>NC_089740.1:12622051-12942051 GCF_035083965.1 Branchiostoma lanceolatum
TTCTTCCCCAAAAAACGGCTAGGGTACGCAGGTTTTTGCTAGGGTTGGTTGATTAACCGGAAACATATTTTCCTACGCCTTAGGAAGGCCTGGTGGAGGCCACCCCAAAATAAGGTTCCTCATGAATTATTCTGGGCTGTTCAAGCCTGTTGTATAAAGTAGAGAGGACTTATTCCCCAGATAGTCGACATCTATTGCACCACAGTCATCTCTAAGTCATCTGGCACCATTCAGCCTGTCAGACCGTTTTCACCCTATCTGCTTTTTCAATGAGGCTAAGGCCACAACAATCTAATGCCTTGGTTAACAGAATTTAAAAAAAAAATTCTAGATTGGAAAATCAACATGAAAACAGAATCTGAGAGGAAAGTTTGTACTTTGGTGCACACAGTTTCAGGGAGTGAACAGAGTCAGGTGCAAGTTTTCACCCCAGCCTTCTGTTTTAATGATGTCCCTGTGCTAAAATCTTTAAAAAATCTGTTAATCAAGAAATTAAATTGGTGTGGCCTAAATGACACAAGTACAAGAAGTTCTCTGACATACCACCCTAGTACATGATACCCTGGTAACATGATACCCTACGGGTGGTAATATTCTGGGCTGTTGTGTTTGCAGACGTGTGGAATGCGGGGCTGGATGGTCGGGACGTGCGGACGCTAGACAGGGCGCCCAATTGGAGACACGTGGGGACAGCTGACGAACGCGGGGAGATCCACATGTTCACCTACCCCTGCGCACACAGAGATGTAAGGATTGTCTCCATATCTTTCGGTACATGTTGGGGATGCTTGGATATTTTATTTACCGTCCATTTGCTAACATACATTTGTAAGTACAGTGTAGCTTAAGTCTTCCTGGACTTAAGAAACAACGATTTACATACAAATTACAAGTTATTTACAGACTTCCATGAATACAGCTTCAACAGGTTGGTAAGTCACTGGATAACAAATAACATTTATTCAAGTTGACTGACCAGAGTATATACATGTAGCTAAGATGTTCCTGCCAAAAATTGCTCTTAGTTGTAGATTGTACATCATTGTATTTTGTATTTCATATGACATATAACTGTTCCTAATGTGGATAATATTTCATTGTGATTTTCTCCAGGCACAAGCGGACACCTACAAGTGCCACAGCAGTCAGGTCAGCTGTCTACGTTTCCTACACGACAACGTTCACCTGGTGACGGCAGGGGGCAAGGACACCAGCATCTTACTCTGGAAGATCAGCAGTCAGTAACCATAGCAACAGTAACCATAGCAACAGATCTCCAGTCAATAACAGTAGCAACAGATCTCCAGTCAATAACAACAGACCACTATATGAACAGATAGTAACTATAACAGACCTCCAGTCAGTAACCATAGTAATAGATCTCATCAGTAATCATAGCAACAGATCTCCAGTCAGTAACCATAGCAACAGATCTCCAGTCAGTATCCGCGACAACAGTAACCAAGGCAGCAGATTGTACACAAAACTGGTAATAAGCACACAAACTTAAAAACGTTTTTAGCTGTTTTCAGGACATACATGTACATTCTTGCAGCAACAAAGTCTTCACGTGAGGGAAGGATGGAAAAATGAACATAACAGAACTTTCTGGATTTCAAAAGGAAGTCAGGTATTAAGATTAAGTGAACACTGTCTTTTTAACATAGTTAAAGCAATATCAGGAGTATTGACATCAATATCTACCTTTTATTGATGCGATAGACTGGTCACAAAACATGGGTATATAGATATCATACAGAATTGATATTCGTATTGCTAACAAGTAAGTATGTTGGTGTTTGAATGGTGCTCTCCTTGTGTGCTTGTGTGGATCATAAGCATTGTTTTGTCAACTGCATTTGTAGTGACATTTTATTCCTCTGGAACTAACAGCACTTCAGACACAGAGATCTTAGAAAACAAGGATACTAAAAATGTGGAAGAAAAGCCGGTGTGTTGATATTCTGACAGTTTTGTAAGCTTATGATGGCAACAGAAGAAAGTTGCTACATCATAAAGTCAGGATACATGTAAATATTTGGGTTTTATAATATATTTTCGGTTGTTGCATGGTTCCGGTTATTGTGTTAACTTAAAGCGATATTTGGGTGTTTCTGTGGTTTCAGATTTTTAGCTCTTACTGAGCAAACCTTGCTGAGGAAAATAACTTATTTTATAGGATTGAATTTTACAAGTTTGGGAAAGTGTTTGTCCCATCCAGAAGTCATCTTAATGTTCAGTAAGTACATGTAAGTGCTGCTTTGAATAGTGTAAAGTTTATCTAGAATACAGCCTGATTGTACATTGACTACGGGCTCTACAGCCCTGAAATGCAGTATGATTCCCACATAGTTATCTAGATCGAAACAAAGGATATCGCTTAAAATTGACCACTACATTATGTACTACCGGTATGCAAAATGACCTACATTTGTTACCATGTATAGATATATTTATTGTGTCCTAATAGCCTTTCCAATTGAACTGTTGTGGTTTTGTGTATATATACATGTCATTTGACTAATTCAGAGGCTAAAATGAGAGTGTACTAGGTCTTGCACATGTAGTATCTTGAGAAGTGTGAAAATATTCTTCCTCCCCCTACTCTGGAATTATGTGTAAGTCAAACTCAAATCAATTTACAGTTATGTAGTCGTTGGCAAATTGTGTTCTTTGCTTTGTATGAAAATGTAAGAAACATTTTGTTTATTTCTGTGTTGCAATGTGGATGCTGCTAATTCTGAGCTTTAATTGTGTAAAAAAAAGGAAATCTACTGTGGAATTAAATGTATTTTGTCGACAATTCTGAATCTGTGAATAAAATTTGAATTTAAGGTAACTGCAATTTGTTTGCTAGTGGTTCGTCTTTATAGCCAAGCAACCCTACTCTTCAAGACAAGTGTGTCAGGTTCTTTTACGAGCATTTCATAAAGGCCATATTTTGTAATCCTTGTAAATATCACACACACACACACACACAGGTTCTTTTACGAGCATTTCATAAAGGCCATATTTTGTAATCCATGTAAATATCTCACACACACACACACACACAGACACAGACACAGACACACACACACACACACACACACACACACACACACACACACAGGCATGGACAAACAATAAAGATCCTTCCTTAGGGCCCTGTCACACTTGTGCATATTTTCAAGTGCGTATGAGTTGCGCATCAACATGTCTTTGGTTTAAGTAAAGTTTGAAAGGAAGAAGTTGTTTTTCACTTTTACCCAGCCTGGTTATCGAACAAACAAAAAAGACTTCTTTGGCTGCAAACTTAACCTAAACCAAAAACACAATACGCAACTTCTGCGGACTTGTATATACGCAAAAGTGTGACAGGGGCTTTAGTTCATAACAAGAATTTGCAGCTTTCTATAGTCTAAACCCTTTAAGAACAAAGCACGATGAAGAACACAAGCCAAACTTCACGCTGCTTCAACTTCTTTTATTTAAAAACACAAAACAGCAGAGAAGGTTGGGAAATCTCCAGTTACAAAAGTGGCCTCGAACCAACATTTTGGCAGAATTTTCCCTCCAACATCCTTACATTGTGGCCTTAGAATGAAGAACATTACTCTATAGGAAGTCACAAACACCTTTACCAAGACAAACAGGCTCTACCTACACTAGAACATTTGTTACTGTACCAGTAAAAATGTATATTCTACATTTTCTAAAGTCTTCTTCACCTTTTAAATGTTATTGTTTTCAAACTGTGTTGTTCACAGAAACGTTCATGATGGTACAAGAAATTGTCATACCAGATCATGTATAAAAAAACACTTTAAAATTCACAAAGCTGACAAAATTCTAAGATTTCAAATTCAAAAATAGCTTGGTTAAAAGGAAATGTATTCACATACATTAATGATCACCCGTAAAAAAAACTAAAAAAGTTAAAATCACACTTAACAAAAATGTGCCAAACATACAATTTTGTTATAAAAAGTACAATTTCGTAACAAAAATCACACAATTTCAATTTGTGTAAGTACGGCAGATTTGACACATGTAGATGAAAATAAACGCAACAACAAATCTGAGAAAATCTGAACCTGACAACATTTCTATGTATGTATGTATGTTTGTTTGTTGTTTTTCCAGTCTAGGCCTTTATACACTTGGGTGCGAGCATGAGGGGGAACTGGTAGTACTTGCAGTCCTTGGGGGGCACGTTGGTGATGCACTCCCACGAGATGTTCTCTTTCTTGAAGCCAGCCTTCTCAAGATGCGAGATCTGGGTCTCCTGTGATAAGACGTGAAATGAAATGTCTTTAGTTTCTTTCTTGTGCCTAAAATCTTGAAGCTATTGTCTCATTTATCAATGTTAGACATTCAAGTAAAACAATGCTTATTTAATTCTATGGATAACATCCACAAATACATCAACATGTATTTACAGCTTTGGAGATCGACCCCCTGCCCAATGTGACTGCTTTTTAAAAAAATCTGTTCATGCAAGTTATTCTAAATTCGTAATGTTATAGTCAAGATTTAACATAGTGAATTTTACAAATCACGAGCCCCTTTGTAAATGATGACGCACTTCATGTGCATATTTCTATGAAATTGTCACATGCAAAGTCATGAGAAATAAATCTGAATCTTTTCCTTGGTCCCTTGAAATAACCCCATAGACATAGTAATTAAGCACAACCTGGTTGTGCTCACTGAACCGTCTAGCTTATGTGACTGACCCTAGCTAGCAGAAGGCAAAATACATGTGGTTTTTTAACAAGTTTGCTCAATGCAAAGCCATAATTGACCAGGCATTGAAATAAAATGAATTTAGATGCAATTGAAAAATAGCGGTGAACATTGGTTTCGAAGGCATGCAGTTCCATAGTTTGGCAGTCCGTGGAAAGAAGCTGTTGATGTTCCCCTAACCCCCTAACACAAATGACTCTCCCCTCACATTGAACATGGTTTCTATGGTGTCCTACTTGCCCTTAAGCAGGCACATGAGATCCTATAATAAGAGATGTCTCCACACCGACCCAAAAAAATCTCTCTGACCCATGCAAACACACACCCTCAGTCAACCACAAATGACTCTCCCCTCACCTTGAACATGGTTTCTATGGGGTCATACTTGCCCTTGAGCAGGCACATGAAACCCTAGAATAAAAGATGTCTTCACACCGACCCACAAAAAATCTCTCTGACCTATGCAAACACACACCCTCAGTCAACCACAAATGACTCTCCCCTCACATTGAACATGGTTTCGATGTTGTCATACTTGCCCTTGAGCAGGCACATGGAACCCTAGAATAAAAGATGTCTCCACACCGACCCACAAAAAATATCTCTGACCCATGCAAACACACACCCTCAGTCAACCACAAATGACTCTCCCCTCACCTTGAACATGGTCTCAATGTTGTCGTACTTGCCCTTGAGCAGGTCGCCCCAGGAGGTAAGGTTACAGTAGGACAGAACTCCGCCTGGCTTCAGTAACCGACAGGCGTGCTTCCCGATGAAGTCAAACTGGTGGGTGTGCCACTCAGCCTCTGACAGAGGGTAGGTGTCATACAAAATACCTGCAGAAAATATGGATAAAAGTATTACTGTAAGTCTTGAAATGTTTGCTGTGGTTTTATTTTCACTGTCAAACAGGGGGTAAGGCCACACCAATTTAATTTCTTGGTTAACGGATTTTTATTAGCAACAAAAAAATAATGAAAACAGAAGGCTGGCAGTGGGGTGAAAACTTGCACCTGACCCTGTTCACTCCCTGAAACTGTGTGCACCAAAGTAAAAACATTCCTCTGAGATTCTGTTTTCATGTTGTTTTTCCAATCTAGCATTTTTTTTTTACATTTTTTTTATTCCGTTAACCAAGAAAATAAATTGGTGTGGCCTAAGTGTCATACAAAATACCTACAGAAAATCCAGATAAAAGTATTACTGTGAATCTTGAAATGTTTGCAGTGGTCTTAACACAACACATACCTTCCACTTTGTTGGAGAAACATAATAACTAAATAAACACATTTTTACTTTGCTCACACACACACAAAAACACCCAGGCTAGATTCAGATGTATTTCGACAATATGATTATGAATAAGTAAACATATACAGAGAGATGACTAATTTGAAGCTAAAACTGTCACTGATGTTAAAGCAATGGCATGTTGTACACTTACCATCGAAATGTCCATCGGGCAGAGTAGCAACAACATCCTGCCACATGCCCTTCATTGGGACGATCTGGAGGTACAAGACAAATAAACATCATGTTAAGTAGGTTCTCAAGTTTGCCTTGTGGCTAGGGCTGCTAACTTAGAATCTAAAGGTTCTGTATTCGAATCCCATGCAGGCTGTCTCCAGGACCCGTTCCTCTGTCCCCGGATGGAAATATGGTTGTTGGGACGGACAAAGATTTCACCTGCAGTGCCTGTCCCAAAATCTGAACTTCGTGACATGAAATCAATGAAAATGTATTTCTATAATCATTGATTTTCGTTGCTAAATCTGTCACTTCAAGCATATAGTATAAGCTTTTCGTTGTTAAATCTGTCAGTTCAAGCTTATAGTATAAGCATGAACTGACAGATTTAAGAACGAAAATGAACAACATTGGCCCTAAACAATGGGTAGGACGGAAAAAGATTCAAAGCTGGAGACAGCAATGAACTAACCTTGTGCTTCTGTTCCTTGGCCCACTTTTCCAGTCTCTCAAACACACCATCGTTGCATTCAATGATCCAGTGTTCCTCGATGTCTTGTCGCTCAATCTCACTGCCGGCGATTGCCATGCCAAAACCAATCTCAAGAACACGTCCACCTAAACAACAACAAAAATAGAGTTAGCGAGGACCACATATCATTAACATAAAATGACAATTTCTAGCAACATGCATGTCTGAAATACTGGCATGTAATAGTGATAGGTAACTCAAAGAGACAAAAAATTAAGATCAGTTTTGGTTTCGGAAAATGTCTGACTAAAAAAACTTCACCTAAACAAACGACGAGGTTGATAAATTACTTATTCTGGCAACTCCGAACTTTTCTTTGTCACTCCCATCTGTCAGTCTAAGGTAATCGTGATTCTTGACTAAGGTACCATATGGAAAATACATAATGCGATAACACGGACTTATATGCAAACCATCTGATCTCACAAATTGACACACAGAAAACAATATCTCTGTTCATCGGGGTAAAATAGCAATATTCGACTATCATCATTGCACTTTCTGGCAACGTTTGGTGTGAGGTGTTTGGTGTTAGTGGGAGAATAGTATACAAGGGACCACCAAAAAGTGGTCACATTGGCCAGGTGGTCCTTATGAACTTGAACAGGTTTGACTGTAGTGTAATTAAATTGGAATTTTCATTTTGCACTTACCAACTTAATAACCATTGGTGAAACCCTGATTGGTCAACTGATTACACTGAACGATATCATTATCAGGCATATCAGGAAACCATTCTTTTTATTTTCATTCAAGGTCAGTGATGATTCAAGGTCATACTAACGGCAACCAGCTGAGTTTAATATCGATCTTCTTAACCGAAACAAATCAATATGGCGTTCTCAACCATCTAGCTTCCATTGCATTGCACAGCTGAGAGGGTTATTGATTTGATTTTGGCAATACTAATAATATATAATTCATGGTGTAGGGCCGCCAATACCTTGCTTGAGCACTTAGACTAGAGACTAGTATAGGACTCAGGTAGGAAAATCATAGTAAGAATTCATAACAAACATGCTACAGATACCACTACAGTATAAATCAATTCAATTTTAAGGGGGCTTAATTCCTAACTGGTGTCAGGGATAATCCAAAAGTACTGTTAAACGTCATTTGGTGAGATAGATTATGTTTCTTTTTCAAGTTCTGGAGTCATCATTCTGTTACATTACTAAAATTCTATAACAATATATTTTGAACCCTGATACTTTTTGGCAGGCCTGCCAAGAATAATACAGTACCCCCTGCTTAAGTAAGACTTACAGCCTTATATAATCTGTTATACTTGCATTATAATCTCATCATACTAAATGTGACACACCAAATACAATTTACATGGATGTCGTTAATCTTGCTTTGCTCTTCCTCTGTGAAAGAACAGTAAATTCATATATATTACAGGTCAGCTAGACTGATATGTCTATGCAGGGCTTAAAACACTGGGTGCAAAATTGGAGCTGTGCACCTAATTTTTGACTGTGGGTGCACCAGTGAACCTAGATGTCTTTGTAGGCTATATGGTAGAGGTGCTATTGTACACTGGTAAACAAAAGATTCTTGAAATGTGAGTACCTGAAAAATTAATGTAACCGTTGTTGCACTTTGTTTGATGTATAAGGCTTGAAAATTTTGCTCAAGAATTTTAGATTGAAGTTGTTAAGAGAGGCAGTAGGGATTGTAAAATTATACGTTTTGTTGACATTCCACTTTATCTTTCTACTGTATGTTGTGCACCTGAAATTCTTTCTGTGCACCTAAATTTGTAGGTTACGTGCACCAAAAATGAATTTCGCGCCCTGCTGTGTGTTCAAATTCTCTCAGTCACAGACCATGAGTTATCCACAGGCTAGCAACCACTCACTCAGCCTAGCTGTATCTGCTCCCAAATAAGGGATGCACCCCTTCCCCATAAACAACACCCTTACTGCCATGTGACCTTTGACTTCCAGGTCACATGACGACACATTCAGACTGACTTGATGAAAAATGACGGATGCCGCTGAATGTCTTTTCACCAACAAACATTTACAGTCGTGTGTACGAGTCTTCATTCTTCATGTTGAAGTTAACATTTATAGTCCTACGGACTCCTACCCTGTTTTTCATTAGAACCTCTAGATCTGGAATTTGCAATTTTAAGTTAACCTGTCATAATACGCATCCAAATTTCTGCCACACTCAATGTCAAAGGTCAAGCCTGTGAGGGTGAATTTCTCATCTCATGCATTTTTATGTACCCAACATGAATTTCGTTAAGTCATTCATAAGTTTAAAGGGACTTAATTTTGCTGTGTTGAAGCTTTGTGGTAGGCAACGGTTGAACCAAAGTGCATTACTGACAGAAGGGGTTCAGTGTGGTGATTTCTCAGTGGAGTGGTCACTGTAAAGATCACAAACATAAAACCACCTTGACTACTTCAAAATTTACAGTAAAAGTACCACAAGGCAAGTTCTCATGCCCCCCTCCCCTTAGAGAGTTATGTTTACATGACACTGGACCACAGGACACTGATATCAATAGGACTCCCTTGAATAAACAATTCATATTCAGGGATAATCACTTAATCTATTGTCTTTGTGAATTAATCCCCTACCATAGATAAGGAAATGCCTTCAAATTTCACCCTATTGTTCTGCTAATCTCCTTGAAGAGGAGTGTTGCTACAACAAACTTGCCAGTGCAATAGTGAACACTGTAAACTCATTCATGTTTGCTGGGAGTTAATTAAGTGGTTGAAACAATTCTCTGTAGCACAATGTAATACAATGGAAATGAATATTCATTAGTGTCATGATTTTGCTGAGGACAGGTCAATGCAAGTACAGTATTAATATCCAACAATTTTAAACACAGCATTGAGACAATACAATGTCTTAGATTTAAGATGATCTAAATTTTTTTTTTTTCAATTGTTGAGCATTATGCGCATTTAAGTCTTTCAAACAAAATATTCAAAATACTGTAAACCTTAAAATATTCATTGGGGGTTCATTTTCACATTTCTCCACTGCTTATGACTCCATGATTTTGCCTTCTGCTTTTTGTACTACAGTATTGTTTCAACCACGAACTTGAAACACTATAAAAGAAACATTCCTTTCCCCCAACATGAATATATATGACCCTTACAAAATGAGCGGTCAGACACTCTTTTGGACACAGCTGTCTGCATAATCATTTGATGAACAGCTGTGTTTGGAAAACCCCCAAGTGAGCCCCTGACTGACATGTCTGTTTCACTGCACAGTGTAATCCAATGCAGACATGTGCAGGGCAGGTGCTAAACTGCATCTTTGGTACATTCTGCATCGATATATCTTTGGAAGAATATTACCTAGAGTTTATCCCAATGTTTAAAACATAGGCAACACAAGCATTATGTTATTATAGCAAATAAAGTGAAGCCTTTTTGACAAGGATGCCTGTAGAAAATTCACACTTCAGAAAAAGAATGTTTCACTGCATTTACCTCCAACGGATTGCGTTTTTTCTGCTTTTGCAACTTCAAAACCTTTGCAATCAGTCATGTGTAAATGTAGAAGTAGAAGTGCCCCCAGTGCAGTGCCCCCCTCCCCCATATTTAGGTGCCATTTGTAATCCAATCTCTCCCCATGTATGCACATGGGGCACCCATCATCGTGTCATAGCGTGGCTAGATCATTAATATTATCCGAGCCTGGCTAATACTACATATCCTTTACATTCTTTACAAGATTCTGACCTTGATTTGATATCAAAATTCAGCAAATTATAGATTTCCATTTAACCTTCCTTGACCGTTACAAATGCAAAGGGGGGGGGGCAATTTGAACTTCAGGTTTAGCGGAATTAGTCTTAATTTTTACATATAAACACAACAAAAATAGTTCTAGATATCAACATAGCTTTCTTATAGACACGATCACAGACGGTTTTGGCGTTCTAAACATCAATATACAACGAATCCGAAAAAAAAAAGACCGCTACATGTATTCTAGGGGTGGGAGGGGGGCACACTGGAACATTCTACTTTGGGACGTCCCACAAAAATTATAATTCCCTCTCCGTAAATAAAGACGTATTTCTATCAAAATCTTGCAAATCTGGCTTCCTGCTACGTGTATGTGTCGTGGAAGAGCCTTTAGATTGTAAAGGGACGGCGGTGAGAGATTTTTGCGGCCATAAATTATATTTTTACCTTTGCAGCTGGCGACCTGCGCCAGTTTGTGCATGTACGGCGTCTCCCAACGTTCCATCACGGGCTTCCCCATGATCTCCAAGTGCTCGTCCGTCGCATCGTAGTCGGCGGAGGCGTCCGTCCACACCGGCTTGCAGTCCTCACCGCTTCCGAAGATGGGCTGGCCCGCTACGGCAGTCATGTTGGCACTAGGAAAGTCGGGAGAGAGCTAGAGAGAACCGCACAAATTTCGTCTGCTGGACAAAAAGGAGAGAGGGATGTTCGCGCGCTATTCTTATAGGTGGGCGGGTCTAACTCACGCTAGATGGAGACATCTTATTGGTTGCTGCGATGGTATCTGTGTCCTGATTGGTGGAAATGCTTTTTTTTTTAGAAAGAAGGAGAAAATGTATGTGTCTTCATGGTTTTGTCGATTTCATAAGTTGGAAATATTTTCTAAACGTTTGGCTACAAGTATCAATGTACAAGCATAAGTTGGGGACATTTTGTAGATAGAGTGTTCGTTGTGATTTTATTATCATATTTAACTTCCCAACATACCAAAGGGATATAACTAACGTTATAACGTTGTATATGAATATTGTATCTTCTTTCTAATCCAATTGTCCTTTATTGAGTTACAATTTTATTTTCATTAAAACAGCCATCGTTTCAAGAAAGAAAGAAAAAGTGTATTACTAGGGGGTTTGACTATTGATTTAACTATGCATGTTTTAAAATTGCGTTGTCAACTGAACTGACTTTTTTACGAGCCTACGGCTACGCCAACGCCAGGCCTACAAATTACATTTCTTTTGTTGGGAAACTCACCCACCAAGATAGCCAACCACAATCGTATCATTACGTGCCCATTCCGAAAGACAGACAGAATGCCTGAAGCACATGGCTTTGTTCCTACAACCACACGCGGTCACAAACCCTACGGCGCTTGGATACAGAGGAATGTCTCCTGCGCGTTCGGTTTCACCTTAGACAATAGTTAGAACAAAAGACGAAGTGATCTTATAAACAACTTACCGATACGATAAACCGTGTGGCTATTTGGTAGACTGTCTAGAATTACAGAAATGGTTCCCGATCGGATTTGAAAGTCAGGCAGCCACGAGGGTATAGGGAGGGCCGTAATGATAAAAGGGTTGTTTCTTGGCTCGGCCATATTCGTAGGATCGTCGTAGGCCTTTGCACGATTTTGATGTCATTTTTTTCAAGCAACCCTTACAGAAGGCTGTAAAGCAGCCCTTTCCGTAGCAAAACCACTGAATTTTATATGATTCCTTACGTATTTGCTAAAAAAAATGTAACGTTGGTGTAGTAGCTTTCGCGGTCATCTGTTTGATAATCTGTAACAGATAGAATAGACGACCTAACGTTATACCCTAGACCAGAAAAGTTACAGATCTTTTATTGATCTGCCCATTTTGCCCGTTCCATTCGGTAATTTCAAGGAGGTTGGTAATTTCTATAGATAGGGGGATCACATAGGGAGGGGGGACAATCATGTGCATACTGAAAATAAGGACACCCCAACAAGTACAAGATGAAGGGTTTCTTTGAGTGTATGCTGTAAATTCAACTTTGTATCGTTAAAGGGAGAAAAAAACATTGGAAACTGGCCTAGCTGGTTGCTGCCAGTGTTGAACTTAGTTGTTTGTTTTCAAGGTAACTTACGTGTGTAAAACAATTTTCAATTGAGGCTGTTTCCGGAGCGCCTTGGGCGCCCATAACGGTGAACTTTGGCATGTTTGCAAAGGCGCGAACAACCAATTCACGTGCATTGCGGCACGTAGGCCCCGTCTTAAAACACGTTACACGTTAACGTTGGGTAACCTAAATTCGGGATTTTTCCGATAATGGTTGACTGAAATCAATCTAGCAGAACAATAAACCATCCTTTTTTTCTATTATTCCGTCAGTATCATGTACTATCTTTGCACTAATCATATATATGGTAGATTTTGTCTCTAGTCGTGCTGACACCATAATATTTCAACTTGAAACTACCGTCCGCCGCACGCACAATTACGGTGCTGTCGGACAGGGGGGCACATTAATTCGGGAGAGAAGATTCGTCTTGAATATCTTACCGCTAATCACATTTTATACAGCAGCTATTCGTTCCATCCTTGGCTTGAGGAGAGTGCTATGGATATAGACGTGTCCAAGTAAAAAAAATACACGAAAAAACGGCCGTACCGCACACATCAGGCCTACGGGAACAACCCGTGTGTTGAGTCGGTAGCTATAGAACGTCAAAGTCGACATCCACCGTCATGGCAACGTGTACATTATTCATGGAAAGTTAGCCGGATGCTGTAGCATTGATAAAACTACTATGTCCATGTATTCCTTGTTGTGTTAGGAGCAAACTTTGAGGAAAATATCGTCCTCAGTCCACAATCACACGTAACATTTAGACAAAAAGTGTTCCTCACAAACCTTTGTCGTCTGCTTGACAACAGGATTCTGGGTAATGATATGGCGGCGGGAAAATACGTGCCGTAGGTTGTAGCAACAAAGAGGGGTTTTGATGATTGATCACACTTAGAGTCCAATTGCAGGTCAGCAATTTTAAGAAAATAAGTTGTCTTGTAAATGATTGTGTTTAGCAGGAAGCGGATGTGACATTTGTCTTATAAACCAGCCGACAACGATGTGGTGTGACTCTCCCACGAAGCCCTCAGACTGTTCCAATAAGGGACGGAGAGTTTTTGTCCTCGTCGCCTTCTAATACATGGTTATCGAAGCTTTTCAGCCAGTGTTCTGAATACGTTAGTCTGTCAAGTTTGCATTTCTAGTGGTATTACTGATGTTGCATCTAGCACATATCCCTAAATACCCCGTTTTCGAAAAATCCCGAATTTAAGTACCCCACGAATTTATGTTACCCAACGTTACATTTGACATCGATTTTGCTCGGCACTGACGCCGTCTGGTATGGAATTTGTCCCTTATGGAATAATTCATGCCGTAGACGCGTAGTAACATGGTGTAGGGAGGGCGCGCAATAGATAGAATGGACAAATTTGCCTCACCCATACATGTAGACGTGTATACATAAGTTATGATTACTACTAGACCATATATATTATATAACGTTATATACATATTTTCCTCTCATTCTTATGTGGTAAAAAACACAACTAAGTATATGCACGTTGGCGATATATTTGCAGACAAATATATAGGAATCCTTCTTTTTGAAGCAAGGATTAACTCATTTTAAGTAACGTTAGCGTTAACACTTGGCCGAAGAATCTACTTGTTTTTTCAAAAGTCTTCAGAGCAAAGAATGCACATATCTTATCATAACCCTAACCCTAACAATGGAAAGAAAATAATAGATCGATAGATTGAGTTTGTGGGTATGATAGCACAGCTGAACAAGTGAATTACCGTTTTTTGTTTGTTTATTATTATTTTTGTAATATTACACCTTCTTTCGATAGCTACGTCAGCCAATCAGCTGCCTTAGATCAGAGGCTTTCCCGCCAAAAGGGGCGGTACTGTCCGGCGGGAGGGAGGCCGCGGAAGGGAACGGCAGGGCCCATTGGTGTTCAGTTTCTGCCAAGGCGAAGGACTGACCCGTCGGCCGCTTATTTCCCGACAAGATTTCACGGCTGAACTACCGACACTGACTATGCTGCTCGTCAGGATCTTCCGAGGCGGCTGCCGAGGCCGAGAGGCGGTGAAGGAGGTAGGCATCTCGGCGTTTGTACCAGATGGAAAGGCCGTTGCGCTGCGGGCTAACGTTACACATATCGGTTATATAGCGTTACCGCACGCACAGAACCTTAAACGTTGGCATTGTCCCACCAACCTTAACGGTTAAATCCTGTCACGTTTTCCTGTGTACCTCCGTTGTTTTCCTCAGAATTACTTCCGCTGAATGAGAGCCCTGTACCCCACTGTTTTCTGTGAACAGAGAGGCCGGTTTTGCTCAGTTTGACGGGAAAATAAGACCGTGGGACGACAGATGAAGATACGGTAGCCACATGGACCGTCACCAATGATCAATGATCCCATGGCCTTATGGGGTAATGAATATTCCTCGTACTCATAAATACTTCCTCCAACCGAGCAAAAATTACCATTCTAGATCCATTCAGAGCAAGTGACCCTATGCAAAACACATTTCCAATCGTATCGGTGCAACTCCTAAGAAAATTCGCACGTTCAAAGCTTAGTCGAACTCGAAATGTATTTTTTCTCAAGGTTATTTTCGTCGTCTTGTGTTACTTGACGTCTTGAGAGGATTGGACAAATCATTTAGGGCGTGAAATCTCTTAAGACTATATAAGACTGAGGACAGTGAGGTAACCCGTTGGCAGAGGGTCTTATTTCTTAAGGGCAACAAGTTGAGCGAAACATTTGCTGGTATTTTGTTTGTTTGCGGGGTTTCTTAGCCTTTTGACGCGCAGTGACCTCTGGTTCACCCATTCTTTTCCTTGTTTGCGCAAGTGGCTCATTATACATGTAATATGTTCTTCCCAACACCCAGACTGCAATGTTAGAACTGAGCTTTAGAGGTGGAAAATTCTTTAATAATGTTTTGCTGGTTGCTAGGCTAGGTGATGATAAACTGGATCATGGTTAGAAAAAACAACAGAGAAACCGATCTCTGCTATTACAGAAAATAAGTCACTCTTCTTGTTGGGTACCTTGTGTACTTTCTGTTCTGAAAATATGGGGGGTGTAAGATGTGTATTTTCTGTTTTGAAAAGGGGGGGGGTCTCAGTAATTCTGTTAATGATTGTTGATATCCCCTTAAGCTATAACCTTCTCAACAACATTAATGTCTCTCTCTTAATGTGGAAAAAAAGAATATTTTATGGATTTCCATCCTCCCCACAGTTTTAATGGAATAGTCCATCAGGAATACGGTTTTACATTTGATTTGTGCCAAATTGGTTTAAAAAAAATGTTACATTTTGCAGTCCTCTGTGAATTGAGTATTTTCTTGAGGTCAATAATCTGTGCCTGTCAAAACAACAGTGATGTTTACAAAACTGAAGAACACAGAATAACAAATCTCAAGCAGTAAACATGTATCTCCCACTCAAAAAGCAAGCCTGATACCTGTTTATACCACCAAACATTTCCAAGTAGAATTATTGCCATGTCTTAAAGGTAGGCAGGGAATGTAATAAAGAGAATTTTCTGGGATCTCTTTTGTTGATGTTCTTGTTATTGTTGTTGCTATATACAAAAGATCACAGTGCTGTTGACAGATATCATAAGCTTAGTTAGTTGGTTCTTGGGTTAAAAAAAAAAGAAGCTGAACTGAAAAATCAACATGAAAACAGAGTCTCAGGGGAAAGTCCGTACCTTGGTACATATGCACAATATCCTGGTCAGAATGTAGCCAGACTCTTAAAGTTTGCCTCCCACCCCTGTTTTTATCTTGACCACTTTCTTACTAAAAAAATGCATTAGAACCAAGAAGATAATTTGGTGTGGCCTTAGCAAAGCAAGGAAAACAGCTTTCCTCAGCCAACTGTACAAAAAATGGGGAACTGTACTCATCAGCCTAACAACAAGCAGACATCAATCTTGCCTGCCATGTACTAAACAACCTTCAAGGAAGTTCCTTACATGTTACGCATACTTGACCATGATTATATGAGATTAATATCACTTTTTAGACAGAATAGGCAAGTGCAAGTGCCTGTCAGTGTCAACTTGCATAGTCTGTATTATATACATGTACCAAGATGAACTCAAAAGAAGGCTTTTGTGAATGATTGTCACTTTTCATCATTCTCTTGAGACTGTAAAATGCCAGGGTCACATTTCGGCATGATGGCACCCAGGCTAGCTAAAAACATCCATTGACAATAAACAGCATCTGGCACAGCACATGTTGGTGTGCTGTCTTCACCGGTTGAAGAAACCTAGCAGATGTCTGGATTTTTTGCAACAGGATTCTAAAAGACTCTGTGCATATGGCACACCATGTAAAGGTATGCTAATTGGACCTACCTACCTACCTAGTGGTCCCATGACCTAATTGGACAGAGTTGGCAAAATCCTTAAATTAAAATTATAAATGGTAGTTTTGCCACAGGCAGTTTGTAAGCCCAACCTTATAACCATAAATTGTTGCTTTCGGTTCCCCTTTCATGCTTTTCCAGTATGCTAGGTGACATTGAACTTGGCGTCATTCCATACCAGTATTCCACCCGGACCAGTTTTAGCCAGCCCAAACCTGTTTTCTGGAACGGCAGTTAGACGTGACGATCCTCCACCCCAATATCTGCTTGGAGATTAGTTTCAGACCAGTACAAACCAGTTTTTTTCAATAGATTTTTCATCCATTGACAGTGAGTCACTGCAAATCAAGAATGAATTCTGCCCTTTATTTTCTATAGTTCACTGATTACTGTAACCTGCATTAACTTGATAATTATCTACTCTAGACTTCTTCACACGTTAGAAGCGTAGTCATTTAGGCCACACCATCCTGGAGAATGCCAGGAATTTGGCAACACCTTATGATAAAGGTATATTATATGACTTGTCCATGTACACGAATAGGAAATTTTCAAGCTGAAATTCAATGCCTTATTTTGAATTTACTGGAAGGAGCTAATGTGAAGTTTGAACCAAAGAGTCCCAAAGAGATAGCCAAACTTGGCTCAGTTTTTGCTTTGCTGAGTTGAGTCACTTTTCAAAGAATATATACTTTGAATTATTCATGAATCTATAGAATACAGGGGCATACATTCTTCATAAAACTTGCATGTGCCCCAAAAAGTATCACAAAGCTACTTTTTATGATTGGCAAAACTACATTTTCAGGCATGTATTAATGACTTTTACTATGTTTCAGATGATTTTACTATTCTTATCAGAAGTCATGACACCAATATAGGATAAATAAGAACATAAAAGCCAAAGGTCAGCCTTGATGAAACTATTACAGGTCATAAGTGGCTAGTGATATGGGCAGTATCTTGATACTCTCCAAACAGCAGCTTTTAAAACCTTAATGACATGAAAGGTCAAGCATCTATAAAATGTATACACATTTACATCTCTTACAAAAAAACAGAGGCAAACGCACCTGAAAACTCTTCAATCACATTTTATTGCCCATAGAACAATAGTCATAACTTACTTATTAACTGCCAACAGCAGAGTAAAACTAGAATAAATCATGTTTTTGATAATTATCAATCAGCTCACGTTTGCTGTAGACTGGTCTGTTGAGGACAGGGAAACCAATTTAGATGTTACATCTGCTTGTGGGATTACCGATTTCCGCATGGCATGTTTCCCTTGCGATCACTTGCTTGTAGCGCTTGTGTTGGAGACTGCATGACTGCTGCATTATTTCATGGTAATGCGATAAATTGTGGGTCTGTGGGAAAATTGCAAGGGCAAAGTCACAAGAGGCTGCTAGTATACAAGGCAAGCTGTTATTTTGACAGTTGAAATGTCAGCAGCACCAGGAGGGTACTGCAGGCACCCCTGATTTGTCACTTGGTACCTAAAGCGACATCAGTACAACATGATTGCCCAGGTGCAGCCAAGCAACCCCAAACCTTTGGAATGCCTGTCCTACAATCTTAATATGCTTTGGTATGTTTGCGAAGTTTGGCTAGTGTGTAAGTGTATACCTTGCTTTCTTTTTTTTACAAGCCTGAGTGTCCTTGACTTTGCAAGTATGCAGCTGAAAGAGGCAAACAGTGTATGTGGTCAAACCTGTCAAAAGTGACCACCTTTACATAAGGAGCATCTGGTCAATATGACCACTTTTTGGTGGTTCTTTAGATAATTTATCCCATTAACCATTAAGAGTCCTGTCTATATTGA
This sequence comes from Branchiostoma lanceolatum, assembly GCF_035083965.1. NCBI lineage: Eukaryota > Metazoa > Chordata > Leptocardii > Amphioxiformes > Branchiostomatidae > Branchiostoma > Branchiostoma lanceolatum. Next base: position 12,640,775 of record NC_089740.1, read on the forward strand.
CCACCTGTCCACATAGACCCAAGCATTGACACAAGCATCAAGAATCATATCTATATTGACCACCTGTCCACACACAGACCAGATTTTATTGGTACCCTGGGTGGTCTTCTTGGGCAATGTTTGTCTGTACTGTACAGCAAAATCCACTACTGCAAGATACAAGGTACTCCTGATACCATGATAAACAAGATTGAGTACAACAGTAGATTACATGGTAGTCCTGAGAGTGGGTGGTCATGATCTTACAGAGTTTAGAGGACAGTACGTGAAGGTCAGGAGATGGTTTAGTGAAAGGCTCTGTGTTATCAGTTAATGGAGCAGTGAGGCAGGTCAGGGGAGGCTTATCGAGAGTCCATGATGGGTGGACAAGTTTATCATCTAGTACAGATGTGGACTGATCTATATCATATCCTGGTAATAGAGTATTCTCCAAGCAGATATACCGTATGGGTTCCTGGCTTATTTCAGGATGCATGTCCATCAAGTGTGTGTGTTGGTTTTTTTTTCCCACTGGGCATCTTGCTTTTTGAAAAGCATTTGCAAAAATGATGATTTGCTTTAGAAATTGTACAGAGACTAGATATCAGTCCTGTTAGATCACAGCAAAAGTTTCAATATCTATACAGTACACCGAAAACATCAAAAGCTTTTGAATATGGGAGAAGATTCTATCTTTGCCTGTGGAATGCCATACTCCCATGTGGATAGTATATAGATTGGGTGTGCATTAAGAGATTATGCTGGTTCAAAGATCAGCCCACAAACAATTGCTGAATCAGCTTGATTTAGAGCTTGAAATAGCCCAACACTCTACACAAACATTACATTGCATTGTCTAAAGTAATAACCTGACCACTTACAATGCATCATGGACAGACAGTATTAACTTGGTCACTTCCTGTCTATTAAAGACATGGACGACATTTATCATTCAACTGAAATCAAATTCCCAACCGTTTTCGCAAGAAACAAAAGAGAAAGATGAGCATACATTGTGCTAATTATACAAACTTCACTGGCTTCATTGTACTACTGAGGCAAATGATAAAGAAAGGGGCTTTACTATATAATACAGAGTGTTTATGGAGCTTTTCCCCTAATACCCTCTTTCAGACTGTTAAAAGACACAATTTGGGTCATTTGAGTCTTCCTTACTTGACAGAAGAAACAGAATAGTCTATGAAGAGGTTACTGTGTGGGATTGTGGGGATAAAAGGATATTGAAGAAATCGTTTTAAAGGTTCGGTGAACCTTTCAATGTACAAGGAAGGTCAATACCTGACCATCATACATGTTGGAGTAAACATTTGTTCCAAGCAACAACAACAAGAGACTTCAAAAGAACAATTGACACACCTTATCCTCCATATCGTATTTCATCGATCCTTAAGAAACTCTTTCAGTATCTTGGCCAATGAGAACTAACTTGGGGGAGGGGCATGTAACCATTTATGTTTCCCTTTTGTATTTGGCAACAAATTATGATGATCTGGAAGTAGGGACTGAGTTTGTTTGGGGCTCAAAGGAGGTTAAAAACAGAAGGAGAGAGCTTGAAATCACTGCCTTTTGTACTCATCGGCCGCGGGTGTCAAAACTGTAATTGACATAAACTTGTCAATTGCCCTGATTTGAATGGGTCCAGCGCGGCACGCCAGCGTTCTGTTCAATTGTTTAGTTACAAATTGGAGCGCCCCGGTGAATAGGAGTTTGAGTGGAGGGACAGTGGTAAGTTCAATTTTAGCTATTTTGAGGAATCGATTTTTTAAGAAATTGAGGGGATTGGGAAAAAGTAGATAGCGGAGAAGACGATCGGAGGAAATTCAAGTGCTGCAACTAGCGCTACAGCCTGTGGCCATTTTTATTTCAACATCCTTGAAACAGAAACAAGGTTAAACTTTGTTTGTTTCAACATCCACCCTACAAACTACATGGTCAAACAAAAAGCTGAACTAATAATATAATACTTCTGCTATATTTTTCATAAGCTGAAAATGACAGTTTTAGCAACAAAAATTAACAACATGGGCTCCCAAACAATGAGTACACAGGACAGAACAAAATGTATTTATCTATTTAAAGCTGAAGACAGCCCTGATATATACCAAAATGCTTAGCCTGACAAATCGCGCTCCTAGTGGCCAGCCCTCCTGTAACCGCCATCCCCATCTTGGGTGGGGGTCAGTAACCTCCGGCCCAGAGCTTGTGTAAATACAAGCTACTAAAATGCTGAAGTTACATGTAGGTCAGCACAAACTGTGAACTGATAAGGTGATTGACTGCATCCATTCAAAGTTAATCAGTTGAGGGTGTGTGCAAAATGGATGGGAAGTCATCCATCCATAACTAACAGTTTATTTCTCGTCAATACGTAGACCTGTCATGTTGATGATTGATGAGGTGTGTATGTCATCTCAGGTGTTGAGACCAAATGCTAAAAGGATTAGCACTACTGGTTGAGGATAAACTCCTAATTAAAAGCCCCCCCCCCCGTAGTTTGAACCACCAGAGCTTTTTGTAGTGTCATGTTTCGAGTGCAAACTGCAATTCAAAGTTCCAATCATATTCATAATTCAAATGTTCTAATTCTCTGTGTCCAAAATTTGTAATTTGATTTGTAGACTGAAGTAGAAGTAGATTGTAGCATTACTGGAAGTTGTCATTGGAGAATCAATATATAACTATCATTATGCAGTCATATGTAGACTATGTAGACCAAAGAATGAAAGATGAACAGGGTTTGAAAAGAAATGCAGGGTACCTTAAGCTCCTTAATTCCTCTTCACCTTAACTAAAAAGTTCAAGACATTTTCATCATGCTTTAAAGGTAGCATATCTTCGTTCTGTTTATCCAACACGAGAGAAGCTGTAGTAAACATCTAAAGCAAGCATAGGGGTTTGCTTTACTTTGAATAAATAGCAGCTGCTCTAGGCAAACTGTTGATCAACGGCATGCCCCCCTAAGAAAAACTTGAAGAGAGAAAATGATCTAGTATAAACTGTGTGTCAAAGGAAAGAAAGAAACTACTGGAAATGGTACACGTTTAAGAGGGCCTTTTGTCATCATTTGTAAACATTTTTCTTGCCTTATTCGTCCGTGGTTTATGAATTTTGTTTTTGCCAACCAACCTCTAGTTGTGCATCTGTCAACATGTCTGTGTCCAATTTTCTGCTGACCTCCGTCAGTTGACGCTACTTTGAATATGTACATACCAGATAAACAGGTGACAGCATTTTGATCTATGACAAACAGAGGGGGGGGGGGGAATTCAAATGTTTGCCACTAGATAACCACCACAGACGAGGAAAAGGCTTGAGGCACGAAATGTTTTAAGATGAATGTGTATTTAAAACAAGTTAAAACTCACTATTTGACTTAAGTTCAGTTTAGAATCCATGTTGTTGCTACGCAGGTCAGCTCCTAGGTCCGAACTTAAGGCAAACTTGCCCCCAAGGAAGCTTGAGATAGCCTAGAAACCCAGAAGGAAACTAGCCTGAGTACCAACCTCCGTAGTGACCGCTGGCTCAAAAGAATTCGCTTGCTAACCACGGAGTCTGACCCTGTGCGTTTCCGTAACAGCTGTCTCATTATCACGTAATAAGGGGAATTCGAGCTGCGTTCGGTGCCATTTTTCGTTCCAAGGTGTCTCTATTGCCCTGTTCGGGTCCAGTTTTGAAAGAATCGCCATAGCAACAGTTCTTAGAACCTACCCGTTACGAAGAACAGTGTGGCATGGGGAGGAGCTTAGACGAATGGGGCCAATCAGCAAGCTCGTTCAAAATCGAAACGAATATCTGACTAACAGCCATTACGGATACGCGCAGGGTCAGACTCCGTGGTTAGCAAGAGAATTCTTTTGAGCCAGCGGTCACTACGGAGGTTGGTACTCGGGCTAGAAGGAAACACAGTCTGCAGTCCTTGGAGAGGATGGTAAACTGCGATGAAGTTCCATTGCAAGTTGAAATAAGAAATTGAAAGAAACAATATCCTTGCCATCCAAAAACCCATCCAACTGATATAGCCCTTAAGGAGAATGTTGTTTTAGAATCTTCTAAAATGGTACCGATGATGACAAAAAAAAGATTAAGGCTAAAGCAGGAACAAATTTGTTTTCTCCATATGCCAGACAGCAAACTGTTTGTCATGCAAGAGACAGCTGGAACATGCCTTACTGGTGCCCTTCATTCTGGTAAAATGGCGTTCAATCTTCTATGCAGACCATGACCTCCATGATTCATTAAAAGATTCGACCATAAATTCAGCTGCTTGCCTCTAAGTATGTTTTCTTGATGAATGTTCAATGGACCGGAGATAGGGGAAAATGCAGTGTCCCGTTATGTGATCCACTACAGTGCATGTCGGTTTTATTTTTGTGGAATTTTTTTGCCTCTCCACTGCAAAATGATGACACTGTGAATATGCATTTCCACTGCATTACTATAATTGCCCTAAAAGGTATAAAAAAAGCAGTCATCCTCAAAGGTGAAGCACAATGCTTTTCAAAGTAGCTTGTCGTACTGCAATGCGGTTTCGCTATGGCTTGCATATTTAGCCAAGCACACCGAGTCTCCCATACTTTTCTCAATAAGTGTGTTGGGTTCTTTTACGTGCAGAGGTTTGATGTTTGTTCCAACCACAAACTTACAACACAGTGACAACTTTCTTTCCCCTTTTGGAAATTGTTAATCACCTGTAGTTTAAAAGCTAAGGTGATACATGATATATTGAAGAGTTCAACCCTTAAAGATTTCTTGCAATTTGAGAGAACCACTCACAAGAGAATATGAGCTAACAATAGACTGTCACTATCAAAAGCAAATGTTTTGATTCTGAGGGGTCCTGCGATTTCCAAACTTGGCCTTCCTGGTCTCACATTCGTCACATTCATAACCCCGACCTTAAGTCTGGAGGGATACTATGCCGAAATGGAATCTGACCTTCAACTTGAAATAAGACATAGATTGCATGGTTCAAGGCTCTCATACAAGATTACTCATTTACTACTAAATTACTCACTATCTGGTGTATTGTTCCATCTCTCACAAGGTTACATGTAGACATGCTTGCACATGATTTCCATATGCAAATACATACCCCTGTGGAAATGCAAGTATTGCTTTCGATGTGATGTTTGTTCCTCATTGTGTCAATCGGTAGTTATTTGAATTTTGTAGAATAGCTGGATGTGAGGGGAAAATAGTGTAATCTGAGACTGGCAGGATGGCAGGTTGGCTTGGCCCAGGTCCAAAAAGGTTATGCTTCGCCAATGTCGTGTTTCTGTCTGTGTACACGATAACTAAAGAAGCCAGGATTGACTGTCTTTATACATGGTATGTGGGTAGGTCTTGGAGAAATGATTTGGTTTCGGGCCCCCTAGCAGCTTTCTATGGTACTGCAGCGGAGCTTTCCAGTTTTGATATCTCATGTTCTAGACAAGCTATGGTCACAATTTTTGGTTGGTAGATACACCTGTACATGTAGCTCTTGTCGTCAGGAAGAAGGACATAATTTTGGGCCCTCTAGTTCACAACAGGAAGAGATGAGGGACTGCTGTCATGTTTCCGAAAATAATTTCATCAGGTTGGTAGAACATACGATATTTGGAGTTTCTTTTTACACAACCAGGAATCTCACCTGCTGACGTTTCGGTGTCTGTCAGACACCTTCTTCAGAGCTTCTGACTGGAGTACTACTTCTCGCCGCAAAAGTGCCACCTACATCGGCTACTTATAGCGGCGAGAAGCAGTACTCCAGTCAGAAGCTCTGAAGAAGGTGTCTGACAGAGACCGAAACGTTAACAGGTGAGATTCCTGGTTGTGTAAAAAGAATATCCTGTTGTAATGTTAATCAAAGCCTTCTTTACATAATTAATGAACTGCAGGGACTCTGAATATTTCACAGAGGCCTGAGATATTTGGACTCGTGTTGGTAACAGCAGCATTTAGAACTTAATTGACGTATCTATAGTACAATTCCAACTTGGTCAACCTCATTGTCATATCTATCAAACTTTTATAACTCACAAAGCTCATAATGAATTATTAACAAACCAGATTTAAGACCAGTTGAACCACCAGAAGAATTATCCCTGAAACCCCCTTGAGAGCCTCCCTGTGCTGACAGGTGCAGGCCAGATGGGAGTATTTGGGGGGTCAAGTATTTTAGATATCGGGCTCACATGGCTGTCATATAGATGGCAGGGCACCTCTTATCAATTGTCCTTCTTGTTCCTAAAGCTTTGGTTTTCATAGTCTTATCATGTAGGTTAATATTTTAGAAGTATTTCCTTTACAAAACATATTTGTTTTTTCTCTCCTTTTGTGACATATATTTCTCTCCTTCTGATCTGATTTGTTTTATAATCTGTGATGCTGTCAATCGACTTTTGGTCATGCTTTTAAGCTATCAGATTCCATAAATTTTTGTCTCTCCCCTTACAATCTAACAACTGTTCTAAGACCTGGCAGGTGCCTTTGTAGCCTCTACCAGGCTCCGCGGATCGCTGGGAAAATACTAGTAGAAATCGGCTAAATAGAGTGAATAGTATGCCAAGGGTGCTCCGCTATACAGGGAAGCTCAATAGTATGGTTCGCCTATTGAGCTTCCCTGTATAGCGGAGTACCCTTGGCATACTATTTCTACTATTTTCCCAGCAATCCGCGGAGCCTGGTAGAGGCTAGTGTCTTTGGGAATTCTGAGGTATGACTGTGCTATTTCGGTTCTGTGACAAGAAATCAATTTCATGTATATTTCATGGCATACCAGAAGGAATTCCCAGAAGGAAATAAAATCATGAAAGTCCATTAATAGCGTTCACAAGAGGTGATCATAAAATGCTTTGAATATACCGTAAATTCCAGTACTTGCAGTTTTATTTTGCAACTGTTCATTAGCTATTAAGTACAAAGCAAAATAGAGGACAGTACACCAGTGCTAATATTAAACCCTTCCCTTCATACTAACACTGTAATTAATTCGAATTTGCTTAACAAACTACCCCCCCCAAATATTAATGAGATTAGGCATCAACAGAGGGGCATGAACTATCTAAACACACAACCTTGCCCCATGCTAGGTCTCAACTGGGTGTGAATTGACCATAACACCCCAAAAGCCCTCCCCCTGCCACCCTTAGTGTTTACAGTATTAGTTTATGGGGGGATTGCAAACACAATTTGTAGCAAGGCCTTGGCTCTTTGTGGATTTAGCTATCCAAGTTTACAGAGCCTCAGACAGAAGTATACACAGTCAACGACAACGGTTCATGGTCGGGCAAACAGTTTGGGGTCACAAGAGTTTATGTCAAGCAGGCAATGGTTTATGTCATTGAGATCTTGGAATCATATGGAGATATCACTATCAGAATCGTCCTTGTTACCAGCATAAACAAACGAGAAACTTTCACTCTTCGCATTTTACAGCAATCAGGTCAACATTCCAAGAATGTTTGATTTCTGTGTAACTCAGATAAACCATGTTTAGAATATCAGGGACTGAATCCTTGGGAAAATTGAAGCAACAGTACAATGTTAGGTGTAGGGTTTTCTTATTACCTACTAAGAAACAAATTTCGAAGTGCTGAAACTAATTAGCAGGTTTGGTGGTGGTGCTAAAAAAAGAGTAAAGAGTTTATCATTTCAAACAGAGCTTGTCTCAGTTGGGTTACAACATATAGCATCAAATTTCATTATTAATTGGTCAGAAGTGTGTCATTGCTGACAACCGTGCAATCTTGATACTTACCATTGACATCTAATTGTCACTCATTAGTATGGATTTTGATTCTTTAGTCTATATAGGGAGTGGTAAAATCATATGTAAACAATGAAAGGAAGTATGAATTACATATCTCTTTATATCATTATGTCATATTATCATGTCATATGCTTGCCAGTAACAAAGACTACATCAACAAGACAGACAAAAATGCAGTCATCCCTACTTTTATTGGAATTCACTTGTCGCGGATCCAAGTAGCCCAAAGAGCATTAGTGCAAGATTTTGCAGATTTGGCCATCCAAATTGCCCTGGTACATCATTTCCTATGGAGACTGTGTCCAACCTTTGATGAGACAAAAATGGACCCTTTGAAACTAATCTTCCCAGTTGTCTCGCAACTGAATAAACAGTCAGCTAACTATAGACAAGAATTTTGAGCAAAGGTCTAGAAACCTAACCCCATAGCTTATAGCTCTGCTAGCTACTCAATGCAACAGCCTAAGAGTGGTTTTGGGTCCAACATCTGACATTATAACATTGGAAAGAAGAAGGAGAAGGTAAAAAAAAATGGAGAGGAGTTTGTTACTTCTGGCTCGGAGGGTTCGCACCATCTGTGAAAGGACAATAAGGCAAGACAAGGTAGGCAGCTCCCTTCACATTTTCCTGTGGACATCGCAACATTACCAGCCGAATACACAAGAAGAAAAAGAATGGAAATCAAAGAGAGATTTTCCACTAGTTGCAGGGGTTCATCTAAATCAGGAAAGAGGGGGCGCTGTGCCCTCTTGTCTCAGCCCAGTGCCCCCTTGTCAAATTCAGATTTTAGCTAGATATCAAGCATACAGCATTCATTCAGCAATAGATTCTTCCAGAATTCGCCCCCTCGCCTGTGTGTGCTCCCTCTTGTCCAATTTTTCAAGAAAAACCCCTGAGTTGTAATATCAGACATCTTTGTTTAATACTATGTAAGGTTGACATTAGATGTCTTGTTGAGTAACATTTCTGTGAAATTGTCTCAGTTATTCAGCACAATGTTTTGGCTAGATAGAATCAAACACATTAAATTTCCCCACTAATAACCGATATCTTTGCTATCTTGATCTTCACGATATGATGATAAACTACACGTATATCTTTTCCGTGCATATTTCAACACTCGAACATGTGACAATCTTATCTGGCCTCACGCTTATACAGTATTTATGTGCACTTGTTCTGGCTTACTGTCAGAATGTTGCATGTAACTGAGAAGTCATAAAAATTCCACCTATGCAGACTTGATCGATAGACAATTTCTATCCCATTTCGATGCACGTGATGTAATTTTTTGCGCTCCACACTTAGGCAAGCCTATATTTGTCTCAATTATTTTCGGACAGATGCGCCACGGATAGCGTTACAATGGAGGGTTTCTGGTTTCATCAGATTCACCGATATATGGTTAAGTTCAAATTCGTTATGTGAAACATATTTCATGAAAACACTCTTGTATTTGTGTATCCTAAACCTGGTTTAACCATGGTGTTATTTCTAGAAACGATACATTGAACATCAGACTATGTAATCGTATACACCCATGAAAGCATGCCTAGCTGGTGTCAAGAATGCATTGTTTAGTGCGGTGTGCATGGGCACACACTTTTCGCGCCAATAAAGAACCTGATAACACATATCCATAACAGAGCTAGGGTATTAGTTTCTTTGTCAGCATTTAGGTGGGAGGGATTCCACTGAATGGCATGGCAGCCAGTATTTCATTCTCTCTCTCTCTTCTCTTCATATTTGGACCATGCTCTGCAATGCAATTGATGTCATCGGCTTAGAGTAAAATGTTGACTGACATCCAGTCTTCAAATATCTTTGCCATTCAGAATTATCTTTTTTAAATGGTTTGAGTGGACAATCCAATCTCATATGAATTAAACTAATCAAATATACATTTCTGATGGTAACATTTTTTGCAATTCAGAAAAAAATACAACATAACATATTGATACAAAATTTAATCAACCTATTCATGTCTTTCTAGTCACAAGCATTACTTAATGATTTACAAATATATATCCTTGAAATATTGTTGGCAGCCATTTTGATTTCTGTATGTTGAACTATTTCAAAGAATTCATTACAATTCCATTTCACCCTATGGAAAAGCGTACAATTTTTACACAGTTCATATAGCAGAAACCAAACGTAAGGTGAACTTGGTAGAGGACGATGCCCTTTGCACTACAAAGAGCCTTAAGCCATACCACCCTCGAGATTTAACTGCATGGATTTGAACGACCGCTCAAAAATCAATACAGCTTTTCCGGCAAGCCTTGAAAGCCTTGAACATTCAGGAATGTATAATCTGCACAGACTGAATTGAACCCGCTCGGAGCGTTGGTGGCATATCAACGACTCACATGATACAGTCGTGACTATTCTTACACTGGGTTTGAAATTCGTTTTGGGAGATTTAAAGATTTAGGTGCACAGAAAAAAGAATTTGTATACAACATGAAATGGCAGCAAAACCTGATTACAAATTTCACAGTCTCTCTTCTGAGAGCTTGAATCTAAAACTTCTATAGCTAACTTCAAAATATTAAACAAGTAATACAGCAAACTGTTTTTATCATGTCTGTTGATGCTTAAATGTCAAGAATATTCTGTATACTAGACATACGTATACGTAACCCTACACAAATATCTACACTTGGGTGTACTAGTGCATCCACTGTAAATATTAGGTGCACAGCTCCAAAATTGCACCCAATATTTTCAGCCCAGTTACTAGTATGCAGTCCCATGTGACAGACATTTGTACATATACCAGATTGACTTTTTGGATACTGTGCTTTGTGTGGTCTAATAAATGTACATCCCCATGCACCATTACTGCATTAGTAGTTCCTAGGGATGCATGCGGCATGCATATACATTGTAGTGTGATATAGCAACTACATCACATGAGTCCACATCGCCTAAGGAGGTGTAACATAAATATGTAGTCCATTTATACCTTGGATCATTCCTGAATTCCACAGCCACTGGTAGATATTTCGAAACATGATTTCTGTATAATTTTACCCCTATAGTGCAGGATAGGTAAGCTACACAAATAGCACCCAGAGTTGAAAATTAGGTGCACAGCTCCAATTCTAGGTGCACAAAGGTGCACATGCACAGGGTATTTCAAACCCTGCTAGTACTAGTAGTAGTGTATGACAAAATTGTTTACACCATGAACTGAAAAACAGCTAAAACCTCTTTTCTTCTCACAATGTAAAACTAAGTCCCATTAACAATAAATGAACTCACAGTACCTGACTAGCAGTGGTAAGTGGGATATTTTTGGCAGAGAAAAATGATGCATTATGCTGTGCTCACAAGAAGTATTGCTTTTGGCAAAACGGATGACAGATGTGATGTGTCGCAGGCTCCCTGTACCGTCACACGCCATGCCTGTCACGTTTTATGCTTTACCAGGCACAGAACGTGACACAGCCCGACCGTCACAGACTGTGCCCGGAAGTGCTGTCAATCACTGTGACTGACGGGGCAGTGATGCCCGCGTTTCCATATAAGGCAGCGTGTTTTTGTTTACCGCAGTCCCCCCCCCCGTCATCTTCGTTTTTTTGGGGCGCTGAGGTAAGGAGGAACAGCGTAATTCTCGCTCTGTAAAATAATTGAATAACTTAGACCTAGAATCGAAGTGGCACAAAAAGACAGTGTCTATAACAGATGCTAAAAAAATTTGTACAACTAAATATATTCTATCCAGGGAAACCAGATTTAGACTAGGATCGGGCCACTTGCCGATTACTTCGACGTCCCGAGGCAGTCAGCTCGCCCGATCTAAATCAATGCTACGGGAAGTTGTAGCCCCGGGCACTGTCCTGGCACGGTTCGTGACAGTGCCGGAGTGTCACAAACTGTGCTTTTGCCCCAGGCACGGTTTGTGACACTCTGGCACTGTCAAGAACCGTGCCTCAGGACACAGTCGTGAATGGCAGGGTTCGGGACGGATTTCTGTTGTAGAAATTCGTGATGAGATGTCCGTCTGTTTGTGCCACATCAACTCTAAGTCCAAATCATCCAAGACAAGCGCGAAATGTATTTCAATGAGCGAGAATTACGCTGATTCTTTCTCATCCCAGCGCCCCGAAAAAAACAAAGATGGCGGGCTGCAGGGAAAAAAACGCGTTGGGCAGACTCCTCCCACTCAAAACACTAAGCTCCGCCCAAAAGCACAGTATGGGATAAGACCCCCTGTGTGTCACGAACTGTGCTCGGTTGGTCACCATTCGTGACGGTGTCCGAGTGTCACAAACCGTGCTTTTGTCCCAGGCACGGTTTGTGACACGCGGGCACTGTCACAAACCGTGCCTAGGCACCAAACGTGACAAAGCACCAAACGTGACGCAACACTCCCTCTTCTCACCATGGCATGGATGGGTAATAATGATATTCGTGAGGAAAGTAATAATGCAAAGACAGCTCTGCTGCTGTGTTCTTGAGGGAAATACAAGCTAAAAACAAAAGTACTGTATACAATGTATTATAGGAAACATCTAACATTAACCAAGGTAGCACATCGCAAAATCATGCATTACCAATGTAACAATCTTCAAATATTTCTGACACATTTCTGGATACAGCTTTGAGTATTGCTCATATTTGTTTGCTTGTTGCTTTACTTAAGTTAAAGGCATGCAGGACAACCAGAAAATCACACAAAAAATATCAATTCCAAACATTTCCCTGACTTTTTCACATATTGCCCCATTCCCTATGGTTTATCAATATTTGTTAGTCCCTGAATTTAAAAGAGCAATATTTGCAAGCAGTTACAAAATGCAAGTATTCCTTCATTGGTAGTCATTCCTACATGCTGTCCCTTAGAATAAACTGACCAACTGCTGGTACAATTTGTAGCTCATTTCATGCCTCGTTGACTCCTACTCAGGCCTGGAGCCTTTAAGCTTGACCTTGATTATACCCATATGTGTTCATGTTGGCATTGCCAAAAAGTAGTCTCCTTTCTTGCCCTTTGGTGTTCAGGACTATCTATAATTGGTCTATCTCTACATCATCTATTTCCAGAGTTCTGAATAAGAGTTGAACTGAAACCAACTGAGTTTATGATGTTAAGGAGCTAGAGAACCTTTTCCCTGTTACATGTAGTTCAGACATAGGTTGTCTGTATCTATTCACAAATCTTGATACATACATTTTGTACAATAACATAGGAGGATAGCAGTGAAAAAGTTTGAATATTAAAGTAAATTAAACTAAAGAAGGATATGGAGGCCAGATGTGGTAAATGTTAGCTGTTGACTGCTGTTTTCAAAGCTGATATTATAAATCTTGAAATGTTAATGGTTTTGTTTGTTTTTTCCACAAATTTCATATCCATAAAGTAACATAACAAGCAAAGTACAACAAAGGTTATATTGCTTTTTCTGATACGTAACGTAGACATGCACTATGTGCAATTGTACATCTAAATTACCGTTGGTGCACAGCTCCAATTTTGGGTGCACAAAAGTGCACATGCACGCAGTATTTCGAGCCCTGCATTTCTTTCACCTTTACTAATAATATCTGCCTGAGGGAAAGATGACTAAGGAAACATTGCTTTCAAGTCTGGCTACACACGTAGTCCCTTTGATATATCAAGAGGACTACGTAGCATTACCATGATCACACTGGTCTCACTTGAAGCTCACTTTTGCAATTGCCAATCCTTCTAAGGTGTAGATCTAGAGTTTACTACTATTCTGGTAACATAGAGTACTAATAGGCCACCCTAATATAATTCCTTGGTTCTCAGAAATTTCAATGTGAAATTGTAGCAAGACTGGACATCAGGAGAACAGAGGGCTGAGAGGAAAACATGCACCTGACTGTGTTCACTTCCTCGAACTGTGTGTACCAAAGTACTGACTTTCCTCTGAGAGTTTGTTTTCGTGTTGATATTCCAATCTACAATGGACCTAGGTTATTTTTTGATAACCCAAAACTATAAAAAAATTAATGGGTGTGGCCTAGTGTGCAGAACTCTTTATTCTGTTCACAATAATTCATAATTCATACGCAAGTTCAAGAGAAACAAAATTAAAGCTGTGAAGCAATCATTGATAGCTGGAGCGTTCCGGTTTAACGGGCATCTAGACTTCTTTGGATGTGTTTTTCTTGCGATTTTATTTTTTGTTTAGAAACAGAACTTACAGGCAATAGCCTCTTTCTGTAAGTCAATGAACACCTTCAACTGTGTCCAACATATTTTTTGCCATAATGTCAACATTGCCTGGATAGTTTTAAAAATGTTCCCAAGTTGAATGAAAACTATGCATGTCCCAAGAACTTTTCCAGATTTCTCACGCTTGCTTTTGACTTACTATTATTTACATAAAACCTCTCAAAAATGCAGGAAATAGCATCCTAGACTAGAGGGCTAGCAATTCCACAAATTTCTGTGGGAGTATGCCCCAAGAACCTTCCCAGATTTCTCACGCTTGCTTTTGACTTACTATTTTCCAGTACTTGCTACTTTGGCTCCCTACTTTTGAATGCAGTTAATAATAGTCAGGATATGGCCAGTGCATTAGTTCTTCTGTACATGTTGACAGCTTTACTAGCTTGCCTTCCAGGCTAGACTTGTACTAACAGACCTCCCAATTTGCCCCGTGCATGGTAAAGAATATAAGGATTATAGTCACGTAGACTCGGCTTTGCCCAGATTACTCCATGTATCACTACGTGTTTCATCTCGACATGAAAGTCCTGGAGGCACGGCAAAAGCTACAATCTCGCTGAAAGGCCGCTGCCCAATTTTTTTGACTCGGCAAGTCTTGGTGGGCTTTGATTAAAAAGCCATACCACTGGAATACCAAACAGTTGACTAAGCGAATCTGTGAAAGTGTTTCAGGGAGAGTTCTGCCCTTGCAGAATGCCAATGGATTTCAGTGATAAAGGATAACTTTGTTGCATGGTTACAAGGTAGCTGATAAAACAACAACATCTCCTATCAATGGTCCTCAGTGCTTGTAAAAGGAAAAATATGGTTGATATAGTTATTGGTGCACCTATGCATTTTGGTCTCTGCACACTGTTATTGAATAAACAAAGGTTAAAACTAACAAACAAACGTCCCCATGAATGAACAAAATAACGCGGCCCCCTAGACAACCTTTCCCCCTAGCCAGATGTACACCAACAGGACATACGCTTAAAATCACCATCTCCATCCCCTAGCAACAACAAAAAAACTTCAAAACTTTTTTCTCCATCAGTTAATCAAACTGCACAATCTGACAATAGAATCCATAATGCAATAACGGGCATCACATTTTATGTCAGGGATGTGTATCTTTTATATATGTACAGATGTGTTAATCTTTGTTTTTATTGTTTTTTGTGTGCAATATTTAGTAACTTAGTCTTCCAACCATTCCATCTCCCGTCTATGGAACCTTGCATCAAAAATCAAAATTATCAATATGAATGCCATTCAGGCTACTATTTTTATATGTCTGCAGTGTTGACACATGACTACAAAAGAATTGAAATTGACCAAAGATAAAAACTAACAAACCCTTGTTGTTTCTGTGCAGCTATGGTCGCGGTCGGTCCACAGCGACCGGGTGCGTCACCAGAGTACCCAGGTTGCCATGCAGGACCTTGCCCAAGAAGACAGCGCCAAACCCGAAGATGCCAAACCCGACATGAGCCCTAAGAAAAACCCTGTCTGCTCCTATAACGAGTGGGACCCCCTTGAGGAGGTGATCGTTGGCCGTGTGGAGGGAGCTTGCGTCCCGCCCTTTACTGTGGAGGTCAAGGTTAGAACGCTTCTTTTATTTCTCAGATATTGTATAGTAACGGTCACTAAACTAAAAGTCCTGGTTGATATAAAAGATCAGTTCAGCTTGGGTAATGGCAGTTCAGTACCATAGAAAGGAACATTGTTTCAAATCTTAATTTAAGAAAATAAACTAAAGAATCAGAGATATGTCAGGATTTGCTTAGGATTTTTCAACAGCATTGACACCCTGACTTAGGCTGTTTTTTCAAGCATGTATCTCTGCAACTAGCAAACTAGGAGGCTTCCTGTTTTTCAACATTCATTTCATGATGCTTGAAAACTACTTGCAACTTTCAAGTTACTTAGTGACTTGTATGTACTTGAAAACTACTGTCTTGCAACTTTCAATTTACCTAAGCGACCCGTATGTACTTTTAAACTACTCACAGCTTCTGCTTCGCAATTACTTGAGACTGATAGATTTGGGCAGCCTTCTGCATTCATCCTTGATCTAAAGTGCAGTTCTCCTCCGCTCTATGTCTATATTTGTCACACTGAAACGTACGAGTATCGGGAAGGTCAGCCACTGTGCATCGTGATTACAACGTCTCTGACGTCAGTGTTCCAATCTCCTGTAATCCTGAGGCACTCCGCACGACCTTCAGGACATCCCAGCGACATCTGTCAAACCTCGTATCAGAAATGATTCAGCCACACATCCTGCTTGATACAACTATCTTGTGACCACAGGGGGGAGTGAGGGATTGAAATACTTGGTGTATTATACTCACTTTTGTGCATCCAAAATTTAAGCTGTGAACCTTATTTTTGACTGTAGGTGCACAAAACCCGCACAAAGCACTGGTGCGCCACAGTGAACAATTAGGTGCACAGTTCCTATTTTGCAACACTTTAGGAGATCCCGGCAACATCTGTCAAACCTCGTATCAGAAATGAAGCCACACATCCAAGCTTCTTGTTACGGTTATCTTGTGACCACAGGGGGGAAGTTTGGGCTTGAAATACTTGGTGCGTTATATTCACTTTGTGCATCCAAAATTTAAGCTGTGAACCTGATTTTCGACTGTATATGTGCACCAAACCTGAAAATTTAGGTGCACAACAATTTTGAGTACACAACATAACATAGAATTTTGTGAGCAAAACCTAACCATAACCTTTGCAGCTTTTCTTCAGAGCTTGTATCTGAAATTCAACACCTAACTTCAAAATTGAATACAAGAGAAGCATCCTCATCGCAGCTTATTATCATTAAATCCTTTTAATTGAAGATGCAAGCTTTGTTTAAAGCTATCTAATGAGGATGCCCCAACTGTACATGGTAGCAACAACTTCCACTCTGTGATAGTTCCTGCAAAAAACAAACTCAATCCTGGGAAGATGACACAAATTCCTGATTCTCCTCTGAAATGATCCAGGCAAACATATTATATATATACATGAGAAGAACTGGTCTTTTTTCGTTAAGAACAGAGGAAAGCCATTCCCCAACAAGCACATGAAGAAGACTGTGGAAGGGTCTTACCATGAAAATAAACAAATTCTAATATAGATGATAAACAATCCTCATTTTCTTCTCCTCTTGAACTCTCCAGGCAAACACATATGAGAAGAACTGGTCCTTTTTTGTGAAGAACGGAGGAAAGCCATTCCCCAACGAGCACATGCGGAAGGCTGTGGAAGAAGTGGAGGAGTTCTGCAACATTCTGAAGCATGAGGGCGTCAACGTTCGCCGTCCCGAACCCGTCAACTGGTCCGAGGTGTACAAGACTCCCTGGTTCGAATCCCCAGGTAAGGAATCTGACTTGTTTTCTAAAATTGTGAGCAATACATGTCTAAGAATTAGGAAAGTTTGTTTGTTTGTTTGTTTCACATAACCCCAAAATCACCTTAGGGTGTAACACACCAGATTTGTACAGTAAGTACAAGCTGTGTAAGACGAGATAGGACTGTAAGGTTTGATCCACTTACACCGGGACTACCATACTAGTAGTTACTACATGTATTTTGTATAAGTGCCGTGGGTTCTTAAATGTGCTTGAGGTTTGGCTCTCCTCAAACACGGGACCTCTGCCTTTACGTCCCATCCGAGAGGATGTCCTTAACTGAAGCAAGGTACTCATTTTGAGTACACATCCCGACTTTGGCAACAACTTGCAGATGCGGTCCTCTTGGATTTTGTAAAGTTTGAAAAGTGTGTACTTTTATCTAGAAAATATGGTACAATTTCTTGGATCACCAGGCCAAAATTTAACTGTGACGTTGTTGTGTGTTCCCTAGGCCTGTATGCGTCCATGCCGCGTGACATCCTGCTGGTGGTTGGTGATGAGATCATCGAGTGCCCGATGGCCTGGCGTACCCGCTTCTTCGAGTACCGCGCCTACCGCTCCCTCATCAAGGAGTACTTCCAGGCGGGCGCCAACTGGACCACTGCTCCCAAGCCCACCATGGCTGATGAGCTGTATGACCAGGTATATACACTCCAAAAATTTTAAATCAACTAAATGTAACACACAAGGCAACAGCTGCAGTAACTCAAGCAACTAGATGTAATTTGGAAACGGTCAGACAGCATCCATCCTTTCCACCATAAACTATTTAAACAAAAATCTAGATTTATCAGCTTTTAATCCAAAACTCTGAAAAGAACAACTGGACCACTGCTCCCAAGCCCACCATGGCTGATGAGCTGTATGACCAGGTATACCCTCCAAAAACTTAAAATACAACACTTTTTTACCTCCATAAAACCTGGTGTATTGCTTTGGTGGAAGTACAATTGTTTTCAGAGGAATTGTTTTCAGTGTGTCTATACAAGACAAGTGGTCCGAAGCCTACCATGGCTGATGAGCTGTATGACCAGGTATACTCTCCAAATATTCTAAATCAACCAAATGTAACACACAAGGTAACAGCTGCAGTAACTCAAGCAACTAGATATAATTTGGAAACGGTCAGACAGCATCCATCCTTTCCACCATAAACTAAACAAAAATCTAGATTTATCAGCTTTTAATCCAAAACTCTGAATAGAACAATTGGACCACTGCTCCCAAGCCCACCATGGCTGATGAGCTGTATGACCAGGTATACAGTCAGCAAAAAATTGAATGCAACATCTGTGAATATGTTTGACTTTCATTACGTTGATAAATCACTGGATAAAAAGGTCTTTGTACTCAGCCAGAGAGTAAATACCGAAGCCAACATTTTGGTGACCTTTTTTAGGCAATACTTCTTGTAATGCAACACTTTTTTGTATGAACTTAAGTACAACTGCTGAGACTGAGAGATGGGTGCTGTCCTATAAACAATATCTTAAGGACCATGAACTGCATGTATGCAGTCAAACCTGTATGGATGACCACCTCTACATTAGGACCACCTTGGTGATCCTTTAGGTGATTTTTCCCATTAACACAAGCATTAAAAATCCTCAAGTATACATGTACGTGACCAGTACTGTCCACATAAACCAAATTATAATCCTGAGTGGCCTTCTTGGGTAGTTTTGACTGTACCACTACAATGTTTGTTTGACTATTCTATTGAACCATCTGAAATTGTCTTCACTTCATTAACATATCTATTCAGAGTTTTGGTATAAAACCTAGTTCTACCAGATCCTTCTTTAGTCACTGACGAAAGATAGCGGATGCTGTCTGAAACGTCTGAAACTGTTTGAAAACTTTATCCAGTTGCTTGAGGAACTATTTTTTGCGTATCTTATTACCTGGATGTCTAACCTTCATTAACGCACTACAATGTTTGTAACTGAAGTTTTCCCTCGCTGCTACAGGAGTACCCCATGCGTTCTGTGGAGGATCGCCACAAGCTTGCAGCCGAGGGGAAGTTTGTCACCACGGAGTTCGAGCCCTGTTTCGACGCCGCAGACTTCATGCGTGCAGGACGGGACATCTTCGCCCAACGGAGCCAGGTACACCACCTACCATGGAAGCTCATCTGTGTTGGTAGTAATCATAATACAGTGCTAAACTTTCTTCCAACACTAAGGTATTCATGGATCAAATTTTCAACAACTACTGTTCGCCTTCTTCAGGATCAATGATGAACTTTCACTTCCGATCACAAGCTGTTCATTTGTTTTTCTACTTTCTGCTTTTGTACTTTTTTCTGTTCTTATATTTCTGTTCATAACTAGCATGTACACAGTAGCAAGTATACTATAAAACTTTTTACTTACTACTTCCTGTATGCTCAAATTGCCACAATCCTCCTGATTTGGTATCTAATATCATTTCTTGGAATCTGAGCTGTTTCAGTTTGGATGATGGCACTTCAGTACCAAGGAGAGCTGCTATCATTTCTTGCTTTTTTCAATGAAAGCAGTTTTGCTAAGAAATGTCTGAGAAAATAAAACGGCACGGCCTGCCTAAGACATTATATCCAAAACTATCCCAATTATCCTGATTATAAGTGATATGTATTCAAGCATTTCCTCTGACCTACTGACGCCACATATTTTAAACCAGGTTACCATCTTTATGGGAATTGAGTGACCACTTGATAATTTTTTGGTAAGAAATGATTGGTTTGGCCTTATCTATTATTTCGAAAATCGCTGTGATTGCAAAGCAATTACAGAACCAAGGAAATAAATCGATGTGGCCTTAGCCATTTAATCCACTGCACCACTGTTCATTGTACTAATGTCAAAAACAGCTAGTGGAACTTCCCTGGTACAATGAACCAGTAAATACTGTACACAGCGTTTGTATTCTCTATAACTGTTCAGAGAGTTTAACAGGTTTGAGATAACTTTTACTTTTTTTTCAAAATTATCCTAACTAGTAGAACTCTAAAGCATGTAATTATGTACACAATCATATGACCTACTGACGATGCGTATTCCAACCCAGGTTACCAACTTCATGGGAATTGAATGGATGCGCCGCCACCTGGAGCCTAAAGGCTACAACGTCCACACTATCTCCTTCAAGGACCCCAACCCCATGCACATCGACGCCACTTTCAACATCATCGGCCCGGGACTGGTCCTCTCCAACCCCGACCGTCCCTGTCACCAGATCGACATGTTCAAGAAAGCCGGCTGGACGATCGTCCACCCTCCAACACCGGAAATGCCGGACGGTAAGTGATGTTACTTCATTACATGTAGGCCACTCCAGCTCGATCTCCTGTTTGTCGGTTTTGCGTCAGGAAAAGTAATGAATGATATATAGGTCAAAAGAGAGAAAGAATAACCCTTTGTAATAATAGCCTTCAGCGAGTTGGGTAGCCATGGCTGTACTTTTTCTACAGCCAAATAAATCAATCAAATCAACCCGAAGGAAAGAATGAAAATCATCTTTAAGGTGTGAGGTCAAGCTGTAAAGTTTAGTGAAAAACGATTGGGAGGTCACCAGGAT
This sequence comes from Branchiostoma lanceolatum, assembly GCF_035083965.1. NCBI lineage: Eukaryota > Metazoa > Chordata > Leptocardii > Amphioxiformes > Branchiostomatidae > Branchiostoma > Branchiostoma lanceolatum. The sequence continues at coordinate 12,661,695 of NC_089740.1, forward strand.
TTGAGATACAGTTTTGAAGTTACTGTAGTAGTAGTAGAATGGTTTAGCTACAACAGAATTTTGTGCAAATTGGCAGAGAAGTAGTTCAGAAATTTGGCTTAGAGTCTAGACATTTTGCCTCTTTCAGTCTTTGTCTAATAATATCAGCAACAGAATTCTAGTAAGCAGTTCCAACAATGAACCAAAGAAGTAAATGTGTCAAGTTGTACATGTTTATTTTGTGTTCTGCTGAGCTCAAAGATGGAAAAGCTGAGTGTTTTGTGCCCTCATTACGAAAATTCTGTACTAGTTTTAATCCGTTCCTTCCTCCTACTAGTCTCAAAATAGCTGCTTGATAGCCATCATCAAAATTTAATGATGATCGGATGTGAAATTACAGTAATGGTAATGGTGCTTCACGAGCCTAAATGGACATTTAATGGAACAGACATGCCAGATACATAGTCAGACTCTAGAAAAAAACAGTATTCGGTACATTCATTTGTTTTTGTAGGTACTTGATATCAGGGTAGAAGAGGAAATGGTGTTTTTGCAGTGTTATTTGCAGTTGAAACAATTCTTGAACAGAACAGTTGAAACATCAGAAACTAATATTTGTAGGGTGTCATAAATCTGCTTTGGAGAGGTCAACGCAAAAACTGTGAAAAGAAAGAAAGCACTGATTCTTCTGCTTTTCTGAATAACATGAACTGTGCAAATTTGTTTTGAAACCTCCCTAAGTCCACACCAATTTAATTTCTTGGTTAACGGAATTTGAAAGAAAATGCTAGATTGGAAAATCAACATGAAAACAGAATCTCAGATGAAAGTCTGTACTTTGGTCACACAGCTTCTGGGAGTGAACATGGTCAGGTACAAGTTTTCACCCCAGCCTTCTGTTTAAATGATGTCCTTGTGCTGAAATTTAGAAGAAATAATCCGTTAACCAAGAAATTAAATTGGTGTGGCCTAAGCTAGTGAAATTTCATGTACTTCAATTGCATTCTCCATACCCAAAGTGTTTATGGACCCAGTACTTCAAGCCTGATTGATTGATTGATTGATTGGTCTCCATCCCCCAGGCCACCCCCTGTGGATGTCCTCCAAGTGGCTGTCCATGAACGTGCTGATGATAGACCCGAAGCGTGTCGTGTGCGACAGCAACGAAGTCGCCACCCAGAAAATGTTCGAGAAGCTCGGCATCAAGACCATCAAGGTAAGCCTCAGTGTGTGAGATCTCTAGTGCCCTCTTGTGTCTTTTCTGAGTACTGCAGAAAATGTTTGAGAAGCTCGGCATCAAGACCATCAAGGTATTGTTATCTCCATAAAAAAGGGAGATTTTTTCATGGATATATTGTTTTGAGCATGTTTGTTTGTGTGTGTGTTTGCATGCGTTTTGTGTGTGTGTCCGGATGCTTGTAGTCAGCATAACTCAAGAACGTCTGGATGGATTGTAAAGATATTTGGTATGTGGGTAGAACAAAGGTCAAGGTCAATTTTGGGCCCCCTGGTATGTGATACTGTAACTGCATTGCCTTGTACCGTGAACTTATCATCACCATGAAAAAACCTGTTGTTTTTATTTATGATTCCTTCACACTAAATTACTTGCTGCTTCACACTAAATCACTTGCTGCCAACGTGAAGTTAAAGTTCAGTGAAAATGTCAATTTTACTTAAACCGTGAAATTTTGCTACCGTGAAGATAAAGTGAATGACAAGATTATCTTATATGTGCCCCCTAGTGTCCTTTTGGAGTACTACAAGTAACACTTGTTTTTTCGCAGGTGAATCTTCGCCATGCCAACTCTCTCAGAGGCGGCTTCCACTGCTGGACTTACATGTGCCCCCTAGTGACATTACGGAGTACTGCAAGTAACACACATGCATGTTTTTGTATTTCCCAGGTGAACCTTCGCCATGCCAACTCTCTCGGAGGCGGCTTCCACTGCTGGACCGCAGATGTCCGCCGGCGTGGTGGTTTGGAGTCCTACCTGTGAGACCCTCCCGTCGACCAACGCACCGTCCGTCCAACGTGACCGTCCACATTGTGTGTGTGATTGAAACTAGCTTGCTGTGAGCCATATACAGTACGTAGGAGTGTAAAACAATATGTGTGGGGGTTTAAGAGGTTACTATGTGCAACATGTGTGGAGGGGCAGGGAGTTAAAAGGGTTGATAAAAGATGTACATGGTTTCAAACAGCTAAGGTTTATACAATTTGATTCACCATCAAGATTGATTTTTTTTTTTACTTTAGGAAAAGATTTTTAACATCATATGTGAATAATTCACCATCAATTTTTTTAACCTTTGGAAGATTTTCAACATCATAGCTTTGAAAGTGATGATTTTACTGAGTCTTGTTACTTGCTACATCTTTTGATTTTTGATAATGCTATTGTCTTGTAGTGTTTTAGGTTCTTGCTTTTTCTGGAGTTTACAATCATTCATACTTGAATACACATCCAAATATGTAAATTGTCTACCATTACATTTGGGGTTTAAGGTGTATATTTTGTAAATTCCTCCCCATTTCAGCTTTTATTACAAAATTACAGTAAAACATTACATTTTTAAAACATTAAAACACATTTAAAGACTCTCTGACTTGATATCTTTTTCTTAGCATTGTTGGTTACTGTTAGTATATTAGGTATGTGCATGGGATAAAGACTGAGTACTGCAGCAGTAATTCTTCAGGGCTACATGTGAATGGACTATTGAGGTTTTCTATGCGATACCTATGGTGGAAAGTATTATCGTTTGGGGATGTTGGAAGACTTAGACCCTGTGGAAAGACCCTTGTTTAGAATGATGGTGACCTGTCCCTCCACACCATGTTCCACTGTGTGCAGTGTTAATGATGCGGACTACATTTTTCTGTAAATTGTATAACCGGGTGGGCTCTTGTTGGTTTAACACACTTCAAAGCCAAGTTTAAACACATTCAGCTGACTCCCAGGTCTGGCCTGGACAGGGTAGTGACTGTGATTGAGTTTGGTGGGGTTTTGGTAGAACCCCATGGAAAATCAACCTTCTAAAGTGAAGTACAACCCATGTGTACATGTATGTACATGTAAGTCAGAGTCTCATTTCGTCTGTTGATTCCATGGAGTTTTACCTCGTACAACTTATAGCAGAAGTCTTGCCTGAAAAGAACTTATGTCTTGGTGTGTAAATATATAAAGGGAGGAAGAAGATGTTGCGGAGAACTAGATTATGATGTTTCTCTTTGTACATGACATGTTCAATATGTTCTTGTCTCTGTTGGCCCTGGTACAGTGTATGTTGATGGGGGAAAGTTTGTTGCTTAAGTTGAGCAGATGACTTGTATCAAGCCAAATCGCTTTGCTGACGTATTCCATCAAAGTTCTAAGGACAAAATATTACAGTATTTTGCCAGATTCCTGATTGAAACTTGAGTGTATCAAACCAGAATGTGTTTCGGCAGTACCAACCAATAAGAGGTCTAATCCAGGAAGCAGCCAATCAGTATCAACTGTTGGTGACCAATCACGTTGTGGTTCTTGGTACAGCCAATCAGCATTTAGCTGTTGGTGACCAATCACATCATTACTCTGGATTCAGCCAATCAGCATTAAATGTTGTTGACCAATCACATCATTGCTCTGGGCACAGCCAATAAGCAACCTATCTTGGTAACCAATCACATTATGCCACACATCCTGACTAATCAGAAGCCACAATAGTTCTGTAGATTTCCCTCCTTAGAAATAAGAAAGGAGTTTGAGGATCCAACAGAGACAAGATTATGTTAGCAAGACTTTTGCTATATCTTGTTACTTAAGCTGTCTTCTTGAGGCAAGGTCTTAAAGTTTGCATCGCAAGATCACGTTTCAGAGTCTTCAAAAAAAGGCACAGTGTCATGATCAGTAGATGAATATGTTTCTGGTGATCTGCATTTGTTCCAATTCAAAAGTCCTACCTACAAGCGGGGTAAGGAAGGCAGCTACACAATGTGACAAGGCTAGGTCAGATCCCCTTTCAGTATTGCCATTGCAGCATTCACCATTGCAGTAAAGAGATGCTCGAAGAGTTGAGCAGATTCTATTTGCTGACAGTTGCTCTTAAATGCTGATGCACTAGAATTGCTAGCATGGTGCTAAAAGAACTTCCTTGTAGATTCATCTCAACAAAATCAAACACTCTTGAACATATTGTTAAAGTTGAAAAACAGACTTTCTCAAGACTAATTATATGAAACAACTTGTCATATAAAACAAGTCAATTCATGTAAACCTTAGACTCTTAGGCTTTAAAAGAATTCCAATGTTTGGATGAAAATAATTTCTTATGCCAAAAACCTTTCCTTAAGCAGAATCTACTTTCAGTTTGACTAGAAATATTTAACCTTCTCCCTGCTGCCTAACCAAATAACCAATACATATTTGGTGCCAAACGGCTACATTAGCAGTCCTGAAGGATAAAATTGCCCCATATATGAAGGCTTAGTGAACCAAGCTTGACTTAACCCTCAACATGCTACCTTATGAGTGTGCCAGTACCACTATAGTGTACAAAAGCACCTGTAGCATTTTGAGGGTTAAAGAATCCTGTCAACAGTGAATGTTGGACCTGACCTAGCCTGTCAGTTTTTTTCTACATCCAAGAAGCGCAGTGTCTTAGATTCACTCAGGTTAAGTTTTTACTGAATGTAATTCTCGATGTGTCAGTAACTTGTTTAACAGGGCTTGATCCTTCTGGAATGTGAAACTGAAAGATCTGTTGGATTCAATTTTTTGTATGATTACACTGTGTTTCATATATTGTCAATATATAGACAAATAGTGTTTGTCCATGAAAATGACTGCATATGAAACCATAGAAGGAAAATATCACGTTAATTTTTTCATGCTTTGAATTGATAATGCTGCTATTTTATGTTGCTGCTTAGTTATATAACTTTTACATACATTTTTGCTCAGCAAATTGACAAATTTCACACATGGCAAGTCAATTTGGACAAGATAATGCTAGATACTCGCCCTAAAGAGTCAGTTTCATGCAATTTGAAAACTCTGGCTTCTTTCAAGATTAAAAGCATGATTTACATAATGTTATGTATTGAAATAAGCCTGGTTGATCTTGAGGTTGTAACTGCCTATTTTTCATCACAGCAGTTTTTTTCACTCCCTACTACTTGAATGTCCTCTGCTTTGGCAGGTTTGAATTAGGATTTGTATCTGCAAACTTGTGAGGAATATTGTGTTTCAAATTGACAAGCCCTTCCGTAGGGGTGTACCACTTGTACAAAGGAGGGAGTATGCTTAACAGAAAAATTGGTGAACCGCCCATACCAGAAAAAAGTGGAAGAGGGTAGGAGGCTTGGTTGAAAATTACTTCTTTTGCCTCACTGACGTTACTATCCTTTCCAGTACATACCTAGAATAACTGCCATGTACATGTGTTGAGCATGCTCTTTAAGCTTTTGGAGTGCCAGTTTGTAGGGTACATATTGCATTGCATAGTATAACTGGACTGTATAATTTACTAATCTACCAAACAGCACAGTACTCTGCATTGTAGTAGACATTTATCAACACCAGTTAGTCGTAGGGAGCAAAGTGTAACAGTTTGTTTTGTAGAGAGTTTGAACTTTGTTATAACTGCCATCTATGTGAAGAATGGACAGGGACAACTGAAGGTTTGGAGTGACAAAAGTACCAACATACACTGACTGGTAATGTGATATCAGTTTTGATTGGAGAAAGGAATAATCAAAAAGGTAGACACCACAGCAATATTTTGGATGATGATTTTTAATGAGATTATGGTATCTCCGTTTCAGTTGAAATGAACCATTGTTGAATCAAATGAAAATAGATATTGTTTTGGAATGGCCTATCCAAACTTCATTCTGAGTAGGACTTTATATTCCTAAAGCTTTTTGGAGTTACTAAAAAAGGTCTGAATGGAAGATCACAGAATTAGAAAAATCTTGTCACTCTTATTGTCTAACAAAAAAGTTGAGACTGTATTGTAATACATACTAATAACATGAACGTGTGTAACTATGTCTATTGTCCCTTACCATGTATCATGTCAAGCTTTGAACTAAAAATCTGTAAAGAAAAAAAATGGATATGCCATCGGGTCCATAAGTTATAGGAGCAGCCTGGAATTTCAAGCAATATGATGTACCGTAGTAGTAGGAATGTGTACATCAGTCAATGTTAACCCAAAAATGGGGGAGTAGCACAACAATCCTTTGGGACCACAGGAGACTTTAACCCCAAGAGTGTCAAGTGAGTCTGCATATGTGAGGAATGTGTTAGCAGGTTGAACATCTGATCAACGTTGACACTTGTTGGGTTAATGTGTCTTTCCAACATTTCATTCCACCATTTGGATGAAACAGTCCCTGTGATAATGTTGACTGATGCGTTCATGCTTCCCTCTCCCCCTCCTTGAGGTTTACATTGACATGTGCTACACCCCATGACCCTGAATTCATAGATTCCAAATGTGCCAACCGTTTCTTGTTATGTCTTAAAGATGTTGCTGTGTTCTTAAAAGCCACAAACTTTAAAGTGGTTGAGTTAGAAAGACATAAGAGTTCTTGTGTGATCTTACCGTTGTTGATTTTAAAAAATCAGAAAGCTGAGCTGACTCAACTTACACATCTATTAACCATGGTAGACAAAAATCACTGCTTATTATCTATCATTGTACCTTGTGTTTCCAAATGAGATGGATTGAAGAAGTATAATTTGAAAGTGTTGTACTTTTCTTTGGAAACCAGAGATTTGGAAGACAGACATGTTAAATGTGAAACTGTACGTTTGTGGTTTTTATTACTTTTCAACATCTTACATCAAATCTAGACAAAAAAGCTATACCATAACAGGCTTGCTCCTGACCCAAAAGAAAAAGAAATTGTATCAAAAGTAACAAAAAAAGAAAGAAACATGACAAAAATGTACCGAAAGTGAGCTTTGTGTTCTGCGACTGAAAGACCTTGCATGTTTGTTAGCATAAGAAGTTTGTTCTAATGTGTTTCAATGATTGTATTTGACGGGAAATCTAGAGTTGTGGCTAACATACCGTTGAGAAATGTATGAGGGTGCTGAAAATTTGGGGAATTGTTCCGTAGTTGGTGTAGAGTATTATGAAGTAGGAAGCTAAAACATGAAATGTTGAACGGTGCCCTAGATTTATACCAATATGCAGTGTGCAGCTAGGTTGCTGAAAGTATTGAATAAATGTACAAAAGTTCAATGTGTGTTAATTTATGGTTTATTTGCTCTTCTACCCAAGCCTCTATCCTGCCCGTAGAATTGAAATTGAAAAAGCAAAGATCTCATACCTCATGAAATATGAAACAACTGAAAAGGGCAAGGATGATGGTGATGATGATGACATATAGATTTTGTACATTTCTTGACAAAATATAATGCAACCATGTCCATGTTACACATTACATCACTCTTGGGCACATGCTGTCCTCGGGTTCCTGACTTTTGGCCTGGTATATATGTGCTAACGTTCACTTCCTGAACAGCTGTCGAAGAAATTCAGACCCAGGCTAGCTCAACCTTTACATCCTGACAGTCTCTGGTTTCAACTCAGCCTGTTAACATAGGCTAGTGGTAAAAAAAATGGAACACACACCAAGACAAACAGACAGACATCGGCCAACACTAGTTATGTTCGCATCAATTATTTCAGAATTGGAAAATACAAGGCTAATCCTATCAGCATGTGGTAATAAAGAATGTAAGGCTCTGTGCTGCGAAATCAAATTGCTAGAGGTCACTGCTTAACCACTCCAAAATACATGTAAAGGCAAACACACTTGTCCACTGTGCAGAACACTATCCAAATACACCAGTCCTTGGTGCTGAACACTATCCAAATACTGTACAGGCAACACACAACGACCCTTGGTGCTGAACACTATTCAAATACTGTACAACTGTCCTTGGTGCTGGACACCATTCAGATACAGGCAAACACAACTGTTATTGGGACATAACACCATCCAAATATAAGAAAATATACCTGTCCTTGGTGCTGAACAATCACACCATCTAAAAGGAAAACATACCCATCTTTAGCACTGAGTCATTCGAAATGTAGTAAGACATGCCTGTCCTTGGTGCTGAACGCCATCAAACATCATGCACTAGCGGTCTCTAGCGATTCATAACCAAAGCACAGGCGAATGTAACAACAACACGACCTGCGAAGTGGTCAGATTTTGTGATTTCTATCATTCAGTGTGAGGCTTGAATTTTACGCGTTTTGGGATTAAAATGACGAGAGAGTTTGAATTCTGGTCAGTGACAGGGGACGAAGATAATGCCAGGTTTGACGGAGTCGTTCACGAGTGGAACTTCTGGATTGACGGCAGACTATATTGGGACGTAGCAGTGGAATTACCTGTCAAAATGTCACAGTTCCGAGCTTGCCTGCCCGCGAATTTGGCTACATCCTCACTCGCGCTTCTCTCATGCCCTCCTTGTCGAGACCTGGCCTTGAGAATCAAAATACAAACACCATTGTCAGGGTGTCAATGGGGTCGTAACCTTTGAACTTTAGATCCAATTTGGCACCTTATTACTGATATAACGTCGCGATGTGTCTGTTATCACAATCTACTACACTTTTCAATGAGGACCCTTAGCGATTTGTGTAATATTTGCAGCCACTGGATTCATCTCTTCGGCTCTCCTGCCTGGATACAGGCTTGCCTGCAATCATATTTTGCTTTGGACCGTGAGTATGATGTGTTTGTATACGATTTGCTCATCAATCTTTAAGCTGATCCTTCTCCAACACTTAGGACGGACCATTTCTTTTCTGTGAGTCAAACATTGGATTGGGAATGTTGCTAAAACGCCCCCGAGACGTGTTGACATTATGACACAAAGGTCTACTGAGTACACTTCAGGTTTCAAAGTGCAGTTCTATTTGTAATGTCGGGATTGAGAAAAATACGTTACGTCACTTGAGTGTGAATCCACTAGTTTAAACACAAAGAGGTTGTTACTTAAGTATGGATAAAGTTGAAGTTACAAATAAGATTGTGCCGCTGTTTTGGAACCCTATCCCAACTAAAAATCTACCTCCGAAAATCAGGTTTACATTCCTCATTCGTAGCGTTTGCTCAATATGAAATGGACTAGTCTAGAATCATGGAAACCCCCTTCCCTAACACCCCTACATGATATAAAGGTGCGGGGAGACCTGTGGACTTCCTCTTTTGCTGGTGCCAGTCGCGAGTTGAGACCGTAAGTTAGTTCTTCCTATATCCAGTGAGTAAAAGGTGTCATTATACACTTTCCTTCACTTTTAGAGATGCTGAGGGCATCGCAGACATAACAAGACGGACCACGTGAGTACGACTAACGATGTACCTGATCTGTGCAGATCTGAACAGATCCTCCTAAGTGGTTATGGAGAGTAGAGTTCGTCGAAAAAATATGAAAAATAATTGGCCAGGAAAATCAGTCCGTAGAAAGGCTAACAACTATGTGGGCAAATCGCACCCTATGGTAGGGGGGGGGGGGGGGGGTTAGCCAAACTGCAATGGCAAATGATTCTCCTATATTGGTTAAAATCGACCATTTTTCAGCCAGCGAAACAAAAACGTAACACCACAACTGAAGAGTGTTATGGGAAAAGGGGTAGTAATACATCATGGCACGATGATTTTGTAGGTGAAAAGTTTTTACCGGGGTATTCCGATACCAACAACAAACAGTACGTGAGTTGCAATGCGCACAGAAACCATCTTGGTTATGGGGAGATAACGGCTGGCTGTGTTATAAATTTCGATCGGAAAGGTTGACGTAATACGCGATTTCCCATGACAAGCGCGTGACTATTCTATCCTTTCAGAGCTGGCCATTCACCACGAGTCGAACAAAGTCCAACTTCACGAATGTCCCTTAAATGATGCCAACAGAAGGTGCAATATCTACTACAGGGCAATCCCCAATCAAAACGTACGAAAGGTCGATTTGCATCATCAGTGCAAGTGCGTCGCAAAGTCCAATTAAAACACAGTTTGCGAGCGCAAGACGAATCAGCCTCTATTAGGCTCAACCTAGGGAAACTGTACTCCCTGGCCAGCTGACTCCTCTTGCATGTTATCTGTTTATTTGGCAAATTTTTACTATTCTTTCCAGCGACCTGTAGAGCGTGATAGAGGCTAATGACAATTGGTGATGCCCAAGTATGTTTGAGCAGGACAACTCATAGTATAGAGTTTATTTAAAGGATATTGATGGAGTACTGTTTTTTTTTCAACATTTGAAATGTTTTCTGAACACTAGAACTCTTTTTCGAACAGTATTTCTGCCATGCTAACCCCGGGTTCTTTACCAAATCGGTTATACAGATCTAGAAGAGCAAAGTGCGCTAATACCTCGTCACTGAGTCAAGAGATGCAGACATGGCAAATACAGACACCAAGCTGTCTACAGTGGTGGAGGAACTTCGGGAACTAGATCTAATCATCAAAAGTGGTTCTGATTTGGCCGTTGCAGAGAGGGGATACGGATGTAAGTTGATTCACGCTATAAGTAGTCAAAATAAGGTTTTGATGTGTGAGGCTTTGAAAAGTCTCGGAGATTTGTACCTGAACAGAACAAAGATTAACAAGCATAAGGTAGTGAACTTTCACAAGGCTTGTTCGTTGTACATCTTACTGTTGCGATGTTACACAACCATTGAAGAGAAGCAAGTTGTACAACATCGTATCAGATATGCAGAGAAATGCTCGAAACTTGTACATGACGACACTATAAAACCACGTGCTACGAGTTCAGTCAATACCATATTGGCTGTGTCGGTGACCCTTCACGAAATGAAAAAGAAGATCAAGGTTGAAAGGTACGGTATGCAGCCATTGATTGGAGACTATACAAACTCCTTTGTAAAAGCTGTCGCTGAAAGAAATAACCGTTTGGAAGTAGAATCACTGAAGAGCATCGGAGATCTGTACCTTGAGAAGAAAAGGGTTGGCAAGGACGAGGCAGCATTCACCAAAGGCAAAGCAGCTAGCCTATATCGAGCGGCACTGGACCTCTGTGAAGATGCAGATGGCAGAGAAACGCTAAGGCACCGCATCAAGTACGCGGAAAGAGTCAGGGAAAAGGAACACTTGCAGGAAGGCTGCAGGGCTCTGCAAAAGGGGGACTTGGACATGGCAGAACTAAACTTTGCAGCTGCGCTCAAGTCTGTTCATCTATTTTTGAAAGGTGAGTATTTCAGTGCACATGTCGCAAGTAGACAGACTTCAGTTAGTGAAGCGAAATACATGTTTCGTTCGTGTACCAAACGCTGTGTCTGATAGCTTACAATTAAGTATTAAAGAAAACGCTTGAAATGGATTTCGTGGCTAACATTGAACCGTACCATTAGTAATATGTAACAATCGTTTGGTACAGATTCCAATGCAGATCAGCGCTGGAAAGAAGCAGATCCCCTCTGCAAGTTAAGCGATATCTACCAGAAGAGAGGGATGCAGTCAAAAGACGGAGGAGATTTCACCAAGGCCGCAGCACTCTGTAATGCAGCACTGGTCAGAGCAAGGGCAGAAGATCGAGAGGCCATCAAACAAACAATCCAACAAATAACCCAATCTTTTGTTAAGCAGGTACTGATAGAACAATCGGCACCCATCGATGATGTAGAGAAACACAAATCGATGTTAATGGAATGCCGTAGCTATGTGGAAGAAGAAATCAAGAGAATTGATCTCCAAATAGATCCTTATAGCCTTGATGATGACGATCCAAACATCATAGAAGTAGAGAAAAAGAGAGTGGAAGCAATCAAAGCCTTGTTTGGCACTATTGCTAATCAGCGAAGAACATTCGTAGCCGGCCTTGTAGATGAATGTGTGGAGGTAATGGGTCCCCCTCCCTGCAAATACGCCATGATAGGCCTGGGTTCACAAGCCACTGGATTAGTAACACCGTACTCCGATCTGGAGTTTGCTATTTTGATACAGAAGGACACAGAAAAGAATTTGAAGTATTTTCAAATTCTCACGCATTACCTTCATCTCAAAGTAATCAATCTTGGGGAAACCATTCTCCCGGCCATGGCGATCAAGTCTCTCAATGACTTTGAGTCAGATAACAAGCTAGACAACTGGTTCTACGACTCTGAAACACCGCATGGTTTCTCGTTCGATGGAGCCATGCCAAATGCATGTAAAACCCCACTAGGCAGAGGTGAGACGTGCCTCCTTATTAAAACACCACTTGACATGGCCAGAGTTCTGGAAGATGATGTCACACTCCACTTGAAGAAAGGTTACCACCTAGCGAGTGTTTTGGGAAATTCGTCTTTGATTACTGGAGAGCAAGGCTTGGTTTATGAATACATCACTGTATGGGATGAGCAACTTAACAAAAATGAAAGGAAAATTGCTATGCTAATAGCGAACAATATATTAGAGGGAAATACTGCAACATTTAAAGTACGGGATCCGACAGCCCAAATGCTCGATGTAAAGAACGAAATCTACCGCTTTTCAAGCCTTGCAGTCTCTTATTGGGCGTTACGTTGTGGAATACATCCGACCACAATCTGGGAAACTATCAAGAACATGCACAAGGAGGGAGACATCAATGATGAGAACGAACATCACTTGATGGTGCTGGTCAGCATCTCAGCAGAACTGAGGCTGCGGACATACATGAACAATCGTGGTCAAGTGGAAAATATGTCAGCCTTATCGTCTATGTCAATCAATGATGATATCGAGGAAAAATCAATGAAAATCTTTTACTACTCCAATGTCAAACAGATACTGAGATACTACTACACGGCAACACCGTTGAAGTACTTTGTTTCGCAACTTAGCAATCCTCAACTCGTAACCAACCCATCGATTCTATTCGACAAATCATCGAGACTTCAAGCACATGTATACTTCAGTCTGTGCGACTACAAACAATCGAGGGCATGCATTGAACAGGCACTCCGAAATGAGCTCTCGAAACATGGAGACGGCAAGATACATTCTAATATAGCCGAGTTACATTACCTGTTGGGTATCACATTGCAAAACATCGGTGATAGCAAAAATGCTGTCAGTCATCATGAACAGGCACTAAAGATGTGGCGGAGTATTTATGGAGAGAGCACTGCTTATCCTTACATTGCCGAGTCACTTAACAACTTAGGTAACGCTTGCAGGGCCCTTGGTGATCACAAAAAGGCCGTCAGCTGTTATGAACAGTCACTAAAGATATCGGGGAGTATCTATGGTGAGAACATGGCACATCCTGCCATCGCCGATTCACTTTGCAACTTGGGTGCCGTCTGGCTTGACTTTGGTGATCACAGAAAGGCCGCCAGCTTGTTTGACCAAGCACTAAAGATGAGACTGAGGATCTATGGTGATAATAATGCTCATCGTAACATCGCCTACTCACTCAACAGCTTGGGTGCCACCTGGTGTTGCCTTGGTGACCACAGAAAGGCAGTCAGCTATCATGAACATGCACTACAGATGTGGCGGATGATCTATGGTGAGAACACTGCACATCCTGACATCGCTAACTCACTTAGCACCTTGGGTGCTGCCTGGGGTGAACGTGGGGATCACAGAAAGGCCGTCAGCTATAATGAACAGGCACTACAGATGATGTGGCGTATCTATGGTGAGAACATCAAACAGCCTCATGATCACATCGCCTCGGTTTTCACAAGCTTGGGTAATGCCTGGAGGAGCCTTGGTGATTACAGAAAGGCCGTCAGCTATTACGAACAGTCTTTTCAGATGAGGCGGAGTATCTATGGTGAGGACACTGTACATCCTGGGATTGCGAAGTCACTTACCAGCTTGGGCGCCACCTGGAGTGACCGTGGTGATCACAGAAAGGCCGTCAGCTTTTATGAACAGGCACTACAGATGAACCGGAGTATCTATGGTGAGAACACTGCACATCCAAAGATTGCCGGTTCACTTAACAACTTGGGTGTCGCCTGGAGTGACCTTGGGGATCACAGAAAGGCCGTCAGCTTTTACGAACAGTCACTAAAGATATGGGGGAGTATCTATGGTGAAGACACTGCACATCCTGACATCGCCGGTTTACTTCACAACTTGGGTGCTGCCTGTTGTGACCTTGGGGATTACAGAAAGGCCGTCAGCTATTATCAACAATCACTACAGATGTGGCGGACTATCTATGGTGATAGCAATGCATATCCTGCAATCGCTAAATTACTTAACAGCTTCGGCACCGCCTGGATAAAGTTAGGTTGTCACAGAAAGGCAGTCGGGTTTTTTGAACAGGCACTACAGATGGCGCTGAGTATCTATTGTGAAGACACTGCACATCCTGACATCGCCAACTCACTTGACAACTTGGGTATCGCCTGGAATGACCTAGGGCATCACAGAAAGGCCGTCAGCTATTATGAACAGGCACTACAGATGAGGCGGAGTGTCTATGGTGAGAACAATACACACCCTGCCATCGCTTCATCACTAAACAACTTGGGCAACGCCTGGAGTGGTCTTGGAGATCACAGAAAAGCCGTCAATTATCATGAACAGTCACTCCAGATGAGGCGGAGTGTCTATGGTGAGAACACTGCACATCCCGAAATCGCCTGGTCACTTAATAACTTGGGTGCCGCCTGGAGAGAACTTGGGGATCACAGAAAGGCCGTCGGCTATCATGAACAGGCACTACAGATGAGGCGGGGTATCTATGGTGAGAACACTGCACATCCTGACACCGCTTCATCGCTTAGCAACTTGGGTAATGCCAGGAGTGACCTTGGGGATCACAGAAAGGCCCTCAGCTGTCATGAACAGTCTCTACAGATGGCGCGGAGTATCTATGGCGAGGACACCGCACATCCTGATGTTGCCTCATCACTTAACAACTTCGGCGTCGTCTGGATAAACTTAGGCTGTTACAGAAAGGCAGTCAGATTTTTTGAACAGGCACTACAGATGAGGCGGAGTGTCTATGGTGAGGATACTGCACACCCTGACATCGCCGCGTCACTCAACAACTTGGGTGCCGCCTGGAGTTACCTTGGAGATCACAGAAAGGCCGTCATCAATTATCTTGAACCGTCACTACAGATGATGCAGAGTATATACGGTAAAAATAATGCTCATCCTGTCATTGCCAAGTTACTGGCAAAATTGGGTTCCACCTGGTTTGACCTTGGTGATCTCAGAAAGACGGTCAGCTATTATGAACAGGCACTACAGATGATGAGGAGTATCCATGGTCAGAGCACTGCACATCCTGACATCGCCTTGTCACTCAACAACTTGGGTGCCGCCTCGAGTAGCCTTGGTGATCACAGAAAGGCCATCAGCTACTATGAACAGTCACTAAATATGATGCGTAGTATCTATGGCGAGAACACTGCGCATAGTCAAATCGCCACGTCATTTAAAAACTTGGGTCTCACCTGGTTTCGCCATGGTGATCTCAGAAAGGCCGTCAGCTATTTTGAGCAATCACTGAATATGTTGCGGAGTATCCATGGTGAGGACATTGCTCATCCTGACGTCGCTGAGTCACTTCACATCTTGGGTGCCGCCTGGCGTCTCCTTGGTGATCACAGAAGGGCCGTCAGCTACTCCGCTGAGGCAACGCGGATGAAACAGAGGATTGATGAGACTTACAAGCCTTGACATTATATTGCCACTCTGCTGAAGAATTTCATGTTTCCCTCAACTTGTTCAGTAGCCATAATCTCCAAGCATAATCATAATCTAAAGGTGGCAAAGACCGTATCCAACTGGCAAAATGAGTTTTCACGGCCACCGGTGGCTATGAAAACTGTTCATGATGAAAACAGTTGAATGTGGTTTTTGCCATTGTCAGATCTGCTTGGAGATCAACATAAGTCAAACCTTTGTCTAAAGTTGCAGCTTTGGTGTTCCAATTGCTGAATGATATTCTGCTAGATTGTTCAAAGTAACCTTTACTCCAAAATTCCCGATTAAACTTGAAAGTGATTCTATCAAAACCTTTCGTATAAGTGGTTTTTATGAAAATTACTTCCATGTCTATAACGAGTGCACAGCGAGCAAAACTTACCACACTTTGTACTTTCAATAAAGTTCATTCATTCTTACCAATCTGTCAATTTGAAAATTGTTTTCCAACTATTATCAATTACTATATTGTCTTCGTCTTTCGTGGAGTTTTAACATAAGGCATTGTGCACAAGTGCAAGCTATAACTAAAGTTGACCTTCACTAAATACATGTACAACATAACAGTAGACAGAAAAGTGTTTTTGGTGAATTACTTTATTTAAAATCTCAATGTTGCATGCATCTCTAGCATCACATATTGTAAGCGGATGTGTTTAAAACCAAATTTCCTAGCTCAAAACAATCTTTCTAAGCAAAGGAAATATGTAACAATTTGCTGGTTTCATGCATGATGATGGTGGCATGAAAAAGTCACACATTTTATCTAGTTTTCTATGATTTTTTTATCCACATGAAATTTGAAGCTGTCACATACATAATCTACACAAGAGTAAGTTCCAAGTCATGCAACTGAAAATGTGTTAAATCGTACCCGGTTTAACCTTCTCCCTGCTGCCTAACACTATAACCAATGCCAATTTGGTACCAAGTGGCTATCTTAGTAGGCCAAAGGTTAACACAAATTTGCAGTTTCATGAAACGTTGTTAACACTAACATACCAGTTGTTTGCAAAGCAACACATGAAATCTTACAATTCAACATGTTATGTACATATAATTATGGATTACAATTTTTTTACATGGGTACATAAAATGGAGGTAACACATAAGATGGGGGGGGGGGGGGTAGTACCAACACCAGTTTGTGAACAAAAACTGATTTTGAACATGAATCATAATTGTTAGTACATAACGTACAAAAGGGATGCTTGATATGACTTTTTTTGATAATCAGGTACAACAGATAATCTTTTAACGACACATTCCTTATTTTACATCAGAAAGACAGGACGCAAAAATGCCACTATTGTATTTTGCACTGCCCAGAATTACCTAAAGACAGATGACAACCCTACAGTTAAGATTTTTCTCCCTTCATTCACAAAGTCGAAAACACCAGATGAGAACCCAATTGGCACATGTATGAGTACAGAGAAGATTTTTTTTCCTTTTCCAAGATTTCATCCAAGAAAGGACACGTTTAAGTATGCCCTATACCAAACCAGTCATTCTCCCACCATCTACAGAGGATTTTCCTCAGAAAATCAGAACATACTTTCCAGAAAAAGAGCTTATGAAAACTGACTTCAAGCGATCGAAACCAGCTAACAGTAACAGTTGTACCGAATGTACAGTAAACATGGCTGTCAACATACCTGAAAAGTTTGCAAAAACAAAGATTTGTCCATTCCTTGATGTACATGTAAAGACACATGGGATAAAGGTGAATACAGTCATGGACACTGTTTAACACGAGGTGCTTCATTCTCATTTGCATCTAGCTAAGTTACAGATTTGCCATAGCTAACGTCTTCTGCTTTTCACAGTTGTTTCTTAACTAAAAACATCTTTTCATAGCTGCTTCTTAACTAGTGCTATAATTCACATTACATATCTTATTAATAGGTAGTTGCCTTAACTACGCATCTCAAGTCTTCACTGATTTCTTTAAGATTGTTTGAAGAAAACTGAATCATTTTAAAATCTGCTTTTCGTGTACCTTCCTGTTTAGTTTCCATCATCATGATCTTTTCTTTATCTAAACAATTCTTTCTACAGTTTCAAAGTATCTGTCTTCTACATCAAGTCGGATCACCCCTATTTCTAAGTGAGACATTCCTATGATGATATTGTCTTATACTGGACCGAGACAAGTCTATTGTTAGAAATAGGGGTTGTCCGTAGTACAAGAGATGAGTTCATGCTTGCATCGTTTGCGTAGGTTTCACACTTTGTTGCGGGACACAAACACAAGTTTTATCACTGCCAAAAACACAAGCTAGCCACTGCCGCGTGCCCGTGAAACGGGAACACTCGCCGTCAGCTGCCGTTGCTTACTCCTGATCTTCCTCTTCTTCCAAATCCTCCGTCGGAAGGCCCAAACGGCGGCGACGAACTGAAAGAACGACAAAATAAAGCGTAAATTCCCGGCAGCTATATTACATGTCACTGTTTTATCAGTATTTGTCTCCAATAACCATGCACTTTAAAAAAATAATACACTTCATATAAAGGTTTATTTCTACATACATGTAGGAATAACGTATTGATACAACAAAAGCTTAGAGACTTTTGTATGGTTGTCTATATTTCTACACTAATAATAATTATAACATCAACCAAAATAATAATACCTTAACAGAAATGCAATACTGTACAATTTCTAGTAGTCTTTAAACAATCAAAGAAAATGAGTGAAAGTTTTACACCTAAACCTGCCATTTGGAATGTTCATTATTCACACACAGAGGCATGGTCTTAACTGCACAAAAATTAGGACAAATACTGTAACTGTTACAGATACTTTTAAACAATGTGGGAATGAAAGAATGTACACAGTGGAGATATCACTAATTGATAATGGGGTATTTGAAAGAATGGCCTAGCTATAGCTACAGCCTGTTAGGAAAAAGGAACAAAATATTAGGTTATTGAGCAAAAGAGGTAAAATAAGAAATGAAGATGCCTGAAAGAGCAGATGACATAAGTAATGGTAATGTCAGAAGGGCTACATCAGGACAGACAAGTACAGGTACGTTAGATTTTTGTACACAATCATGTATTATGCAGTCTAGTTCTGCTTTAATCGCAACATACTCTCACTCACTATCCTGTGTTGCTGTCACATAAAAACTAGAATGGCTAGACAATCTACCTGCACTCTACATGTAAATTTCTACCTACAGTATTTCTTACATCCTACAGTAACTGATGTTGACTACATTTTGTACTTAAACTATACAGGCTAGAAAGACTGACAGCAAAGCTTTTTGTTTGTTGGTGTCTGTCCTTACTGAAGTGTGTTGGAAACCTGTTTGAGACTAATCCTCGAAGCCCATTCGTCGTTTCCGAACTAGAGAGTGACAAGACAAAACAACACAACGGCAAAGAGACAGGAAAAACAGAAAAAGAGTAAATGACATTCACATTTTCAAGAATTCGGTAACGCCTTTTTGTCTCATTTACACTGGATTGAAAGTTGCATAATAGTGTCCTATAAGCTTAGAACTTGATGCCATTCTGACTTTAGGTAATATGAACATTGCTTGTACATGTACTTGTAGAGCCTCCTTTGCACTGGATGGAGACAGTTGAGTGACCAAAAATAAATCTGTATGAATTTATAAATTGAATTTGATCCATGATGTACATTGTAAAAGTATGTACATTGTGAATGACAACAAATGTACAAAACTTACAAAATTGGTTTGAACTACGACTGAAGTTTTTGATTGCTCAACTGTCTCAGCCTTGGTGGAAAGGGGCTATAACTTAACAAACTACCTCCCTGGCCCATGGCAAGTACAAAATCATGGATAAACAGGAGAGTGAAAAGATAAGTGTACAAAATGTAGTGCATTCAGAGAGAACAAACAATGTACATAATCAAAGTTGGAGAGTGGAAAGATCTTCCCCGAAAAGGGCTTTAGGAAGACTGAATACATGTAGATAAAAGTAAATATTTACAGAACACTCAAAATGTACCCTATGCAACTGAATGTACAATGTGCATGACTTGTGTAAAAGTGGTCTGTGCCCTGTATCAAGAACTACAGATTTGTAAGCTAAACTTTGAAATAAGACGTTGCAATGAAGATCCTGTGTCCAGTAAGATGCCTTGCTGGCTGGACGTCTTGACAAAACCTTCTTTCTTCAAAGAAATGTATCATGGACATAAGAAACATGTTACTGCAAACTCTCCTCAGACATCAACCATCTAATCTGTATCAAGTCAAGTCAATGCCTTTATTTTACTTTGAAATGCTTGTTCAGCCACATGGCCGCTTTTCAACAAGGTCAAAGTGGAGGGGGAGGAGTCACGGATTAAGAGTACAAAAGAAACTTAACATGAACTATATCAACACAATCATGAATTATAAGTCGAAACTTATCTTTGTTACATTTTGTCCAACGCTTACGTGTACCTCTTCCCTCATGACCTCATTGAAAAGCGGCCAGCAGGCCGATAGGAGCCCTTCATAGAATAAACAAAGGCTCAAACAAACAAACAAAGAAAAACAAGACTTACCCAGGTCGTTGTTGCGAGTTAGAGTGTGGTCAGCGGAGTCCCGCGGTCCGGGGAACTCGAAGCTGTAGCCGAACTTCAGGACGACCCTGTTCTTTTTCAACATGTCCGCGATCGCCATCTCGCACGAGTTCCCCAATGAGTGCCGCTAAGCGAAATCAAAACGTAATGGTAAAGAACCCGTAGCATTTGAGGCCCTAAAGCCTCTGTCACAAATAAGAAATTCAGCTCGGCCAACGTGTTGGCGAGCTTCAAATGTGCATTTTCGGCCGAAGTACGGCCGACGTCCTGTCGATTATGCCCTCTTCGGGCAATTTTTAGAAATAAAAGTTGATCCAAATATTGGCCTTTTACCAGGTTAGTCGATACTGACTTCGTCCATGTCCAAGAGATGGGACCATCTCATGGGGGATTTTTAGTTTTTAGTGTTTGACGGACGTCGCCCGAGATTTTCATTGGAAAATAAAGTCGACGCTCGGGCAATTTTGAAACTCAGCGAGCTTTGGGCGATCTACAAAGTCAGCTGACGCTCGAATGAATTGTGAAGCCGTCTTAAGGACAGTGGGTTGTTATCCACTGTGTCTACGGCACTCTCCTTCCATTGAAAAGAAGCAAAGATGACTCTCCTTCCACAGCGTTTTACCTCCCCAACCAAAGTCAGGTACCCATTTACAAAAAAATTCCAAGGCTTTGGATTAGACTTATAATGTACAATGTAAAGACTTGCTACATACATGTAGTGATCATAGTTAAAGGAGAATACATCATTTACTAAAAATCCGTAATATTTAACAAGGCAAGTAGTAAAAAAAAGACAAAATGGTAACATAACATGATTTTTTCTATGTAGCTACAACTCAATGAGAGAAGAGAAATATATTTCAATCTTATGATTATTATTTTGTATAATTTTGATCTATTTCTTAATAAATTGTAAATGGTAATTTGATAATGTACAGTGTAATCACACTTATTATAACGTAATCTTACTTATTATGTTTACAACTCAATTTATTTTGTATTTCCTCTTCTTTTCCATTTGTTTCATTAGGATTTATGGTACAATTTCAATTTGTTCTTTCGTTAAATTTGCTTAGTTTTGATTATGTATAATTTGGTAAAAATTCCCATTGTCTAGTTTAGGGGAGGCCCATGAAAAGCCACCTAGGCTTCTGCCCCCCCTGCATGTTTTCTTTTTGCCCTGTTTATCTTTTTATAATTGTACATATATGCGAATAAACAATAAACAACATTGACCAATGTAAGTACATACCTGGTTCGCTATTCTGATTTCTGTCAGGGTTGGATGGTTCACCACTGACTTCATTATTTCCTGTAGTGAGAAAAAAAATTGTCATAAATTTCTCTACCATACATCCTTTCAAAACATTGCCATAAAATTCTCACATTTTGACAGAGCTTTTAGAGGAATTGAAAGAAAATGAACCTGAATCCTGTTAGCAATAAATCAATTTTTTATTGGCCAAGTTAAAAGAAATACAACTGTAAGGCCTTGAAGCTGCCCAGAACATCTACACTTATCAAAAAGATTAAGACCAAACCTTACAGTTCAATCTTACACAGCTTGTAGGTAAAGCGATTGAACCTCTTTTTTGTAATGCAATGCAGTTTGCTATGGCTCACGTTACTAACCAAGCACACCTTGTACCTACTTTAACATATCAGGTTTGTTACGCCTAAAGGTGGTGTACTGGTCATGCAAAACATACTAAGATTTTTACCTTCATTCCTTCACCAGAAATAAAGTTGGACTCGATGTTGAGTCTCTCCAAGGTGGTGTTTTCCTTCAGTCCCTCTGCTAGATCCTGAAGAATAAAATAAAGATTGAAAGACTTCAAAAATTCTCTTATTGAATCACTTTAACCTCTATCTAATAGCAACAATGTTATAAATATTTTTCTTTAAAAACCAACCTATACCAAGACCTAGTACAGTAGGGGCATGCTCACTAGATAGCTTTATATAACGGTGGCAGCTAGATGTGCAAAGTTTATGCGTGACAGGGCGTTCATGGTAATACAACCAGCTGCTGCCACGCCAGGTGCCTGCAAAGCTGGTGTGTGTTACACCGAAGGGCGGCTTTACTGACTATACAGATACAGAAGCTCAAGTATTATACTGAAGGGTGGTAATACTGGCTTCACACATGTAGATACAGAATGTCGTATGCTGGGCACCCTCCTTATATCAGGACCACTATCGCTCCACGTTAGCTCGCTCGCGTTGGGGCCCTGATCTTCAGTGCCGGTAGACATGGTTCTGGCGACGACACCACCAAAACATCTTCAGCCAATCAGAGGGTTTGCTAAACCTCATCTCAAGCAAAAGCGCAAAGGATGCTGGGAAGCTATCAACCAATCAGGTTACGTCTCATATGGTTACTTTAGGTTCAGAACAAATTAACCGCCAAATTGTACCAAATAAGGACAGCTCATTAATTATTCATCAGCAACTGTCAGTAACAGCGCCAGAACCATGTCTACCGGGGCTGAAGATCAGGGCCCCAACGCGAGCGAGCTAACGTGGAGCGATAGGGGTCCTGATTTAAGGAGGGTGATGCTGGGATGTCGTGTTGCTGACTGACCTTCGCCACCTTGTCGTTGCTACGCGTGGACGCCATACTGAGACGCTTCAGGTTGGTGTTGTTGGCCAGAGAGCTGCAGATGTCTCCCAGGGTCGGGATGGCGATGTTCTGTAAACAAACAAACAAACAAACAATTAAATATGTCAGCAAATATATAAGACAGTGATGATTTATATAAAAACAACTCCAAACAGCTGCCCCAAAGGTATTTAAGGAGTCCAACAGCAATCTTAAGAAACATAGACCGATCACAAGAAGTGTTATTAAGCTTACGAATAGGTTCTTGATGGAAAAACACCAAACATAATTATGAAATGTAAATTAATCTTTTGTCTATTACCGGCTTTTTGGCTGCCACTGCCTCACTGTGACATCAATGCAATTGCTTGTATAACAATAATCTTAAGAAACATAGACTGAGTCACCTTGATGTTGTTCAGGTTGAGGTCGGTGAGATCGGAGTCGTTGTCCTGAAGTTTGGTCAGGCTCTCATGGGGGTCGGTCGTGTTGGGGGGCTCCGACTGGACCTGGGGGTATGCTGCGCACTTCACAACCGCTAGGGGGAGTCGATGAACACAAACATGTTATACTTTGCTGTTCTTGCCATGTATTCATCATCATCATCAGTCAATGTGCTTATGCACTGTTGGGGTTTCCATGCACCTTACGGGGTGACATACCCTTTCGTTGGCTGATACAAGACGGGTTTCGCCAGGTCTCCCATCCAGGTGAATGATGTATTACAAGTGTTACATACATGTAGTAGCATACAACTAGGCTAAATGGGTACCATATCATAATAAACCGTAAGACCCTTCAGGTTTAAAACTAGGTTGTATTGTCATAAAGCAACATGGACTGTATGATATATATATGCAACACTGTCCCCCCTACTAAGGCAGGTACCCTTAAAACCGCTGATTAAAAAAAACAGCCTTCCTAAGAATGTCTAACTTCAACATGTAGATATCTGAAGACGTGTAGATACCTCTGGAATTACTGAATCAGATGCTACATTTAGTAGATCGCTTTAAATTCACCATTTTTAACAATGTTGTAGTCTTCAGGCACCCACTTGCAATTATGATATGTTCCATATATAGTGCTGTGTACCTAAACCCGTGTTCAGGTTCAGATCCAGAGGTTCAGGTTCAGGTACGGACTCAGGTTCAGGACGGACTTATAAGTCCGGACTTAGGTTCAGGTACGGACTTATAAGTCCGGACCTGAACCCATGGCATTTGTGTGCTAAAAATATTTTTTTCCTGTTACGTGTAAAATTGCATATTGGCATATACATTATACATGCAATTTGAAAACTATGGATACGAAATCATATACAGTCAGTTGTAAACACAAAAGTTGAGACACTTATAAACACAAAAACAGCATTGTTTTCATATTTTTCCAGTGCAAATTTCATGATCTAAGGACGGTTAAAGATGTTGGCATCTGGTTTAAAACAAAAAGGAGAGTATAAGCGAGAGATTTTTTTTCAAGTCCGGACTTGTTTCCAGACGTTTAGGTTTTTTTGGACTTGAACCTAAACGTTAGGTCCAGTTCGGATCAGGTCTGGGGTTTAGGTACACAGCACTATCCATATATAGCCCTAAGTGCAATACTTACAGCGGAAGCCCTCCTTGTTGGCGATTTCTCCGGAAGCCAGCGAGGCGTAATACTGGTCGTTGGACATCAGGGTGTGCATCCCGAGGATGGCTGCAAGACACAAGAGAACGGGTTTACATGGCTATGTACTTCTTACAAACATACTGGTGGGTTGAATGAGGAAACATCCAGTAAACATTAATGCTGAGGGAAAAGAAAATAGCACCAAAACAATGAAAACTGTTGATGATAAAACTAAAACTGCAAAGATTTTTCTTATCACAGTATCAAAATGATTCCCAAAACATTTCGGAAATGTCTGACCGTTTGACCGTTTCCAAATTTTGTTCAACTGCTTGTCGAATGAGTACAAGTAACTGTTACTTTGCGCCTTTTTTTGTATGTTTTTCTTTGACTTAAAGGTAGATGGAAAACAGGCATTACTGACCAGCCAAGTCGCACAGTTCTCCGTCGGTTGCTTCCTTCAGTGCCTCCTCAAGTTCAGGGTCCAGGACCGGGTCATCACCCTCATCTTCATCCTTTACTTCTTTCTTCACGTACGCTTTTCCTGTACATCAAGGAAAATAGCATACATGTAAATCGCAGCACATAGGCGCCCTATATCTACTCTTGTGAGAACTGCACTCTAAACCAGCTCAGGATCTAGGATCTGTTTGTCTCCTTGATCCTCATCTTTCACTTCCTTCTTTACAAACACTTTTCCTGAAGACCAGGGAAAACAGCATAAACCACAGTGCAGTGGCTCCCCCTATCTACTCCTGATAGAACTGCACTCTCCCAAATTCAGGTCCAAGACAGGCTCCTCACGATTGTCTTCCTTTTTTCATTCTGGTCAACAAGATAAAAATGATAAAATCCCAGCATAGCAGCTCACTCTATCTATTGTTAAGAGAATTTCACTCAAGAATCAAATGTTGACTGGCTACACACAGTTCCAGAGAGTATATACATGTAATACTATGATGGTCAGACTGAAGTTTTCCTTCCAATTTCCATTCCTCTGTTTTCATCATGCTACATGTGTGTGTCTAAGTTCCTACATTTCGTACCAATGAAGGAAATGAATTGATGTGGCCTGATAGAAGAGCATTTCCTCACTCATCACATTTTTGCAGCATTCCTAATCAAACTTTAAGCCTTCCGTAATGCTAATGGAAACAATTTCATTTTCTGGTCCAAAGCACACCAGGCAATGCTGCCAAATTCTTTCATCCCAATCCACAAGCCCACAACACACTTATACCCATTAGGACAAATGAGGTGATCAGGATGTGTAGAGGGCAAAAGTTCTATATCTATCTATTTCTATATAACCGGTATAACCGCCATTCGGTGTAACACACCAAGCTACAGTTACTGGTTGTCTGACCATTCGGTGTAACATACCAAGCTACAGTTACTGATTGTTTAAACATACTTAGTATATTGTACAGTTATGATAATCATAGATTGTTATGCAGTCCATGTCTAACTCCATTGTAATGTCTTGTCTTTGTCAGCAGGGCTAGCCCTTTGTAATAGCCACAGGCTAGTTGGGCAGCCCTGGCTGTGTGTGCTGAACAGTCAAACCAATAAATAAAATAATTAATAAAATAAACGTACCCTTCCTTTCTCCGGTAAACGGAATCAGATCCTCGCGATCCTTGTACTCGCGCGCCGACTTCTCCAGGTACTTCAGGAGGTGTTCGCGGTCCAACTTTCCCGTCGGCCCCTTCTTCGTCTGGTCGTGTTGTCTCAGGCCAACCGGCAACAAGTCGTTCTGGAAAGGTAGTAGTAGCCACAATGTCAGAATTTAATCCTTCAAAATATAGCTTCAAGATACGGATAGTTTCTTTCTTTGATATTTCCTCATTGCACTCTTTTTTTCATCAGTTCTTTTCTTTTCCACCCTCCTTTCCTTAGATTTGTTCTGAAGTTTTCTAACAAAATCTAGTTAATAAGTTGATTCAGATACACTGGGCCATACCCTAATCTTATGTAGTGTGGTTGGTTCCTTAACCATTATTTATAGTACTAGTGTGCTTGAGATCTAGAAGTGACTGTCCTCAACACATGACCATGAATTTCAAATTAAAGGACTGCAACCCCTAACAGTAGCTAGAGCATGCAAATTCTGAGCACAGCACATGAACTGGTGCATGTAGGTAAGGAAAGGAAAGGGACCCTGAACCAGTTTAGCTCAAATGAACTCAATGAACAGATGAGCTAATCTTCCATTGGTCGCGACAAAGAAGACAGACGCTAGGTACAGTATTTACAGGTTCATTGTAACGGGGAAATTCCCGACCAGCACAATGAACAGTGGACCACGGCCTAATGTCCCCTTTCTGGTAGCGTGCATGTCGGGCGAGCGACACAGCCGGGATTGAACTCGCGGCTTCTAGTTCCAGAGGCAAGATCACTAACCACTGGACTAGGCACGCTACGGTAAGGATCAAACCCACGACTTTTGGCAGGAATGCCACTAATTGAGCCACGGCACAGTCACACTACTTACATCAGGGTCGAGCTCAGCATTCAGCTCCTCCAACTCCTCCTCTGTCATGGAGGACAGGATGGCATCTTCATCGATGTCCCTGTACTTCTCCAGGTCCTCCCCCAAACCAAACTTGATCAGTCCTGCCATGGTTCACTGTGTCTCTATCTGTAGGGATACAGGTAAAACATCATAAGTTTAAAGGTCCTCCCTCAATCCAAACTTAAAAAGCTCTGCCATGGTTCACTGTAATGCGTTTCTGTCTGTATGGACATACATGTAGCTAGGTAAAATGTACATGTAAAACATTGTCAATACTGAGGTTTCAATACGTCAATATTGAAGTGAAAAATCATATTGCTTTCGTCTAGCTTGAACCGGCTACGGTCAGTACTGTTTAGTGAAATGCGGATCTGCCATGACTCGCATTTTCAGCCAAGCAAACCAGTACCGGGTCACCCCTACCATCATTGATAAGTATGTTTGATTCTTTTATGTACAGAGGTTTGACGCCTGTCAAGCTTCCCATATAAAGGGCCACCGGCTTTACCACACCATCTGACAAACATGCTGAAATCATAATTATTACATAATTCTGTAAATTGATAAAAAAATTACAAAACCCTGACCTTTTATTAAAATCAGTCAAGACATTAACGAGACAAAGTACACAAACTGGTTTTGTTATCTAAGACTACCAACAATGGATACTGGTGAAAATTTAAAGCTCAAAGCAACAGCTGGCACCCGGAGTAGTTGTTATGGAGCTTTAACATTGTACATGTATATCTCAGGTTAAGAAACCTAAGTCTCCATGTCTTGGGGGGTGGTGTCTCTACACAGAGGCGTCTTTCCTTGCACTAATTAACGTGTTTAGGGTGTCTTCTGTGCCATCCGAGATTTGGACAAGGACTGGAGTTGTTTACAGTACATGCTCCACATGAGGATAGGAATGTTGGGGTAGGAGGGTTGCATGTTAGAGAGATGCTGATATCAATACATTAACATACTCAGTTTAAATGTACATGTACATGTATCAATTACATGCATCAGAACCTAACCCAAATGTAAACAACATTCTTACACATTTCTATAGTTTTACACATAGTTATAGTGGACAGATATGTATTGATTTGACATGAAATCTCATAAACAAAAGTCAACCAATCTAAACTATTGGAATTGCACGCTGTACACGTATACATTACTTGTATACAAAGTACATGTACAACTACAATGCAATCCTGGATGAAACTGGAACAATGCTTTGCAATTAAACCAAAACATACCTGTACTATAAGAGTCTTCTTGGCTCATAAAAAAATTTGACACTGTTGATCTTAAATCTTACCTTAGATTAGATATAGCAGTAGAAAATGCTCAATGTAACTCACCCAATTTTGCAACAACAAAAAATGGCTGCATGCAAAACAGTTCAACCACTACGTACCTACGTAGTATTTACAATATGTGACCAGCCGTGCAAAATGCCTGGGGGGAGAAGACTACATTGTACGATTGCAACCGAACACCACAATATCTTTTAATTCTGCTGAAAGAAATACGCAATTAACATTGATATCTACATTAAAAACGTCATTTTTTCACAACAATTGTGATACCCGAAGTACTTTTTATCAATTTATGAATAATCTGTCTGGATTTGATATGACAAGTTGGGAGATAGTGGTACAATCCAAATGAGCTGACAACAGCTAATAACTCTAACCTTTAAATCTAGCAAATTGGAAGTGCCCGGGGAACTGGTGATAAGAAATGTTACAGTCAAGAAATCACTAAAAGAAAGGGGGAATGCAAAAAAAGAAAACAACCAATCAAACAAACTCTTAGAAGTTAGATGAAGGCAAAAACATAATTTTTCCAAAAAGAATGATTAATTTGAAACACTAAACAACGCACCAGAACCTTTGACCAAGGAGGATATCGTAATCTTTACTTGAATTTTACGTTTAACTTTAAGTTATATGAAATGTCAAATTTTTGTAACTGTGCACTGCTCATCTTTGAAGTGCAACAGATGTCTCTATTTGTCATCAGTAAACACAGTCTCATCAGTGAGACATCGGCGAATAATCTGTCATGTCATCTGTTTTGTGAAACCTGACCGTATGTCGCTAGTGATTCATTTCTCCTGCAGTCTTCTCAAATAAGCTTGGGGCGTTTCTCAGTAAAGACAGAAAATAGAGAGGGATATAGACTGGTGCCAACAACACTGTGCAATAACAAAGCCTGGATTTATCTGGCTTAACCCTCAAGAATATTGTATGTTTTGCAAGACAGCCACTAACAAGTCTAACACAAACTCATTAGAGTAACACTAACAGCTGGTACTGTCGCTACAATTGAAAACGTTGGCATTTCTGCGAAACAAGGCTCCAAAATTATGCTGTACAAGCCATGAATATAATAATATTCAGGGCTTTTTCTAAAGAGGGGAACAAGGGTACTGCACCCCCATGCCCTGACCATGCGATCTCATGGCAAATCCTTCAAGTTACAGTATTGTTCATTACAGTGTTAGTGTGAAAAGTACAGAATATTTTCTGATGCAGCACTAGAGTAAATACAGAATGCTGTCAGTGGTAATTTCACAGTAATGTTGGCTGCCTAACCAACCACTAATCAACTAATATACAGCACCCTATAGTGTAACATATCTAAGTTTTTCTTTCTCACTTGAGCTAATGCCGCCACGGCAATGTTATATGTAATGCTGTGAATCACAGTTACAACAACACATACCTGAATACAAAATATCATCACAATTCAAACATTCATTCTTGTGTTATGCTGGCCAAACTATGCGGAAACACTGACACACACACATACAATGTAGTCAGACACATGCACACACACACCAGACCTACACACTCACGGACACACATGCAGACACGCAGAAAACAATACCTTCGTAATTAGAGGTTTATACAACCACAGTGCAGTCAATCAAGCAAAAGAAATTCGGTGTTGTGACAGGCCAATGTCTTTATACTTCATTTAAGCTTCCAAACAATTACCCAAAATTAACTACACTTGTATCAAGGTGAGGCCACCACCACATGTACAACTCTACTGAGAACATTACACCCAAAACATAAACAAGCTGGGGAGAAATGAAAGGATCTTGTCATCAATGCGGAATAAAGGATGCTTGTTTGATAAACATGCTAACATCCGTGGGAAAGCTTTGTCGTCGACTCGCACATGACCTTTCCTGTCCTATACATGCCAAAGGTTATGACCGTCAAGCAACCTTTCGTCATTATCGGCATCATGCTAGTGGTAACATTCTGTCACCAATGAAATTTCTAAGAAATGGGAAAGCCAGAAAACAAAACTGCACCAGGTAATGATACCAAAGTAGCTTACGTAACCTCTAAACACATAATTGGTGCCGAGTGGCTATCTTGAAATTAGTTTTTTTCATGCTGAGATAATTTCGTGGTCATATCACAAAACACAAACATTAAATATTTCAATACTTAAAAGATACATGTTTTAAAACTTTGGTAGTAATTTTCACATCAAGACAGCATTCTTACATTGACTTACATTCTTACATACTTTGACTTAAGCAATTAACTCAATGATACAAAAATGTAAGATTTTCAGTGGCGTCAATTTCACATTTTCGAGACATAGATCGATGCCACCTGTTTGCATTACATATTGGGGGTAAACGCTCTATCCTTGTTAGTTAATACGACCAAAGGTAAAGCAAACAACCAATCAGCATTCAATGTGATACCTCCGTACAGACAATGGAGGATTAAAGTCTCAGTTCAATGTACAGGTATAATAAATAATGGATGATAAGGTTATCCAATAAGAACATTAAGAGATTATAGAGATTTTGGCTGTCAATAGACCAAGCTCCAAGCTATAGTTCAGGGTTTAAGCCACTCCAGAAAAATAACTTGTTTTCAGTAAAAAATATTAAAGAAAGATGTCCAAGCATTGAATTATTAGAGACATGTTTTTGAAAGTAGTCAAATCTACTAACAATTGCATGTTATAGTCAGAATGTCTATACAAAAAGATGCCTACTACTAACTTTCTGTTTTCAGTTTAATTTTTTTTTGATTGCAAAGAGTATGAAAAACAATGAATTTTGTTGCTTTTGCCTTAGACAAATGCATGATGGTTTCAAACTTTGTCTCAATCACATGAGCAAAGTCTGACATTATCTACCAGTATGTACACATATTCTTTGTGTTTAATAAACATTGCTTAATACAAAGGAACTAACTAAACAATTACAAAGACAAAGATCTCAGTGTTGGTTTGGAACAAGTGTTCAAAACACTAAACACAAAAAACTATCCAAAACATTATTTTACCACAATATGTTAGCAATTATATTTAACTTAATTTCAAGACAATACTGGTATATGTAGATCATGTCTCAAAGTGTTGGGAATATAGAAAATTTTCAGGCATGAAAATAATCACAACATTCTTGTCCTATTTCAGTATTAAGAGAAGTCCTAAACATTAGGATTTTTCTTGCAAGACATTTTTTCCCTCACTTTTAAGTCATAAACTGACTTCAGCACAGAATGACTAGAAATTTCCTGTGAGTGTGAGGAAATTGAACACTGGGAATTTGCCTCACAACTTACCATAACAAATTAATCAGTAACAGTAATTATATAAAAAAGCAGTCCACTTCAAGAAATGAATTCTTTTCGATTAAGAAATCAAGCAGAACAAAGCATATGATAAAGAACTGCTGACCAAGACAATATACAATGTACAGTATATATGGTACGGTATAAGTTATATATAACAGAAAATGATGCAACATTAACTCAGAGAGTGCCAAAATCTAGTATCATCCAAACATTGACTCATAAACTCAATAAGTAAATTTATTTAGATCAATACCAATTATGAGTGATTTTACCTGAGATTTCTTAGTGTTTCTGGATCTAAAATATAGTTGCAACACACAGTTAAAATACTTCTGTATCATGCCATATAAACGTACGTGCGTCAAACGATATTACCCCGTAAGGTTATGACATATCAAATGACATCACCGTCCATGTTTTTGACAGATAAATAAAGACCTTACATTTAGCTTAAGATATAAAGGAAAAATGATACGTAAAACTGAATTAAGATTAAGATATCATTATGTACCTTGTACGAATATCATTTTATATGCAAGATATTCAAAGGTTCGTAGTATTAGAACAAATAAAGATACCTTTTCCGCAGCAGACAGTTATGTGCGCTGTAGGTATTTCAGAGGAGACCACTCACTGAACCAATATGGCAGGGGGAGGCTATTTTAAACCACTGGCAGGTCAAAGTTCAGGACAATGTACAAATATGGGCGTGGGTGGGGCACAGGGACACTGCAGAAATGAAATCATAGCAGTTAAATGTCTACTTACCAACATATTGTTAATATTTTTGCTATAATGACTAAGGAAAAATATAGGTCTAGAAACATCTTAACATGTACTTTCCTTACTATTTTCTTCATAATAATGATAATTATGTTATCAAACTGTCACGTTAAAATGTAGATAGGGGGTAACCAATGATAGAATTTCCATCTACGTATTGTATATTTGCTCTTCTTCTGGTCTCTGCTGGGTTTTCTATTTTTTCATGACTGGAATCTCGAACAAGTTAGCCTATACAGCATCATACTGCTTACAAAGTTACACAACAGAAAAATACAGTTTGACCAATATTCCTGGTTCAAAGTCAGTATACCGCAAGACCAATATTTCATACATGTATGATTCAAGACTGATCTCTATTTTCAAAAGTCTCTATTTTCAAAAGTCTTCAGAAAACGTAGGTGACTGGAAAGCTTAGAATGAATAGAACTGTTCTGCTGAACAATTGTACTTGCAAGTAATTGAAACAAAATTACAAGAATGAAGAAATATGTATTACTAACTGAAATCCAAACTTGTTGCTTCAGTTTGTGTTTTAAACCTTCAAACAGAGTCAAAGGCCGGTCATGGCACAAAATCTTTCTGGCACTTCAAACAACCGGTCGGCCAAAACACACAGTTTACATATGCCAGGCTATTAAAACTGTACAACAGGCCAGGATTCTTTTGGACCTCACTGGCCCAGGGTCAAGGGAAAATTATATTCCTAGAGTCATGTAACTGCCAAATCTAAATGGCATTAACTTGTCTTGTAGAGTTGGGTACAAGAAACATATGTACATGCATACAGCATGCCATTTCAAATACATTCATACATTATATTTGATATGTACACTGTACATACAAAGTACATGCACACACACACACACATGCACACACACACATGCACACATACACACACACACACACACGCACAAACACACACACATACAAACACATACGCAGACAGAGTGCAACATGATAAGACTCGTTTTAAGAATACTATACATTCATTGTTATCATTTCGAGGCAACCTAAAATTTCACTGCCAAGTGTTCAAGTCATCTTCATTCTTGGCTAAAAACAATTTTGATACAAAGTTGTCACAAGATCATAAAAATAACTATTTGTCTACCAGAGCACATGTGTACATGTTAATAAGTTTTAGCCATCTCTATGGACTTGAGGTAAAAATAGGTCCTAGTATTTCATTACACTGGCCAGTTGACAAGATGCTATATTGGGCCCAGCCTGACTGTACTAGATCTGACTTGCCTTCTGTTTTGTGTTAGGGTTTTTCTGTTAAGGTTTCCAAGTTAAAGCTACTGTAACACTAACAGTATTATATTACCGAAAAACTTCTGATCCTCCGGAAATCAACAAACATATCAATATGAGTCAAACCATACTGTTTAGTCACACCCTGAAATATGCCAAAAATAGATCCTTTTGCTGTATATACTATATAAAAATCATGTACAATTACAAACAAAGAAACATTTTCATTTCAGGCTCTTTGGTTTTAAGTTTATCTTATATGTTTAATGTATATTCTTAAAGTTCACTATGACCTAAATGCAAGCTACAGTGATTTCTTCCGAAATTAATGTCATCAGGTTGTATTTGAGACATTTGTCTGACAGACACCGAAACGTCAGCAGGTGAGAATTACCGGTTGTGTAAAAAGAATCTCAAATACTCTACAGTGATTTCTACAATCTTATTTTTATTTCATTTTATTTTCTACAATTTTACAGTAAGCATACTTCTGTCTTACCAACAAAGATGTCCACATTCTATAAACACCTTAAAACAAAACAAGAGGCTTTGCACTGTGTGCATGTAAGTCCTTAATACCGACAGCTCACTTTATAAAACAACTTCAACTAGACATGACAAGACACTGAAAACCTAGAAAATGATTGTAAGATGGACCTCACGCATTTACAATTTACAAGAGGCACTGCACTACACAAGCAACTACGGCTGACTTCTTTAAGAAAGAGCACTTAACTTCTTCAGAAAATTACCATGACAAGATAAGAGAATGTGTCTTAAGTACATAAAACATTTTGGACTCACCAAAAACTCTTTTTTTCCTTGTCAATTGCTTTTTTTCTCATCCCATGTTCGAATGTCTTTTCAAGTCTTTTCAGATATTTTTCCTTTACACCTTGATGATGTTATAAAAGCAACGAACTTACAACAAATAAAACCTATCTAAACCTTTATTTACAAGTTTGAAATACAAATTACAATGTATTGGTCTTCACAAAAACATCAACACAAAGACAGCAATGATCAAAGCCAGACGTTCTGCTGCAGTGCCATGGAAAGCCGCTACGTGGCCCATAATCAAACTTGTCCTTCGTTTTGCTGACACCCACATGTGACATGTACCCACATACATGTACCAAGGATTGAAAAGATCCATCCAGAACTTCTCAAGTTACATTGTATGTTGTAATGTCCACATACATACAAGCATACAAACAATCAGCAGCTTCTTGGCAAAAGTCATTAATACATTCTAGAATCTGTGAACCAAAAGGATAACAGATGACCTGGTTTTGTGGTAAAAGTTTGTACCTGAGAGTTTTGGACACACCCCAGTGAGCTAAGCCCCTGTACTCTGTACCCCCATGTTGACAGAGAGTGTCTTCCACTGAGTCATCAATACACAACAAGCCATGCAGAAAATCACAGGTAAACTGAGAGGTACCTCCCCCCTCTCCCATGGTACCTTCCCATCTCTCGCAAGGTACATGTACCTTCCCCCTCTCCCATGGTCAGTTATCTTATGGTAAATAATTTTTGGCTTGTATCACAAAGCAGCAGCCTTCCAACTTTGCAATAAGAAGAATTTCTATAATAGAATGAAATTCGTGAAGGAAAACACACAGCTGATAGCATGATACTTAATGTAACTTTACCGATTGCTATCATCATTTTTTTCATCATCATCATCATCATTACTGCCATCTAACCCTGCAAGTTATCCATTAACAGAAACCATTTATTTTCACAGGGACTTAATTTTGCAGTAGGGCTTGAGGGGTATGGACTATGGAGGTTTTTGCAGTGCTTTAAGTTTGTGGTCAAAACAATTCTGTAGTACACTAAATGTCACTAAATGGAAAGTCAGGAGGATCATTTATGCATTACGCTAAATTCAGGAAGGCAGTTATACAGAAAATGTGGCCACTTCACTGGTACTACAAGGTACGGAAATGCTATCCCTACGAATAACAGGAAATCTAGCTTGTCTATGCTGTATGGAAAAGGGACATGCAGTCTTGCAAACAACCAACACCGAATTAACTGCATTCAAACCTGTAGAAGTGACCACCTCTACATAAGGTCTACCTGGCCAGTGTGACCACATTTTGGTTGTCGCTTAGATAATTTTCCCCATGGACACAAGCATTAAGAATCCTGTCTATAATGACCACCTGTCCACACAGACCAGATTTTATTGCTCCCCTGAGTGTGGTCTTCTTGGGCAGGTTTGACTGTAATGCTGATACCAAAGAAGAACACGTGTTCATTCACATGACCTGTATGACTGGACCTTTTTGTGGACAGTGCAAACCCTTCGGAGATCAGGCCACTTGATCAAACACCTGGGTACAAACAGGGAGGCACTTTGCCTTTTGTGTGGGGAACATTCTCATGTCTGTCTGTACAAAGAGATGCTACTCCCCTAGTTACACTGTTTGTCTGTTAATTAGTGCTAGGGGCTAGTTCAGCTATCGCTGATGCATCTTGCATGATTCCAAAAATAAAAGAGGCATGCTTCTTGGCTTAGTCCCTGTTCATACCAGGCTTTACGAATCTGGATTCACCCAGCTGGATCCTAATTGAATCTGTCACATCCACCTCAGAATCCAGATTCTGACCATGTATACCAGGCTTGGCGAATCGAGATACTAGTTTATTCCTTGCCTGGGTAAATCCAGAGTTTCCAAGCCTGGTATGAATGGGCTCTAAAACATCATTCTAGACTATTTTTTTTCATGCTACCATTGGCAAGACAAGAAACAACATACCGAATAACGGAACTTGAGTGAGTGAGAAACTTTTCAAAACTTTATCATAACACTTTAAAGCATATCGTAATATCAAAGTCCAGAAGGTCCGAACAACGACTCAAAGGAGGGTGTTTCTTAAGAACAGCATGGCCAACTACCTGAAGAATGTGAACTGTATACTAGTAACATATTTTCTTCTAAAAATATATCATGTCTCTACATTTTTAGACAATCATCAGAGCAATGCATTGAATAGTTTGGCAGCGAGACAATACTTCTGCCACTGCCAATAAGTGGTTCCTCTTGAAAATAGGTTACTACTGTACATACTGTTTATTCTCCAACCACCATTAGACTAAATGTAAACAGTACAGATGATTTGTGGCATTGCAAATAAGTGGAGAACTACTATGCAGTCCAGTACAGGATATGTTTAGAGATAGGCAGGGTTGGACATAAAAGTACATAAAAAATCTACTTGCCCTAACCAACTTTTCACTTGCCCGAAATCTAAATGACATTTTTCTTTGCATTTTTGGTTGCAGTAATTATGAATTCTGTTATTTTTCAGTAAAAACATGTTCTTAATTAAGCATGTAATTATAGAAAAGTTTTAACTACAAGACCAAGCTGTGTGGATGTCATGACAGTATTTACGGGAAATGACAAAAACTTGAACGAGAAGCATGATGTTACAACGTATCTTCTTTAACTTAAACAGTTAGGTAAATTAATGAAGACAAAACTGTGAAAATAGAACTTCTTGAATTGCATACATACATTTCTAATGCATGGTCATACTGTTCCTCATACATATTACTGGTCTACAGTAGTCTACCAGCCTGTTGAGGTAGCCCTTTGGTACCCCTTCTGTATTTGTTATGGGGTTAGGCAGCAGGGAGAAGGTTAATTAAGCAGTGTTACTGGACCTACTGATCTCTTGCACTATCCTTACACTAAATTAACTAAAATTGTAATACAGACGATCTAGTAACACTGCTTAATTAACCTTACCCTTGCTGCCTAACCCCTTAACATATACAGAATTGGCTGTAGTGTAAGGGAACCTATGATGAAGATGACTACACCACCCACTCATCTACATTCTCCAAGCAGAGGTTTCGGTCGAGAGGGCTAGCAGTGGCCGCGATTCTAATGTTTCTGAACATCCATGTTAAAAATCGCTGTCACTCCTAGCCCTCTCGACCAAAACCTCTGCTAGGAGAATAATCTACATGTACATGTACTTGCTTGACACATGTACAACTGAGGAATCTTAGCCATGGATCAATACCAATTCCTATTCAAGCTCTAGTCTGGCCATTTCCCTGGAAAATAGTCTGGCACGTGGCACCTGTCCCCATACAAACAGTTGGCTTTAACCTAATCAATTAGCTCAGAAATGGGATATTTTTCAGAAGCTGAGAACCTCATTACCATGCCATTACAGACGAACGTGCGACTAGTAGGAGCCAATCAGAGCTCTCGCTTATATTTCTGACAGATGTTCAAAATGTAATTATTACCTGTGCCTGACTCTATGCTTGGGGGAACTGAGCAGAGGTGTAGCCTGAGTACCATCCTCCATAGTGACAGCTGGCTCAGTGCTTCTTGCTTGCTAAACACGTATTTAGCAGGTGAAAAGCATTGAGCCAGCGGTCACTACTGAAGATTGTACTCAGGCTAGATCAAAAGGAGACTGGAGCTAAAAAGGTCTTTTGGAAGGGAAGTTACTCAAAGTTGGAAGACAGAGCTCATCATGTTTTTGGCTGGGTCCATAACTACGGTAAGGTTGCATTTTACTCATTGCTAACATTTCTCAAGGTGTCAAATGTCTCCTTAAAGAATTGCTGCCAAATCCTTGTCTTCTCTGGCGTGAAACTAGGTCTTAAGGATCAATCAACACACAAAGAAAGACCCTGACTTGATCCGATGGTATAGACAACCTGACCTAATTATAACTCTCCAACAAAAACCGGCTCAACTCTAGCTCGAGACATGGTTGAAACTTACTTGAGGGTTTTTTCGTCAGAGTTACTCTTTATAAATTTTGCTATGATTTTTCTACTACACTCAACAGCCTTGTCAAGCCCAACTGCAATTACATTCTTACCTATCTATGATTTTAACAGAGCTGTCTCCAGCTTTAAATTTTTTCCATCCCACTATTTTGTTTGGGAGCCCATGCTGTTAATTTTTCTTGTTAAATCATTCTGTTATTTCAAGCTTACGAAAATACGTTTTCATCAATTTCATTGTCATTTTTTGCTGAATTTTTCCCCCTGTCCCAACAAGCAAGAAGAAAATATTCACAGTATGTAATGTATAGAACAATAACAAGTTTACGTTCTTCAAAAGCAAAGTTGAAGTGTTATTTCCAACAAAGATAATAACAGGATATAATGGGAAAACTGGACTCGTTTCTTGAAAAATTTCCGACTGTACATCTGACAACAGTCTTTGTCAAGAAACGAACAATCCATCACTTGCCTGAAGTCACATCAAGATTCTATCTTCGAACAATACTCCCTTTATCATGTGATGATTCACTCTCTAAATCCCTAAACCAACAAAAGCACCACTACAACAGCACAAGGGCCTCTTTCTACAAAAACTTTTCATTCCTATCTTTTCCCATGGGACAGTCTTGCCATCCACAAATAGCCTACTTGTATAATGATGAATATCCCCACAGAGACCTTTGGGAGAACGCTTTAATTCCAACTCAGTAATCTGAGCCTTTACACAGCAAAGAAAAAAGGACAACCCACTACTGTGTTCCCTCTACAAATTGGAAGAAAGACCCTTTTCACGTCCTTCATAATGTGGGTCATCTATTTTTCATGTCACATCCATGTTGTTTGGACAAGCATGAATCAGGCACTGATCTTGGTGAACCATGCAACAAAGTTGTGACTTACTGCTTTCTTAATTCTTATTCAAAGCCACAACTCAAGTTGCCGATGGTTTTATATCCATCGTATAAATCATTTTGAGCAATTGATTTGTCTGTTTGACCTACTAGTAACGCTACATTTTGTATCCCCCTACAATGAATTCCACCATAAATTCTACACACTAATATATAATTTAACACTCAAGGTTAGAAGATTACTGTGTCATTGAGGGGTGATAAATTTTACATGAAGTTGAGCCCTCTGATCCCATATTTCAGGATATTACTATGATGTCAGTGTTCAGTTTTGTCAAACAACGAATGCATTTCATTGTATGATATCAGAAAATATTTCCACCTGTGCAAAAGAGGTTGTTATTTTTCAAAAGTCTATGCGGAATGACGTTAGCTGTGTTTCGACAAATTGAACTTTACATCAAACAAGCAATATGAAAATTGACAGCTAATTAACATAATTTGACAGCTAATCATGATTGAAATATAGCCCGTTAAGATTATTTCAAAGACTCATACCAGTCCTGACAACACACAGATAACTTAAGATACAACCTCTAAGTATAATCATATAAAAGATCTTTCTTCCGGAAAACAGAAAAAACATTTGGCATAATATTCAACAAATTTATGGACAGTGCTGCAAAGCTATAGACATGTTATAGGGTAATCATGACCTTATTGACACTCTACAGGTCATGATCAGAGCAAAGTCGTGTCTTGCTACAAAAACAGCCTGTTTTGCAGACAACTCACGTTCTCTGTGTAAAAATAACGTTAGCTGCAACTGATATATTTTCCAGCCCATGTTTATGGGGTGGGAGGGGGGTAACGTCATAGCATTATATACATTTGTTTCATTCCACGACTAGAAAACAAGTTGTTGATGACATTTTTCTTACTCTACATGACAAAATGTACAATATGCTAATATTCTACAAATTATCTGATATTAGTATAGGCCACGTAAAAAACAAGTTAAGGTTGTCAGTGCTTGATATGTTTTGGGCTTTGGCCCACATACAACAAAGCGACGACTTTGAACTTCAGTTGGGCGTACACATGACAGTAAAGATGAAAGGAGGCCTGAAATAA
Organism: Branchiostoma lanceolatum; assembly: GCF_035083965.1. NCBI lineage: Eukaryota > Metazoa > Chordata > Leptocardii > Amphioxiformes > Branchiostomatidae > Branchiostoma > Branchiostoma lanceolatum. Next base: position 12,702,045 of record NC_089740.1, read on the forward strand.
AAACAGGATGCTTGTCCACACATAGGCTTTAACCCTGAACCAAGGGGTAACGAAAGACCTCGGCCTAAAGTCGTCCGAAGCAAGGCAGATCGCCAGAAATTTTAGGAATGAGAAAGTGTCATATATAGGACAACCGCCCCCTCCCACTACCTTAAAAATCTCACCCTAGAACAGGCGATTTTGAGGCATATTTCCACATTTTGCACGGGAGAGAGGAGTGTTTCCTACCTTTTGTGCGTCCTTTGAATGGAGTGGAGTTGAGTGAACGGTTAAACGGCGGTTGTTTAGGGTGCAAGAGCAGAAAACAAGCGTCCGTTCCTGACGCCCCGGCCCCGAGGATCTGGTTTCCGCTTTCCGCTGACGGCAGGTCTCACGGGTTCTCGCGTGACTAGGCGGGACTTTAGAAAAATAGTATAAAAGGTGCTGTATGGATATTTTTTACTGGAGGACGTGGTGTTTGTTTCGTAAAGCTATTAGAGGTAAGGAAAAGTGCAAGAGCTGAAAATAAGCGTCCGTTCCTAACGCCCTAGCCCCAAGGATCTGGTTTCCGCTTTCTGCTGTAGCTTGGGTCTGTATCTCATTCGTTGACTGTAGTGCACTTTAATTCCGGTAAGAGGCGCTACAGAGCTGTGGCCTGTCGACAGATATCAAGGTAGTCTTCTCTCATGATTCAATTGATCCTACTCAGAGACGTTTCGTATACTTTAACAATGACAACTTTATCCAGGCTAATACATTTATACCTTCATAAATTTAAGAAAACGTATAATATGGACTTAAGCGTAAACATATTGACAACTTTGCGGAGAGGAGACTCGGGAGCTATAATAGGTTTGGATGCCAGACTACAACATATGTAGATGTAATCTAGACATTGAAAATGTGTCTTCTATCAATATTGTATAGCCGAGAATCTACATAGTTTGTACTAGATTAACGTAACTAACCAGTAGTCTAATACAACGATTTAGCTTACCGATTTAACCGATTTAACTTACATTGTACATGTTACAACTGTTGTGCATGCAATAAACTTTGTATTGACTTCGAATTAGCCCCCACCAGGCCCTCCTTCGGGCGTATGGATCGTAGAATTCGGCAGAAAAAGGAATAGCTGGCCAGTAACGTAAAAGAGCCTGCAAATGAAACCCTGGCAAATATTCTCCCTATAGCCGGCGTAGTTAGTCTGGTAGAGACTACATGTAACTTCGAATGACTTGCTCAAACAGTGCAAGCTGCCATCTAGCGGTTTTAATGTGAACAGCATTGTGGTAGCTCAACATTTTCATTACCGTCAAACCTTCGCCATTGCCCAACCTTCTTCTAACAAATATAATATCTGTTGCACTCTCATGTGGTATGCACACCTTACATTCATATTGGGGGAGTGAAAAATCATTTGCTCATTAGAAAATTCATAGAGAGATGTATATAGAAGGGCTAAAGAAAAACAAATGCGCTGTTTGTAACCATGGACGAACAAAAATGCAACAAAAATTCCTCACACTCGCCCCACCCACACTTAATCCTTTCCGATCAGTTTCTAGGCAACTCGAGTATTCACAGTTTTCATGGCTTTGGAGTTCAGTGTCCAATTGCTCTTACCACCCAACGCAACCTCAAACAATGTAAAGTTTGTCGTGTCAATAAAATAATTTTTTTGGTCAACAAAGCATGACAGGAACGTTCACTTGTTATAAAACAAATGAGCTCCGTTTTCTGAAGGTCAGCCTGTGTATACATTTTGTCCCCTCTGTGGCATTAGCTTGGCAGTGTGACTGTGATAAAATTCGCCAATTTGACATTTCCACCCTTGTCAGATAATGCATTACTTGTAACAACGTGGGGTTGGTGTGGCGGTTTTAGTTGTCTTGGTCTGTATAAAACTACGGTATCTGATGCAAAAGACAACATAGTCTTTCGACCTTTTGCTAGAAGGGAATACAGAAAAACTACATCAATATTCACATAGCAAAGTGTATAAGTTCTTCAGACGGCTGGTTAGTAGATTCCTTTGCTGTGTGGTTGTGTGTTTATCAATGACTGAATGTGTGCAGTCCATTGGTATTTGACAGAGTAACAATGTACTCAGCGGTTCGGGACCTAAATGTGCAAATAAACCGTTACTGGATTTTAACGACGTTTATTCAAAGATAACTTTTTCTTGTGAAAGATTGTGGTGAAATGTCGATCATGTCGTCATTGTTTGAGAAAACAGTTAGTTGTAGCCGTTACAAAGTTGTAATTCAAAGGAATGCAGAATTTCTTTCTTTCATTTTCTTTATCTTTTTCTTTTAATGGAGAAATGTGGACCTTGGACTCGTCCGGACAAACCCTTGGCGGTTGGGTAGATATCAAAGTGAGTGACAGAAATTCCTAAAAAAACATTTGTACCTCCTGAAGTTGAATACGTGGAAAAGGCTTTCACATCATTTTCATGAGTGGTAGTAAGGTGTATTTTGAGTCAAATGTAGAGGATATCTTAACTGTTTGAACAAGCTCCCAAGTTATTTTTCAGCATATTTTTTTATGAAAAAAATTTAAAACTTTGACAGTGCCTCTGCTCAATTATCATCACTTGATAGTAGTTTGAAATATGTTTGAGGTATGATATGCTATCAGAATCCATTGATAACAAGCACATAGACAGCTTTGCTTATAAAATGACTTTATATCCAGTTGTCTGTTTGAAGTACAAAATAGTAAAAATCATTACTTCTAAGCTAAGCTTAACAAAGTAGATTTCTATAACACGTTATTGGCCGTTCACTATGTGATACAGACTATCCATATATATCTGCAGCTTTTACAGTTTTTTTCCTAGCAAAAAATCTAAAAGCTTACTGGACCTACAACACTGTATTCATACATTGGTAGCAACTTTCTCATTCTCAGACATCCGGGTACTTTTATTAATGATGACGTCTACATCCGGGTACTTTCGCGATGACGTCTACATCCGGGCACTATGCTATGAAGCAGGCGACGCCTCCACCGATGGTGAAGAGCCCCTGGATCCATGTCAGGTAAAAGGAGTAGCCGTAGGGGGCGCCGCCGAACTCGTTCTCGTAGTAGCCGGTAAAGGTGGCAGCAGTGATGAGACCACACACACCTAGGGAAAAGTGTTTGACATATCATTGAGCTATGAAAATGAGCTATTCAATGAAAGAGAAGCTGTAGAGAGTTTTCACTAATTTTCTTTATGTTTCAATCGGACCGCCATATTGGTGTGCTTGGTTTGCATTCTAATGGCTGGTAGCTTAAGCGCCCACAGCATTTTATTAGTTTTCTTAGAGTGTTCTTTTGACATTCCATTCTTTAACAACGTAACACACTTGATAGAGCAAATTTTAAAGTCAGATTTCTAAGTGTCCACAAATTAGCTACGATTCACTGGAATACAAATATCTCAGTGGTCCGCCCCTCCATGTTAGTGTCCCTATGATGTCACGTGAATTTTAAAAATTGGTCATCTTAGATGTTTTTCATGAACACGCAGACACGAAATCGTGATGTTTCAGTTTTCCTTTAACCATTAACCATTTTAATGATTGTTTCAAAGAACTTTGTATAGCTTTGCAGACTGCGTACACCTTTCATACGGCATGCTCTGTACAGGAATTAATCTACCTGCTACTTTGGTCAGACCAGTTGGCAAAATTTGTAATCAATTGCAAATTTAGAATAAGCTAGATATCTTTCATAAACGCACTGACACGAAACCCTGTTGTTTTTGTTATTCTTGCACCATTTCAAAGCATGCGTTTCAAAGAAACATGCAAACTTTGTGGAGACTTAACGAAGTATTATCTACCTGCTACAATGATGAGACCTCCCGCAGTCCTCTTCTTGTTGACCCTGGTGAAGAGGCTGTGCTTGACGGCGTGCACGACTCCCGCCAGGATGCCGACCGCCATCAGCAGGGCGCCGACAACCGCGAAGAACCGGCAGGCGTGGTAGGCGCCGTTCAGGGAGCCAATATCTGTGAGGGAAAGGGGAAGGTCACGTGATCATTAGCAAAGTCACGTGATGTCAGGTGATGGACTACTCGGCATTTAGTCCCGGCCGATGGCCGATAGATGATGATGACTACTCGGCATGAAGAAGGCCGACAACCGCGAAGAATCGGCAGGCGTGGTAGGCGCCGTTCAGGGAGTCAATATCTGGGAGAGAAAAGGAAAGTCACGTGATCATTAGCAAAGTCACGTGATGTCAGGTGATGGACTATTGGACATGAAGAAGGCTGACAACTGCGAATAATCGGCAGGCGTGGTAGGCGCCGTTCAGGGAGTCAATATCTGTGAGGGAAAGGGGAAGTCACGTGATCATTGGCAAAGTCCTGTGATGTCAAATGATGGGTTATTCTACATGAGGAGGATGGCCGTAGCCTAAGCCGAAAAACACTCACTCAAGCAATTGGATATGATTTTGGAAACAGTCTAAATCATATCCGGTTGTTTGAGTAACTATGCGTTCTGTTTTTTGGCGTATCTTATTTCCTGGATGTCCAACCTTCATCAACGCAAGGCCGTAGCTTCATAATCCGAGTCTAGCAGATGTATCATTCAATTATTCATTAACACTTTAAAGCAGGTTAACCAAAGTTACCGAAACGTATCTGAACAATGCAAATATTTCCATCTTTCGGATTAAGACTTCGTCTTCTATCGTCAAGAAATCTCATCTTTGACCCTTTTTGCCAGTTGAGGAATTTACAACGTTTAAGCTATCAATAAAACGGGGTGCACTTTGTCACCTGTGTCACTCCAACTAGATGGTTGGCAGGTAACGGTGTTTCAATTCCGCCTTGCTGGAGAACAAAGCTATGTGCAAATAATCCATGATAAGGTTATGGGTGGAGCTCTTTGCTCAGTCTTTTGTTCACATGTGGGTTTTTTGGTGCTTGATGTTACGACTGGACGTTGTAACATTTTGATTTATACCGGAAAACACTGTCCACACCCAGAAGATGTATTTGCGATGTCACAAAGCAATGTCCGGAGTGTTTGAAGAACCCGTCGTGACAACACCTCAGGCATAAACCACTTCAAATCTAACACGTTCATCAACAGATGTGTCCAAGTTTCATACGGAGAAATTTACATTTCTTAAGCATTTAGACAAACCTTCAATCACAAAACCTATGTGTTCTTATATTTAGATATTATAGATATAAAAGAAAGCGAGAAGAATGCCAAATCGACACTTCGAACTTTCTTGTGTATATATGCATTTGTAAACGGTTATTTTTTGGGTCACCCATACTTAGCCCAAAGGGTAAATACATGTTGTATGTATAATAATAATAATAATAAGTTTATTGCAAGTTCTTGCCCGTAGGCTAATTGCAAGTACATGTAACATGAAAGGACGGACAGACAATTGATAACAATATAATAAAGGTCTAATTCAATTAACCCGGTTAACCCTTACGTGCCCAAGACATGTGGCTCATATCCACCCCAGTCCATGAGGGGTTAAAGTTATTAATGACATCACTGTCGTCATCACTGTTATAAGATCAAGCAAAGATGTAAAGAATGGTTTGTATAATAATCGGGTGAAGTTGTTTAAGTGACGGTTTGATTTTAGTGAGTTGTAAGTTCCTGTATCCGTGATAAAAGGGATTGTTGACGGAGCTAATCATGGGGAAGGGCGGAAGCCTTGAGTGAAGTTTATGGTAACATCGCAGAGTGGACGTCCCTGGCTGAAAGGGTGGCTGCCGCAAGAAACAGACGAGCCTGGAGACAGATCTCCATCTTCACTGCTACCTTGTCCCCCCAACGACCCGAAGGTCAAGGGACTAGGTAGGTACATGTAGGTACTAGTAGTATGGTAAGAACGTGGTGACGTCGAATGGTTAGGCTGGTGGACACTTGATCGAGAGGTTACGAGTTCGACTCCTGACATTCTTTAATTTGTGTCCTTGAGAAAGACACCTTACACAGCCACGACTTTCCTCACTCCACCCAGGTGTAAGTGGATACCTGACCTCGGCGAGGGAAGTAAAAGGTGCACGTGGTTTAAGGACAGGGATGGGCTCCCGGGCCTTCCAAGAAACCTAGCCCCCTGACCCTGACGCTATGTGACCTCTACTTTACCTTTTAACATAAGTCGGTGGACTGTGTGACGAATATGGTATTGTCAATCAAATGACGTCAATGTGACGTCATAGTTTCGTAGGAGTGGCTGGTAAAGATTAAACCGCTGCACGCACACTTGTTCACTCCACCCAAATCAAATACTCGGACCCTCCAAACTCGACCCTGGTAACAGTTGGAGCTGGTGCACATGTAAGATCAGACAAACACTGAGAAGTCAAAATTTCGCTCACCGCCTACGCACACTTTGGTTTAGTTGAGAATACCTATTGAGAGATCAACGTCATTATTTAACTTCTGGGCGGGTGTTTTTTTTACAGCATACCCCGTAGGGAGTCAACCTGTCTCTTTCTCCGCTTTCCCGCGCTTCTAGGTTCATTCATTCCCCCGTTTCCTTCAAACATGGCTTACACATAACACAGGACAGCGCTTTACAGATGCCTTCTACTCCAAGTACTGAAGTAGAACCAAAAGAAATGCTAAAATGACAGTCCTATCTTTCTAGGACACAGATGTTATGAAGTTAAACTTTGATAAGGAACAAACAAAACGTCCTGAAGTAAGTAAGGAAGGTTTGTCAGACGCTGCTGCCAGTATGTCTGAGGTTTAGGGATCGGTTCGCCGGGTGAGTTTAACGTCGAAAAAATACGTTTACTTCAAGTCTTCAATATCAAAGCAAAGTGTGACAGAGACAAGTACTACCACCTACACAATGGAATTTTCAATTGTCATAACAGATTATAGACTAAAGTAAATTTAGAGTGAAGGTTTTGCTGTTGTGCGTTTTTCCAACGAAATGCGTCTCTCGTCATAGTTGGTAACTTAGGCGTCTTCTGTACTCTGTTCTGTGGGAAGTTTAGCTCTCGCGACTTATCAGCAGTATATTTATCAGTACGACCAAATAAAGACTGCACGGTTGAATATATAAATGAATGAACAAGAGAATGAATGAATGGATGGATGGATGAATAAATGAATGGATGAATGAATGAATGGATGAATGAATGAATGATTGAATGGACGAATGAACGACCGAATAACGGAACACATACCGTAGGAGGCACAAATCCTGACGCGACCCTTTGTGCACGTCTGCCAGAGACCGCTCTCTGCTGCTGCGTTGGACAGCCACGCCGTCGTAGCGATCCCGACAATATACAACAACAACCCGACGCTCGAGCAGGCCAGACCTCCTACAAGACGGTTATTCATCGTGAAATCTCACTTTGGTACGTTTAAGGAGAAAGAAATAACTGTAGACCTTCACTCAGGATAGTTGCAGGCTTAATAAAAAGAATTTCAGTTAAGATTAGACTAAATAGAACACGCCCCAAACGCGTAGGTGTGTTTGTCGTGCGTTTGAGGCGCCAAAACTTCAAGGGATTGGCTGGTTTCAAGGTCCGAACGCGTGCGTTTATGACAGAGTAAATAGAAATGGGCGTGCCTGTAGGATTTTCAACAAAGCCTTGTTTTAGTGACGCGGTGATATTTATCAAGGATATGTGGTTCCTGATCTATAAAGGGTCAGCTAAGTTTGCACGTTTTTTAAGAACAGCTATTACCTGGACAGAAAATGTTCTTATGAAGCTCAGTCACTTGGCATGCTGACACTGGTGAAATTGTGACAAGGGCAACCTATAAAAGGCCGCAGCAAGTAAATTCTGTGGTTGACATCTGCGCGCGCATTGATTTTCGCCTGACTTCAATAAAGACACCAAGACATTTCGTTCCCTTCTGGCGATGGTCCACATGCCAAGAAAATATAACGTTACACCGTAGATGTAGATAAGAAGATGATAAGATGATGTCGTGGCCCACTGTGTACTAGTAGAAGTGATACATACCAGTATGGCATCCATGAGTGCTGTTGTAGAAGTGAAACTAGTTTGGTGGTTGCATAAGTGACGTCATTAGTGAGGTAGCCTTAAGTTTAGTTTCAGTGACACCGGGATACCACACTGGTGTCTATTTATGCACTTTTTGAATAAAGGAATAAAAGACTAGGTGGCTCAATAACGTTAACAGTGTGATTCCAGTTCTTGTCATGAAAAAGTTCACGTTTTCAATCTGCAGGGGTTTCTTGCCTCATAACTGCACATGACGTTGAGGACGTCGGCCACCCTTGTAGTTTAAACATTAACCGCAAGGTAGCGCTATTGTAAACGGTTGGCCTAGCAAGGTCCCTAAGACATGTAAGAACAGATGAAAATTGGAATGATTTAAACTCTTGTTGCCCGAAAGTGCGGGCTGGCGTTATCCAGGCGGACATCGAGTGTAAGAGTCATCCGGCAGCTCGCTGCAAGCATCCCAACCAGAACCAGCACGTCTCCCTCGAATTGGTGCCGCTGGAGAAGGCGGATGCCCAAGTGTGTGGGTCTCAGATTCGCAACCTGTCATCCACCTTAAACAAATTCACGCGAAGGCTATCGTGTCAATTGACACGGTCACCATACTCGATCTGTATTTGTATCTGTACTATGTATCTGTACTACATGTATGTATCTGTACTATGTATCTGAATACGAATAAAGATAATACGAGTGGTTGCCATCATCATGCCCGACAGAATTAGAAAATATGATGGGAAAGAATTCTTCCCAGATTTTTTTCTTTATTGCATCATTAGCTACTCAAAAATCATGCATCACCTCAATAGTGGATGACAAAAGAAGCACACAAAGTACAGAGTAACATTGCTGAATTATATAGTTTATATGCAGAGGAAATGGATCAAATGCTATCTAGTTTCAAAAAGCATTGACGAACTTTTGAGAAAACCATTTTTAAAGAGACTTCATAATAAGCGAAGTCGTGGTTCGAAGTGCGCACGAGCAGCGAAATGGATTGTGGGTGACATGTCAAAGTTGAAAGTGTAAACAGTTGTTGAATGCCTAGATTATGCTTAACACATGTCCACATGGGTTTTATCTACGTCTCAGGGGCCTTGACATTTGATATATCACCCACAATGCATCTGGCTGCGCACGAGCACTTGGAACCTTGAAACTGCTTATTGCGGCATTTTTTCTAGTCCTCGCCCCTGCGGCCGACAGCAATGATGACGGCGCCTCCTCCGACCGTGAAGACCGCCTGAACCCAGGTCAGGTAGAAGGAGTAGCCATACGGCACCAATAAGCCCGGAGCGGCGTTAGCCTGGGAGTTGCCCGTGTAGATGGCGGCAGCCATGACACCACAGATCCCTGTTGTAAAATCGTAATGAATTAATGACTTAGTAATTCTCAGATCCTATAGACCTACTCTTGCATGCAAGACTACTACGAGCTTAATTCTTCAATCGCATAATTTTTCGTTCGTCGGGCTGAGCCAATGACGTCAGACATATGACGTAACGGACACGTGACTTCGGTAAGTCTATATCGCCTCCTAATTCATAAAGAAAATAGATGCCATGGACATTCCTAACTGAGGGAATGTGTTCAACTAACTCGAAGGTAATTCACTATTTCAAATGATGGAATAAAAAAGGACGTTAGATTTACCTGCAGCAACAATCAGGGCGCCTCCAACAATCTTGAGTTTGTTGGAGTTCTTTTTCGTGGCGAAACAGGCCACAGCTATCCCGGGGAGGAGCAGCAGCAGCCCAATCACGGCGAAGGCCCGGGTGGCATTGAAAGCGCCGGTGAGATCACCGATACCTACAGAAAACAGTAAATGTGATATCCATTTCGTGTGACAAGTTCAAAATCCTAAATTCGGGGTGTTAGATGTGTTTGCCTTGGGAGTGAAGGAAGCAGTGTACGTTATCTACATTAAACAACAGAGTGTATTTAACGTATTGTGAAACAAGAAGTGAAAAAGAAGAAAACGCGATAAGGTTTTTAGATAGATTTGTAAGGCAGTGTACGTTAATTATCTACATCAAACAATTCACAGAGTGTATTTAACATATTGTGAAACAAGAAGTTAAAATGAAGAAAACGTGATAAGGTTTTTAGATAGATTTTTAAGGCAGTGTACGTTAATTATCTACATTAAAAACAGAGTTTATTTAACATATTGTGAAACAAGAATTGAAAAAGAAGGAAACGCGATAAGGTTTTTAGATAGAGTTTGAGGCAGTGTACTTTATCTACATTAACTCGACAGAGTGTATTTGATCATGACGTATTGTGAAACATGAAAAAGACAAAAATGCGTACGCGAAAGGTTTTGAGATAGATTTGTAAATAAGGCCATGAGATTAGAACACATGGCAATTCTAACTAGTGTGATAAAGACGCATGAAAAGATTAGATCTATTCTAGTCAAAGAACGCCGCTGACACCTGATGACCCTGCGTCTGAGATAATGTTCACGCAAACATTGTAACGCAACAGACACGCCTCTTTTTAATACTCGATGCAGTATATTTTTCGAAAAGCAGGTGTAAAAGTAGTCTCCAAGCAGACCCAACGGTTGCAAAGACCGTATCCATCTGGCAGAAGGAGGTTTTTTTGCTGACAACTTCTCTGGCTGACTGGAGCTTCTCTGGCTAGCTTGTGCGATTTGAGCAACGTGGAGATCTGCTTGGAGATTAGTGTAAAAGTACTGGTATGCCGCAGAAGGAGGCATGGGACGGACTCAAGTCTAAGGTGCAACTATCAAAGCGATAACCGCTCACATTCGCGCGTGCGCACCACGATTGTGAAATTAAAAACAAAACGACCTTCCAACGTAAAGACAACATTCGTCATGTAGATGGAATGTGGCTTGTGTGCAAAAATGAAAGACGGGGTATTTAACTAAACAAACAGCCAGGCGTTGGTCGCCATCTCCACCTCGAATATATAGAACGAGAAATTGATCATACATACATATATTTATACCTATTTTTGCGGGTGCACTTTCCTGTTGTTATTTTCGTCAAACACCCCGTCTTAAATCTTTACAAATGAGCCGCATTAAGTCTACACGATACATGCATGTTTGAGTGTGTGTGTGTGTGTGTGTGTGTGTATGTGTGTGTGTGTGTGTGTGTGTGTGTGTTTTACAGATGTGATTTTTGTGGCCATTCTCGTATAGGGCTGTTTAGCCATAGTCGATGCTGTAGGGCTGTTGTGAATCAGGATAACCAACGGAGGCCATATATATATATGTGTGTGTGTGTGTGTGTGTGTGTCTGTGTGTGAGTGTGTATGTGTTTGTTGGTATATATGTGTATGTGTGTGTTTCTGTGTGTGTTTGTGTGTGTGTGTGTTTTGTTGGTATCTATGTGTATGTGTGTGCATGTGTGTTTTCGTGACTGTGTGTGTGCGTGCGTGTGTGTGTGTGTGTGTGTGTGTGTGTGTGTGTGTGTGTGTGTGTGTGTGTGTGTGTGTGTGTGTGTGTGTGTGTGTGTGACGTTGGCGACCTCGCTGCGGCTAAGCGATTTGACACAGCACTCAACGAATTTCAACGACAACAAAAGAGAATCGTTTTAGGCTTTGTGTGTTCTTGCACGTTTTGCATGATATTCCTATTATAAATTCTCGGGTAACACAAGTCCGATTTAGGTCGCAGTGCAGAGAGGCCGCAGTATTAGCCCCCACCAGATCTTTCTACGGGCGTATGGATCGTAGAATTCGGCACAAAAAAGGAATGATTAGGTAGAGTCGGTCCACTGTGATAGTCAATATTTCGCTTGCAAATGAAACCGTCAGGTGGCCAAACTTCCCTGGCAAATGTTCTCTCTATAGCTAGCGTAGTTAGTCTGGTAGAGACTACCGCAGTCCAGTGAGATACCCGCTTGAGAATGAACTTCACACCTTGTGCCTATATACCCGCAGGGGGTGCCGCTTTATCTTATGTCAATGTACCAACGCAGAGAGCCACAGTACAGAAAATATATTCCGTACCTTGAACCCGGTCTGGTGACATGCCTATGGCACAGAGCAGTCGACGCTTTTCCTTCTAAAAGATATACAGAAACTAGTCGAAACGGTACATATTTGAAATAATTTTGGTTTTCTTTTGAACGAAAGTTATAAATAAATAGATGTAATATCTTACTGTCCAAGCAGAGAAGGGGTTCCGGCTGGTTTTTGACGTATTTTTAGGCGTTTTTGTTTGGCTTTCTACTTTGTCATTTTTTTGTCTCTTGAAGAGTGGAGAGTAGTAATATCTTGTCGGGTATACTAGTACTCTGTTACTTACCGGGATAAGCCGAGCATATCGTCACTCCCGACTGCGTGAGGCACGTCAGCCACAGACCGGCATCAATCTTCTGCCCTTCCTGTCCTTCCGATAGCCAGGCGGTGGTCGCTATCCCCACCACGTACAACACGCATCCGAGAAGAGAGCTGCCGATGCCACCCACAAGAAGTCGGTTCATCTTGTTGCAGGGTTTTGGTGAGATTTTACGTCTCGATGAAATCAGTGACGCTGTAAAAAAATCAGTGACCGACAAGAAACGCAAGTCACTCGGAAATGAGACAGACTCCAGGTCGACGACCAAACACAAGGCGTGGCTTCAGGTGTCTCTTCCTCACGTGATCGAAACTATACGCGTGGTTGACCGAAACTAGACGTGTGGTTGGTCAAATTCAGTAGTTACGTAGGCGGTGATCGACAAGACGCACGTAAATGATTTTTTTTAAAGATTTTACGTCGCAAAAAGATCAGTGACGCTGCAGAATATCAGTGACCGACGCAAGTTATCTGAAAACTAGAGTTCCACGAACACATTATCTTCGCCAAATAATCAAGGCTTATTATGGAGAGTGATTGATATTTACGTGCTTATCACCCCCTGCAAATTTGATCATGCACCATACCGTTTGGAAGTTATGATGAGGCGAATGAGTCCAGTCTAGATGGGGTTAAAAATCATTTGGTGGCACAGGACTAGTATATGTGCAGAGTGTAATGATATATGTTATAACTGGTCATGAAAAATATGAGTATGTTGATGGTGTTTTTGTCAGGCTTTCTATTTTGTCCCCTTTTCATTATGTCGCCAATCGTGGTGAACAGAAATGCCTAAACTGAACGCGTTAAAAATAAGGCAGACTCGGGCTCGACGAGCAAACACAAACTGTGGGCTTGACTCTCACGTGATCAAAACTGGACACATGATTGGAGCTTCAGGCGTTAGCCCAGACATCAAGCCTCTGCACGTTAAGTAAAAGAACACAAGACACGCGGCTTGAAAAAGCGCTATGTTTCATCTCAGTTGAGGGTGACAGAAGAAGAAAAAATGGCAGCTAAGTTTGTATGCTTGAGAAACGTTATCAACGTTCAGAGATTCTAAAGAAAAAATGTTCTTACGAAGATTAGTCATCTAGCATGCTGTCCATGCCCCGAAACTGAGGTGTCTATACCCTATAACAAAGACAACAGATAGGGCACTTGTGCCTTGACGCCAAGGACTTCGACCAGCCGTGTAGTTTACATCAAAGCCGCAAGATTGCGCTATTGTTTCAAGCGGGCCTTGCATGTTCTGCTACTTCCAAAGAAGTAGTAGCGCGGGCGTTTGGCCTTCACGATTCCGTGGAGTGCTGTATAGCTGCTCTGGGAGTAACTAAAAAATCAGTGCCCTAAGTGTGTTAAAGACTGGGTTGAAACATCGGAAAGACTTGTAGAGATACGGTGGGTGCCTTTTGGTCTTCCACGGCTTCTTTTCCCTTTTGTGGGCTCCCATAGCACTAGTCTGGAGGCTATTATATCAGGATGTCGGATGCAATGAGCAGCCAATTTCAATCTTCTTGCTTTTATTTTCTCTGAAACTAGTGGCAGGTCTTGATACAGTTGCTCGTTGGTGAGTTTTAGCTCCCAAGACATATTAAGGCACATTCGGAGCATTTGGATGCCAAAAATACTCTTATTTTTAAACTTGGTACCATATAAAGCCATTGGTTGGAAACCCAACGTGCTGTCATCAAATGCAACAAGATGGATCCAAAGATTACTTACAAATATTGTTTCGGACGTTGTCAGAAGATACTCCTATATATCGTTGCTGTAATAAGATCATTTTGTTGGTAATACCCCCTTTCCACTGGTCGGCGATGGCACTGCGCTCTCGCTGGGACCTAAATCAAATTAGCACTTGACTTCATAATTCGAGTATCATGCAAAATGTAAAAGTACGGCTGAAAAGGCAACAAAACACACAAAGCGTAAAATAATGTGTTTTCTATCTATCAAACTCGTTGAGCGCTCTGTTAAATTCTAGGTCACAGAGAGCGCGCGGCGAGAGCGCCGTCCTAGTGGAGAAGGTTTTGAGTGCCCGTTTTTAGTCACCATTAACATGCAACTACATCCTGTCGATGAACTGAACACAAGAAACTCTTTCGACGCACCTCAACACAACGTATTGACTATTGCGTTCTTAAAGAAAAAACTTTCCAATAGAAATTGACTTAAAAAGTGAAATTGCTGATATTTGTCTTGTTCATGTACTAAAACAACACCAATATGTGCCATACAGTGTTAATATAAAGTACTAGTTAACATTTCCTATCTTCATAGAGGGCGACAAGCAATAATGTTGCAAAAAAGCTATTTTGTTTGCAAAGCATACGAACTTTCAGGACGGACTTTAAAAAATGCCTTCTGATAAGCGAGTTCGCGGGCGCAGCGGAATGTATTGTGGGTAACATGTCAAAGGTGAAGGCCCCTTACTTGTAACCAGTTCCTATCGGATAAACCTGATACATGTCATTACGTCATGACATGTTTTATTCATATCTCAGTGGACTTCAAATTTGACATATCACCCAAAATGCACCTCGTCGCGCATGAGCACTTGGAACCATGAAACGGCTTATTGCGGCATTTTTTAGTCACGGAGCATAGGCAGCTCGTCACTCCTGGTCCTTGCGCCCGGCGACAATCATGGCGACGCCTCCCCCGATGGTGAAGACCGCCTGAGCCCAGGTCAGGTAGAAGGAGTAGCCATACGGCACCGCCACGCCATCGAAGTTACCGACAAAGATGGCGGCAGCGATGACACCACAAACACCTGTTGGAAAATGAATGAATGAATGACTTTTCATAGAAAGTTGCTAGGGGGGCCAAAATCTAATCATTTGGATATCTCAGAAAGACCTACCTCTTACCAAAAATGAAGACAAATTATCCAGGTATATTCTCAAGTTATCGTCTTGTGGACTTAAATTGCTGTGGACACATCCCTGTACAATTCCTAAAGTTCTTGCAGATTGCACACAATAATATTAGCCTGAGTGCCAGCCTTTTTAGCTTCCGTACGCAACCCAAGCTCCGCTCCTGGCCGGCAGCGGAGCTTGGGTAGCGCAGCGGAGCTAGGGTAGCGGACGGAAGCTATATAAAAAAGGCTGGCACTCAGGCTACAATAATACACCATTAGGCGTCGCCCAAAAGGATGTCAAATTTACCTCCAGCAATAGTCAGGGCACCTCCAATCAGCTTGCCTTTGTTGATGTTCTTCTTCGCGGCGAAGCAGGCCAGAGCTATCCCAGGGATGAGCATCAGCGATCCGATGATGGCGAAGGCGCGGGTGGCATGTAAGGCGCCGGACAGCTGACTGATATCTACGATAAATAAGTGGGTATCATTTGCATATCAGTGGATCATAAATAGGTCTTTTAACATCCAAAAACTTTGACCAAAAGTTGGCACACTTCTGATATAAAAGAGTACATAATCTACAAGGAAAACTAGTGAGTCAATGGCTATCACAATCCTCCTAACAATTGTTTACCTACGGTTATGTTGAAGTATTGTTACAATTATGGTGCATCACAAAAGCTATCTACGTACCAGAAATCATGACGATTCGTCAACCCCTTCTTTAGTTCTTCTCTTTCAAAGTCTCAAAGAAAATCGTCTCCTTAAGCTTCGATTCCAGCTTGGGGGACCAAATCTACACCATCTACCTTGAACCTTCTGCCCGAAGGGCTATCTACTACTAAAAAATAACGACCATAGCATGTAGCATGGAATATGAAAGCCGAAGATTCCGCTGTAGTACCGTAACAAGCCTTTAGGGGGTAAGGTCTCTTCAAGCCCTACCCAAATACCAAATAGCAAGGCAATCCACCCAGGCATTCTCGAATTATACTGTTCATCCACATACATAAATACATACATAAAAATCTACAAACAAACGCTACTAAAATCATAACCTTCTTGGCGGAGGTAAAAGAAACACGGCGGAAAGATGAAAACAATCGCAACTAAGACCTACGGTCTCGCTTTCAAAAACAAACAACTGCTCGCGCCTGCGCACTTTGAGCTTATATTACACTTTTTGATGATGACTTCTTTTTGTACTACTGGGTCGTCTGTGCCCGGGTAGCAGGACCAATAGTTACGGTCTGGCTGCACAAACGACCCAGTACAAAAAGAAGTCATCAGCAAAAAGTGTATCATAAGCAAAAAAAGCCGAGAGAGCCTGCTATAGAGGGCAGGCCTAGTAGTAGTACAGTGTAGCTTACGGTGAGGCAAATTCAAGACGGGGGATTCAACAATGAAAAGGGCACATGACATATGAGACATATGTACGCCATGTACATGCAGATTAAAAGGGTCCCCCGAAAGTGCGAAATGGAACGAAATGGAACGAAATGGAACGAAATGGAACGAAATGGAACGAAACGGAACGAAATGGAACGAAATGGAACGAAATGGAACGAAACGGAACGAAATGGAACGAAATGGAACGAAATGGAAGAACGAAAACAACATATGTAACATCATGAAATGAAATACCAGTAGATAGCGAATTATAAGGAGTAGACCGGAACAGTAAGCATTTTAAATACAGAAATACATAAATGGTAAATACATAATATAACGTGTTTTATTTCTTGAATCTATGTGATAATATTAAATACAACGTTTTTGTCGCGTTTGTGTGGCTACATTCTTTCCTGAAAATGGAGGCGCCGCTCTCCCTTGTGTACCAACGATCTGCAATTGAACTGCTTCAAATAGCAGGGAAAACAAGCACACGGAAGTATCGAAGTTAGGACTAGATTACAATTGGTGGTAAAATTGCATCTCATAATTCACCAAGAGAGCATGAGGCAAGCGTTATTTTATTATTCATACAGCGTGTTTGGAGCTGTTCTCCCCCAAATGGGGCCCCGCATACAAATAAACCGCCACTTTTGTTGCCAGCGCGACGGAACTGTGGGCGTGCGCTACCGACAGGTTGAATCAAACTCCGACTTTCCAGTTATTCACATACGGTTTTAGTCCATAACTAGTACGTAACATATGCCTATCTCCGCAACAACGATTTGTATACAACCAATTGTTCGGCTCAAAGTCAGACCCCTGTCGGAGAATGGACCCCTCCGTTAATGACATGCAAATGAAGCTCTGCGCTGCTGCGTCACCAATTTCACACATTTCACACTCCTTTTCAAACACGGACGTGGAGCCCTCTGGAGACATTTCTGCTTTATTGTTCACGACAAAACAAAGGCAGGGTGTGAACGAGCAGGACATGTATTTCACGGTTCGCACAACACGACAACACGCTAGCTGTATAAATGATAAGATTACGCTTGCCTCATGCCCTCTTGGAGATGCAATGTTACCCACCAACTTCTGTATAATCTGGTCCTAACTTCGATACTCATTTCCGTTTGCTTGTTTTCCTTGCTATTTGCAGCAGTTTATTTGCAGATCGTTGGTACACAAGGAAGAGCGGCGGCTCTCTTTGCACGCGGCGCCTCCATTTTCAGGAAAGAATCTAGCCACACAAACGCGACAAAAACGTTGTATTTGATATCATCACATAGATTCAAGAAATAAAACACGTTATAGTATGTATTTACCACTCACTTCTGTATTTAAAATGCTTCCTGTTCCGGTCTACTCCTTATAATTTGCCTACTACTGGTATTTCATTTCATAATGTTACATATGTTGTTTTCGTTCTTCCATTTCGTTCCATTTCGTTCCATTTCGTTCCATTTCGTTCCATTTCGCTCCATTTCGTTCCATTTCGTTCCATTTCGTTCCGTTTCGTTCCATTTCGTTCCATTTCGTTCCATTTCGCACTTTCGGGGGACCGGATATGATATCGGGTGATTAGATTAAAATACCATTTCCAGTACCTGTTAGCTGCCAGGCGCTACTAAAGACTTTGCGCTTTGTTTATGTTGCCGTTGCTAGGGTATTGTGATCACCTTGACCCGTAGGCTGAACGTAACTTGATCTAGCGCGAACAGCAGACAGCTATACTAGTAAACAAGCTAGACATATTCTACAAAGCCAGCCATGCGACACGACATGAAACATTCGGCAAGAAGACAGTGGCTGTGCAGATTTTCACTCGTTTTTTCGTCTAATAGTGTACTAACGGAGGGCGCTGTAACTGCGGGCGTTATAACTGAAATACTGCTGATTGGTCTAGCCAACCGATCTACCTCTTTTGTTCAGTGTTCACACATTAAAGGCACCCAGAGCACTTTATGTGGCTTCAAACTCAAATTAAAAAACTCCAGTTTTTAGCCATTTCTACACATAGTAAGTTTCAATAACACTATACCATTACATATCGATATTCAAGGAGCAAAGATGCGATGTCGCTGTGTGTTGAGCACTCAAAAAAAATCCAAGCGCTGTCAGCGCCGCCGTTTTTGTTCTCAAATTTTCCGACTTCTTGGAACGTGACGTCCCGTCGCCGGAACTTGCAGAGAACTGACCGTTCCAGTCGAACACAGGAATAACGCACAAGTACATGAGAGACGGACTTGGTAGTAGTTGGCAATGTGTTACGTAAGCTCCGTCCCCTTGAGTGCCCGAGATATTTTCTTTTTCATTTCGTTTTTTTCTTGGGTATTCATGTAGCCAATGCAGTGAGATATCTGTCCCAGATATGCATTGTCATTTCTGCTTGTCATTTCTGTCCCACTAGCGCTGTTTTTGACGGAGGTGTTCCAAATAGAACAGGGGGTTCTATATGGTGTTCGACGGGAACGGTCCATTACCGACGAAAAAACCGTTTTGAGTTCTGTTTCAATCTAATTACACTAGGCGCGTGAAACTAAAGGGGTCATTGTGTAGCTTATTTTCGCGTGGCTTTTGAGCGCTTGTGACATGTAATCATCACGCAAATGTGGTAAACAGTGGCATTAAATGACAATTTCATAAAGATTACAGCAACTAGAATATTTCCAATTTTCAAGCCACATAAAATGCTCTGGATGCCTTTAAGTATTTCACCTCTAGCAATGGCGGGTTGACTGCTTATTTCAGAGCAAGGAGGTTTGAGGTTTCTCTATTTAAACCTCCTTGTTCAGAGGAACAAGAAGGTCGTGTTTTACTTGTGACTTGTTTGTTTTTAAAGCAAGTAAACATATCAAAGAAATCTATTGATAAAAAGATGCATCCTATGGCTTACCTGGGTACGCTTTGCAGGCTGTTACACCCAAATATGTACCGCAGACCTGCCACAGTCCGACATCTTCTTTTGCCAACCCTTGTTGTTCGGCCTCCATCCATGCGGGAGTCGCTATCCCCACCACGTACAACAAGGCCCCGAGAAGAGAGATGCCGATACCAACCACAAGAAGTCGGTTCATGTTGTGACAGGGATTTTTGGTAAGATTTTATGCCCCGATCAAATCAGTAACGCTGCGAAAAATCAGTGACCGACAAGGAACGCAAGCCACTCGAAAATGAGACTGACTAGGGATCGTCTATCTCACGTGATCGAAACTAGGGGCGTGATTGGTCAAATTCAGCTGGTACGTAGGTAGTGATTGCCAAAACGCACGTGACTGTTTTTGTCAGCTTTTACGTCACAATCAAATCAGTGACGCTTCAGAATCTCAACTTGATGTACAAATCTACAAAGCCTATCTAATCCAGATATTATACAATGAAGTAAGCACTTGTTACGTCGATGAAGATTAGACATCCAGGTAATAAGATACGCCAAAAAAGCAATTACTCAAACAACTGGATATGATTTTTGGAAACGGTCAGACGTCTTCTCCTTATTTGCATATCAATTCATAGTTCGTGGTTATAAACCTGCCGTTCAACTGATCTCGTTCACAGTCACTGACGAAAAGTAGTGGATGCTACTTGAAACGTCTGACCGTTTCCAAAAATCATATCCAGTTGTTTGAGTAATTGCTTTTTTGGCGTAAGCACTTGTTATTTGGGGACCAAGCTGAGTAAAACAGGTGAAAAAGGAACCTATGATTGAATAGATAACGTTGGGTAACCTAAATTCGTGGGGT
Organism: Branchiostoma lanceolatum; assembly: GCF_035083965.1. Classification (NCBI taxonomy): domain Eukaryota; kingdom Metazoa; phylum Chordata; class Leptocardii; order Amphioxiformes; family Branchiostomatidae; genus Branchiostoma; species Branchiostoma lanceolatum. The sequence goes on from NC_089740.1 coordinate 12,722,311, forward strand.
ACTTAAAGTCGGGATTTTTCGAAAACGGGGTATATAGGGATATGTGCTAGATGCAACATAAGTAATACCGCTAGAAATGCAAACCTGACAGACTTACGTATTCAGAACACTGTCTGAAAAGCTTCGATAAGCATGGATTATAAGGCGACGAGGTAAAAAACTCTCCGTCCCTTATTGGAACAGTCTGAGGGCTTCGTGGGAGAAGTACACAACATGGTTGTCGGCTGGTTTATAAGGAAAATGTCACATCCGCTTCCTGCTAAACACAATTATTTACAAGACAGCTTATTACAATCTCTTTTGCTAACCTACAACTGGATTCTAAGTGTGATTAATCATCAAAACTCCTCTCTGTTGCTACAACCTACGGCACGTGTATTTTCCCGCCGCCATATTGTTAACCAGAATCCTGTTGTCAAGCAGACGACAAAGGTTTGTGAGGAACACGTTTTTGTCTAAATGCTGCGTGTGATAGTGGACTGAGGAAGATATTTTCCTCAAAGTTTGCTCCTAACACAGAAAGGAACACATGGACATAGTAGTATTACCATTGCTACGGCATCCAGCTAACTTGCCATGAATAATGTAACGTTACACGTTGCCCGATGATGACGATGGGCCGACTTTGAGTGAAGTTCTACCGACTCAACACACGGCCTGTTCCCGAACTGACCTGATGTGTGCGGTACGGCCGTTTTTTCGTGTATTTTTTTTACTTGGACACGTCTATATCCATAGCACTCTCCTCAAGCCAAGGATGGAACGAATAGCTGCTGTATAAAATGTGATTAGCGGTAAGATATTCAAGACGAATCTTCTCTCCCGAATTAATGTGCCCCCCTGTCCGACAGCACCTTATTTGTGCGCGCGGCGGACAATAGTTTCAAGTTGAAATATTATGGTGTCAGCACGACTAGAGACAAAATCTACCATATATATGATTAGTGCAAAGATAGTACATGATACTGACAGAATAATAGAAAAAAGGATGTTTTATAGTTCTGCTAGATTGATTTCAGTCAACCATTATCGGAAAAATCCCGAATTTAGGTTACCCAACGTTACATCCTCTGACTTACCTGGGTAAGCTATGCAAGCTGTTGTACCCAAATATGTACCGCAGATCTGCCACAGCCCGACGCTTACCTTGTTGTACGGTAATAGTAGTTTGCCGCCAGGCGGTGGTCGCGAACCCCACCACGTACAGTAAGGTCCCGAGAAGTGAGCTCCCAATACCCTCCTTTAAAAAACCTTTACGGCTCATCTTGTGACAGGTTTTTGTCAGATTTTACGACTCGATAAAATCAGTGACGCGTCAAGAAAATCAGTGCCCTACAAGGAAGTAAAGCCACTCGAAAATTAATGAGACAGACTTGCGATCGACGTTTGAAACACAAAATGGAGGCGTTGCTTTTCTTTTCCATCACGTGATCAAAACTAGGCACGTGATTGGTTGAATTCAGTGGGTACGTACGTAGTAATCTCGTGACTTGCTTTTCTCCAATTATACGTCAGGATAAAATCAATAACGTAGTTGAGGGTAACAGAAGACTGAAATAAAATGGCAGCGACAGGTTGCGTGTTTGGGAAAACTTATGCTTCAGCGACTTGAATGACAAAACAACTCTAATTTTTAAACTTGGCACCCTTTAAAGCCATTGGAAACCCAACGTTAAGTCATAAAATGTAACAAGATGGATAAAAAGATTACTTACAAATATCATTTTGGACGTTGTCAGAAGATAAACCTATGCATCGTTGCTGTAATAAGATCATTTTGTTGGTTATACCCCCATTTCACTGGTCGGCGATGGCGCTGCGCTCTCGCTGCGACCTAAATCGGATTAATACTCGATTCCATAATTGAAGTGTCAAACAAAACGTAAAAGTATGGCTGAACAGGCAACAAAACACACAAAACGTAGAAGGATCTTTGTTTTTTTAATCAATAAAATTCGCTGAGCGCGCGATGAGAGCGCCGACCAAGTGGAATGGGAGTGTAAAGGGCAAAAAAATGTATATCAGACGGAAGGTTTCGAGTGCACGTTTTTATTCACCATCGTTCAAAACAGAAATAACCATGATTGCCTTAACATGCAACTACATCCTCAGATCCTGTCGATGACCTGGACACAAGAAACTCTTTCGACACACCTTAATCGACACAACGTATTCACTATCACGTTCTGAAAGAAAATACAACAAATTTCCAATAGAAATAGACTTAAAAGAAGTGAATATGTTGATATTTGTTTTGTGCATAACCACTACAAGTATGTGCCATGCTGTGTTTCTATAAAGTACTACATGTAGTTAACATTTCCTATTTTCATAATGTTGTTGACAAGCAGAGATGTTAAAAGAAGCTATATGTTTGCAAAGCAAGCGAACTTTCAGGACTGCGCTTTAAAAAAGCCTTCTAATATGTTACGCCAAAAATAGCTACTCAAGCAACTGGATAAAATTTTGAAACGATCTAATACGTTAGTTCGCGGGCGCAGCGAAATGTATTGTGGGTAATATGTCAAAGGTGAAGGCCCCTTACTTGTAACCAGTTCTTATCGGATAAACCTGATACATGTCATTACGTCATGACATGATTTGTTCATGTCTCCGTGGACTTCAAATTTGACATATCACCCACAATGCACCTCGTCGCGCATGAGCACTTGGAACCACGAAACGGCTTATTGCGGCATTTAATTCAGTCACGGAGCACAGGCAGCTCGTCACTCCTGGTCCTTGCGCCCGGCAACAATCATGGCGACGCCTCCCCCGATGGTGAAGACCGCCTGAGCCCAGGTCAGGTGGAAGGAGTAGCCATACGGCACCGAAACGCCCGGCTGGAGGTCAGCATTGATTCTGCCGGCAAAGATGGCGGCAGCGATCACACCACAGACCCCTGTTGGAAAATGAATTAATGATTGAATGAATATTGATGAAGGTTAGACATCCAGGTAATAAGATACGCCAAAATTAGTTACTCAAGCGACTGGCTATTAAAGCTTTCAAACATTCAAAAGTTTAAAGCAGCATCAGCTATCTTTCGTCCCCCACTGACGAAAGATAGCAGATGCTATCTGAAACGCCTGACTGTTTCAAAATCTTACTCAGTTGTTTGACTAACTAATTCGGGCGAATGTGAATGAATGAAGACATTCATTGTACACGTATACCCACAAGGAATTCGGAATTTTTTACCCTACTCTGCTAAAAATAACAAAAAGGATGTTGAATTTACCTCCAGCAATAGTCAGGGCACCTCCAATCAGCTTGCCTTTGTTGATGTTCTTCTTCGCGGCGAAGCAGGCCAGAGCTATCCCAGGGATGAGCATCAGCGACCCGATGATGGCGAAGGCGCGGGTGGCATGGAGGACACCGGACATAGTCGACAGCGTATCTATGGAAACGAACAGGGTATCATTTGCGTTTATATAGAATACAACACGGGGTATTCCGTATAACCCGAGGTACTGGCCCGACGGAGGGCTGGGACCGAGGGTGATGCGGAATACACCGTGTTGTATTTCATTTATGTCATACCTTGGTCATACCCACCCGAGAAAACACACATTTCAATGCGGAATGCGCCAGAAGTTGGGGGAGTTTTTTGTCCTGGAACACAAAACTGCAACAACATTGATTCTAATCTCCGAATCTGTTATTCGAATTTCGGACGGCGGCGCAACCGGCACGCTCGAAATGCATTCGAAATATTCTATGGAAGCCTGTGTGATAACACTCCCGAACCCTATGTGATCCGGATAGTTATCACACGGTCCGGAACACCCGTATCAGGCCCAGGCATGACATAAAAAGTATTATTTAATACACAAACATCACCGAAGCTCTACTGACTCCGAAGAACAGTGATGGATGTCTCTCAAAACGTCCGGAAGTAAATCTCTGAATTCTATTCAGCTACTAAGATTGAATTTTCTCTTGGGCTCCCTTGGAAATCAGTTACTCAGTTAACTTAAGCTCTATACATACCAAAGATCATGAAGATATGTCAACTCTTTCTTGAGTTATTCTCTTTCAAAATCTGTAAGAACTTGAACTGGCTCCTTCGATTAGAGGGTCCAAACCTATAACATTGATTTCCCCCCTGTCTCAAGGGCTATTTACTACCAAAAAAATCACGACCTTAACGTTTCCAGTACACGGCATATTAAAACCGGAAGTTCTGCTGTAGTACCATGGTGGTAGGGTTTCGTCAAGCCCTACCCACAATGGAGAGAATGCATTGTAACAGACAAAAACATTCAACGTATATTATATCAGTACGCCATTTACGTTCATATTCTTGTAGTTATAGTTTTTAGAATAGAATCGACTAGTTTAGTATTCATTGTATCGATTGCCTTGTCATTGCAGCCATACATTGTGCCATGTACAATTGTTGAGCAATAACGTTCATTCACTCATATATCTCATTCATACCACATAGCTTGAAGACAATCGCGCCTGTGCACTTTGAGTTCTGAAACTGAAATCAAAGTAAAAGGCCAACTTGCCTCAAGTAGGCTTAGCAGAGTCTCCATCGCAGGCTCTATTGTCCTTTTTGGGGCTTATGATACACTTTTTGCTGATGACTTTGTACTTAGTATTACTGAGTCGTTTGCGCCGGCAACTGGCCTAGTGGTTACGGGCTGACTGCACAAACGACACAGTACAAAAGAAACCATTATCAAAACGTGTATCATAAGACCAAAAAAAGGCCCAGAGAGCTCAGTTGCTTAGGAGAACAGGCTTAGCGAAGCTCACGGTAAGGCAAATTCCAGACGGGGGATTAAACTTCAACTTGTAAGAGTCTGTACGGGCGTTAAGAGGTTGAAATTTGAGTGTGTGGCTCCCACGGTGGATTCAACAATGAAAAGGGCACGGCATTTGAGACATGTACATATGCACGCCATGTACGTGTAGATTAGAATGCCAACTCCAGTCACTGCCAGACACATTACACCTGAGGCCTCTGGCAATCACGACAATGGCGGCTTGGGTTTCAGAGGAACAAGCGCTTTACTTGTTTTTTTTTAGAGCAATCTGAGTAAAATCAAGGTAAAACATATCAAAGGAACCTATGGAACAAATGTATCCTCTGACTTACCTGGGTAAGCTGCGCATTTTGTAATACCCAGTATTGTACCGCAGATCTGCCACAGCCCGAAATCTTCTTTTGCCAACCCTTGTTCTTCTGCCTCCATCCATGCGGGAGTCGCTATCCCCACCACGTACAACAGGGCCCCGAGAAGAGAGATGCCGATACCAACCACAAGAAGTCGGTTCATCTTGTGACAGGGTTTTTTTGGTCAGATTTTATGCCCCGATCAAATCAGTAACGCTGCGAAAAATCAGTGACCGACAAGGAACGCAAGCCACTCGAAAATGAGACTGACTCGGGATCGTCTATCTCACGTGATCGAAACTAGGGGCGTGATTGGTCAAATTCGGCTGGTACGTAGGTAGTGATTGCCACGTGACTGTTTGTGTCAGCTTTTACGTCACAATAAAATCAGTGACGCTTAAGAATCTAGGTGATCGACAAGAAACGTAAGTCACACGAAAATGAGACAGACTCTGGATTGACGACGAAGCTCAAGCCGTTGGCAGGGCCCTTTGACCCTTTGTTTCTAAACCACGAGATGAGTCCGAAATGTTTGGAAAGAACCCTGGAAAGAATGAATTAACGTAGTCTCTACCAGACTAACTACACCGGCTATAGGAAGAATATTTGGCGGGGGACTTTGGCCATGGAGGGTTACATTCGCAGGCCTAGTTAGGGTTGCAATATTGGACCCTCTCTCCGTAGCCGACTCCCTTCATACAGTTGACTCAATTTCTACTATTTTCCCAGCGGCCCGCGGAGGCTGGTAGAGCCTAGAATTAACGTACTCTTGAACGAACGGACAAAAGAGTCTGTGGTGGTGTCAGGACCACCAAAAGGGGCTTATCGGCTCGTCAACAGATGAGTTTGACATACCCGTTTACGACTTCAGTTTTGGGTCCAATATATTATTACTAGTATGTCGGCCACTGAACACAAAGGGATGTCGGATGTTCCCAGGGAAAGTTCCCCTTTGAATCGAAATCCTAGCAAACAATACATTTTTACAGGATATTATAATTCATTTCATTGCACTGCTGTAGCCACAAGGAAACACTCTGCCGTTTGTATATGCATCGCACAGTGGCGCATTTGGTATGGAGTACACAGTATTTGACCAGTGTCAGCCATGGACAATGTAGCCTGGAAACCAGATCCTTCGCGCAATGAGAGACGATAAACCATTTTGCCGGGGAAGGCCTAGTAGGGGATAGAAATGGCAGCCGGTCTTTCTTGGCAGCCGATCTCTAATATCTATCGCGAGAGGGGCCCGTGTGCTATCTGTCGCGGCGGCGCAAGTTGCTTCCCCGACCGAAGGATTAGCGACTGGAGCGCGGTGGTCTGGTACCCAGGCTACGGACATTGTGGCCTCCTCCGTTTCCGACGCTGATTCGCGATTTTCAATATGTTGGGGACTTTTTTTTTTGCTGGGGAAACGTGTCCCGACAATAAACGCCGTTGCCGGCTAGAAAGCCTGCAAAGGAGGTTAATAGCCTTCCCGGGCTAGCCTCTACCAGGCTCCACAGGGCCCTAGAAAAATAGTAGAAATTGGCCAAATAGACACGGTCAGATAACATGCCAGAGGAGTTATTCCGCTAAAAGGAGTAGAGTTGGCGACCTAGCTAGAGGCTATCCCCGGGTGAGGACGCATCCTCTACCATATACCAAGGAGGTTAAATATATTTAACCTCCTTGCATATACATGTATAGAAGTCATTAATCATGGCAGAGTGACCAGTCGATTTCTTTAAATTCAATATGACATTCAAGAGGGATCTAAGTAAAAAGAAGGCTTACTGGTACTGCTGTATGTATGTGTCGCATCAACGACTAGGCCAGGGTAGGGATCAGGTTGTATGAACCCTTGTTGTGCCCGATTGGGACTAGACTTTGAATTGGTCAAGTGCGTCGGCCTAGTGGACTTGCCCCTTTTGTTTTGCAGATCTTAGTGTCATTTTGATTTAAGTTTGAATGGTATGATGAATCAGTCGAACACTAATACATGTAAGATATGTAATTTTTTAATAGACGTTGGCTTGGTATCACTCATTAGTATTTTATTTTCACCGCTCAAAAACTGTCAAGCTGCTGCCGTGACCGATGCACGACAAGTTTGTTCCCAAGACAGGACGAATGAATATTCATGATCAGACGTGGGGGGGGGGGGATTGATTATATGCAAATTACGGAACTCAGGAGTTGATCTACGTAATTTGTAAGGTAAATTCATATTTCAAATGTGTTCCATAATAAGAACTTCATACACATGACATATGTAATCTAGAAAGGCAAGGAACATCGATAGATATCAATCATCAAAAAAGATACAGGGGGTGATTGTAATGTACAGCCCCCATTCACACACACAGCAGTAGCTCGGACTACTAGCTCCTGTGGTCCACCACGTCTAATATAATCTGCTTGAACTTCTCCAGTAACCCAAATACAAATAAATTCAGATACTCAGATATACACGTGACAAGAACTTCGTACACATGACATATGCAATCTAGAAAGGCAAGAAACATCGATAGATATCAATCACCAAAAACATATTGCATGACTTACGGGGAAATGCTCAAATAGCTTACAGGGGATGGTTGTAATCCCCTTTTCACACACACAACACTAGCTCCTGTTGTCCGACACGTCTCATATTAAGGACATTATATAGACTTACAGTATATACTTATTCTGTCTGGAATTCTGCTTGAATTTCTCCAGTAACGTTAACCCACATACAACAGCAAAAAGATTTGCTGCCCCGTAGCTTCCAGCTGAGACACCTCTAAATTACGTACTCAATACTTACTGCATTGTTTTATATTGTATCATGCATTGTTTTATATTGTATCATGCATTGTTTTATATTGTATCATGCATTGTTTTATATTGTATCATGCATTGTTTTATATTGTATCATGCATTGTTTTATATTGTATCATGCATTGTTTTATATTGTATCATGCATTGTTTTATATTGTATCATGCATTGTTTTATATTGTATCATGCATTGTTTTATATTGTATCATGCTATGAATTGCCTAAGTGTCTAATTGTCGTTTTCAGTGTACTTGTAATGTTGAGTGGTCGGCAACATCAGCTTGTCTGTCTGGCGTTCCACTGTGTATTGTATTGTTGCAAGAATAAAGAAGCCAAATACAAATAAATTCAGATAATCATGTATACACAGGTTACACTTGTCTTTAGACTTATGTAAGCTAGCGGACTCTCTCTGAAACTTCTGACTCTTTAGAGAACCAAGGAGATATAATCTCATTGAGAAAACCTATCCCACTGCTTTACCTTCCTGAATGTTTGAGCTTCATCAACGTGCACTTATCATCGTTTGTTTAAAAAAGTTAGACATCTAGGTAAAAATATGTATTTTTAAATACATATTTTTACCTAGATGTCTAACTTTTTTAAAAATATGTATTTTCATATACATATTTTTACCTAGATGTCTAACTTTTTAAAAAGACAATTCAATCTTAGGGCCCTGTCACACTTGTGCGTATATTCAAGTTCCGCAGTAAAATTTTTTTGGTTTAAGTCAATTTTCCGTGGAGGAAGTTGTTTTCTTTTTTGACCCACCGTTGATGAGCAGTCTATTTATCAAACCAAAGAAATCACTTCTTCGGCTGCAAACTTTACCTAAACCAAAACATGTTAATACGCAACTCATGCGGGCTTGTATATACGCACAAGTGTGACAGAGGCTTTAGTAACTGGATTAAATTTGGAGATTACTTCCGGACGTTTCGTGTGACATCTATCACTCCTCTTCATCAGCACTTTTCTTTATCGTCATTCTACAGACTCTGAAGAACAGTGATGGCCTGTCACTCAAAACGTCCGGAAGTAAATCTCTGAATTCTATTCAGTTAATAAGATTGAATTTAAAATTCTTTAAAAACGTCATAAACTGTCGGGATCACTTGGCAATCAGTTACTCAGTTAACTGAAGGGACTACCCTTAACCCTTAAGTTGCCAGATTTTCAGCCAAGTAAAAATACAACATGTTTGACCCCGCCCTCACGAAACCCGCGAAACAGCCGACGGCCCTTAAACTCCCGTTACTTCGAGCGCTACACGCACGCAAATCTGTTTTCATCTGGGGAATACCCTATCCTGGTTATAACCGTGCGCAGCACACAAGGCATGTTTCTGTACCCCTGATAAAACCGGGACTGGCAGCTTAAGGGTTTTTAAGATTTAGAAATATTTCTTTTTTAAAAATCAGCGTGGTTGGAAACCATGTCAGTACGGCGGACAGCAGAAGCGTACTTCGTAGTCATGGCAGACTCGCCGGCCTGCCTGGTCCCTGCCTCTGCACGCCAACCCCAGGATCGGTTTGAAGAAGAAGAACTTCTGTCCGGTCTGCAAGGCGGACACGTTGGATCCCTTGACGCGAGCCTGCATGTCCGAGGGTCCGAAGCAGAGCTCTCCGGGGTTCTCTCTGCGGATAGACGCCAGCGTCTCCCAGTCGCCGTAGACGATCGGGTCGTCTCGGTCGTACCAGCGGGTCCAGTCAGGGCAGTCCGCGGGGGGCTCTGAAAATACACAAACTTCTGAGACTTGTAATGTCTTGTAACTGTCTGTCCGTCTGTCTGTTTGGCTGTCTGTGACTGTCTGTGGGGCTGTTTGTTTGGCCGCGGGGGGCTCTGAAAATACACAAAGTTCTGAGACTTGTAATGTCTTGTAACTGTCTGTCTGTTTGGCTGTCTGTGACTGTCTGTGTGTCTGGCTGTCTGTCTGTCTGTCTGTCTGACTGTCTGTCTGTTTGGCTGTATATGATTCTGTATGTCTATCTGTCTGCCTGTGTGGCTGTATGTCTGTCTGTCTATCTGTCTGTCTGACTGGCTGTCTAACGTATGTAATTGTGGCTTAAAGGCAGAGGATCTTGAACTCAACATACTGCTTATCTCTACATTCTATGATACACACTTCCTTCAAATGAGAGGTTAAAGAATTTTGATAATCATGTCTCCGATAGGACATGACATACTAGTAACCACATACCAAGTTTTATGACAAACCATCCATAGCTTCATCCATGCTGCTAAACCACAAGCGTGCATACATACATTTAAACATACATTCAAACACTAACGAAACATACCCATCTAGACCAAGCTAGAAATGCCGAAATGCTGTGATATAATAAAGTTGGTAAATGGTTATTCAGGAAATAACCATTATGTTAGATAACAACTTTTCAATGGTAGTGCCCCAAACCTTCGGTGATGTTGAGTGACGCTATGGTGGACAAAGCGGTGGTGGTTCCAATCTTTAGGGTGATGACGTCGTCTGTAGTATGGTCAGTCAACTCAGGAGACATTTGCTCTGGAACACTGATGCGCATGCCAGTGATGACGTCATGGATGTCCGTAATGACGCCATCCACAGATATGCCAATCATGTTAGTCGCCATGGAGACTGACGTAACGGTCTGCATGAAATTAAAAAAAGATTGCAAATGCTTCAAATATGAAATTAAGTTCCTGCTTGACTTAGTTGAGTCAAGTGAGCAGTTTGGAGCAGTGTACAAACTTTTAAGCTATACATACATACAAACGAATAGGTGCATATATGGAGATCTTTTTTCTGCTCATAGATGATCTACATTTTCGGAATTATGTGATTGTGTGACGATTCCCTTGCAACTCGTCAAATGTCTTCTTTGTGATCTTAAACACTATGGTGAGGTTTCTTACTTCCTTGTTCATTGCAACAGGTATCGGCTCAGCGTTACCAGCGCCCCGGTAGCGCAAGGCCAGCGTGACCATCGTGAGACCGAGGAGAGCGCACAGCAGCCCGATCGCCGTGATGCTCCAGGCGGCCCGGCGGGGCTTGGTGCTCGGACGACCGTCGGCGTCGTTAGCTTTGCCGTCGGTGTCTGTTGAACCACAGGAATGATCGTAAAGCCCCCCTCTCACTGACCCCGCGGCAAGCTAGCGGCGTCGCTGCGGCCGATTGAATTGACTAAGCACTCAACGACTTTCATCGACAAAAAGAATCTTTTTAAGCTTTTTGTGTTTTTTAAAATCTTTTTGGTCATACTTGTACGTTTTGAATGATATTCCCATTATAAAGTCAAGGGTAACACAAATCTATTTTAGGACGCAGCGACGCCGCCAGCGTGCCGCGGGTCCAGTGAGAGGGGGGCTTTAGCTAAAAGGCAGGCATCAAGTCACAATCGGCTCCCATCTCCGTTTCAATAGCCCTTGGTCGAGCAAATCACTACAGCAGGAGAATAGTGCAGTGGCAGTGGTGTATGTTCAGCTACCATACTCTTTCCCAAATGCTGAGTGCTAAAGCTAAAGGACATTTCCAAACCGGGGCCCGCTCGGTCTGTTTGCGTTAACGAAAATTAAGAAATTTATATTGAGACTATTCACAAATGGTGCTCATGATTAATTTGTTCAACTTTTTCGTGTTTTGTTGTCTTTTATATTATACGTTTCGTTCCCGCAAACTGCCCGACCGGGCCTCGGGTTTGGAAATGTGACCTTAGCAAAAGCAGCGAAAGCAGTATGTACCATTTTAAAAACTTTGTTATTACTCGGCCTGGGATTGAACTCACGACCTCCCAAATGCAAGGCGAACACTCTACCCACTTGGCCATTGCAAGGGTTAGAAGGCAACCACAGGAGACGGTTCTATCGGCTACAACATAGCATTCCTTCGTGCATGCAGACTGATCGACGGTTGCATTAATGATGATGATGATGATGATTGAAGACCTTTATTGTATGTTCGTGCCCCGAGGGGCTAGATACAGGTCGTTTAACACAAACCTAACTAACATCTAAGTGACATATACAGTGAAATATGTACAGTACATTGTGTAAACATACATGGTAGAAGAAAAGGATAAGCTAAGCTAATCTAGTAAAGTCAACTTCTTCTCGCTTCTCTGTACATGTGTAGATGTATGAACAGATCATGTTTCTTATACAAGGGTTATCTAGACGCAACAAAAATATGAATTTATCCGTTGCGTTTAAATATTCAAAGTATGGGAATTTCTCATTAATACATTTGAAAAGAACATTTCTTTCTATATCGTAAAGTTTACAATCTAAAATGAAGTGCCGCTCATCTTCTATTTGATTTAACTCACAAAATTGGCAAATTCTATGTTCTAGAAGCGTGCGGTTGTGCCTTCCTGTTTCAATATGTAATTTGTGACAACTAATCCTGAATTTAGTGACAGCTACTCTACGCTGTATGTTACTTATAGATAAATACTCTTCTTCCTTATACAGGGACTTAAACAGTCGGTAATATGAATATCCCGGATAGCGTTGGTCTTTGTGCCAAAGGCTTAGTATCGCACCCCGACCAAGCGACCTCTTTGAAACTCAGATTCGAATCAGACATGACCCAAAAAATTGCTTCCTAGTTTGCTTTAACGACTAAATCTGACAAAACAAAGTCGCCAGTGAGATGCTCGAAGGTGTTAGCTTTTAAAATATGTTTTCAGATTGACAATATTGGCACTTTGGAAATGATAGAAGCTGACCGCGATTTTTAAATTCAAAAAGGCAGAATGTCCCCAGTTTTCTATCATTAACCCATTAACCTCGTTAAAACATGGGGAAAGATGCAGCTGCCTTTGCAAAGAAATAAAACATATTATATGAAAGATAGAGTATATAGTGTATGCAGTAATAGTGTGTTAAGCCCATATCTCACTGAACCAGCGACACGTTGGCGACCTCGCTGTGACCGAGCGATTTGACACCGCGCTAAACGAATTTCATTGGTAAAACATTTTTACGCTTTATGTGTTTTGTTGTCCTTTTGGTAATACTTGCACATTTTGAATGATATTCCAATTATAAAGTCAACGGTACCGGTAACACAAATCCACTTTAGGACGCAGCGAGGTCACCAACGTGTGACGGGTGCTAGCCTCCGTTGCAGACTACTACTGGCTGTTTTCTTTTTCTTGTTACCGTTTTCTTATTACATTTTTTCTACGAAGGGATGCCGGGAAGGAAAGGAAAGGCGATCGTCCCTCGGCGGCGAAAGTCCCTAAGCCGGCATTAGAGAACCTTGGCCCGTGTAAGAAATCGCGTAACACCCCCCACCCATATATATACGCCGCCGTTTCAGGAAGTCTGCGAAGGAGGCTATGGCAGGTCCAGTGAGATATGGGCTTAAGAGACGATAACAGTGTTTCCAACATGGTGGCGTAACGGTAGGGTTTTCGGCCTAGAATCCAGCGGTCCCGGGTTCGAATCCCCTGACGCCATCGATCTTGTGCCCTTGGGAAGAGGGCACTATACGCGACTTTCCTCACTCCACCCAGGTGTAAAAACGGGTATATTATGTGTCGGGGTCACGACACTAGCAATAGCTGTCTGTGTCCCACTGTTGCCATTCTAATAAAATGAAATAAAATCAAACTGCACGGATATAATGGCATCAAACTCACCCGCGAAGTCAGGACGAACGTCGCAGGCCTGTTCGTAGTGGTGTCCGGTAAGACACACCGAGGCGCCCGGGGGCTGCCAGGGTTCCTCGTACCCGTCCGACATCCCTCTCGTTTGGCGTGAAAATCTTTCCTCAGCAACTGTCAACTGTCGGGCGGCGTCGCTCGTTGTGCTGGTCTGTTGTATTTCAAGCTCACCAACAGAGTAACTAGTAATCGTCTGTCTGGATATTTTAAGGGTTTGGGTCGTAAGCATTGATTATTCATGATGTTGTTGACATGGCCACGATCCAACCTTGAGCCCGTTGTATATGGAGGGTAAAACTATGTTGTGGCGTGTGTGTTTTTCCTAGGATCTGGATTTTGATGAACATTCAAATTGGCGTCCCCTTCGTAGAATAGTCTAAAATGATATCGACGTCTTTTGCAACTATAATTTTACGAAGTTTGGTCAATCTGTATGGAAAGATTGACCAAACTTCGTAAAAAACTTCGTATAAAATATTCACAACAAATAACAACTCTGCCCTCAATCTTTGGAAAATATCATATGTGATATGGCAAACAACAAGGCCCCCAAAGCCTTTACCTACCATTTCTTCTTTTTGTTATTCCAGGGTATGGCACACTCTGAAAGAACTTTTCCAGGAAAACCAATACTTCGTGGGTGCGGGGGTGTTCTTGGGGGCGAGTAAATATTCATTGTAGTGTAGGATTGGTCTGGTCAACACGATGTACACACGCTGTGTTCTTTTTATTCCTCTCAAATGGAAACAGACTTATAAGTTTGCAATGGTCCCTAAAGCAATTCAACTGGGAATATTGACTAAGTCACAGTAAGCAGAAATATATATATAGGATAGTTTTTATTGCACAAAACAACATCGAAAAGTCGCTACTGAGACCGATACAAGACCAGCTTGTTGAGGCCACCTAAGTCACACATCTTACATCACTTTTAATAACATTTAAAGTTATCCAATGTTAATAACATATCGATTGTCTTCATCTTTGAAGCAAAAGCGTTTATACAATATCCAAGGCGTGCTTTAATTCCATTATATGACTCTCTGTAGTTTGTTTATGTTTTCGAACATAAATAACTTTGTCTACTTTTATGCTCATAAACTGGCATAGAAATTGATTTGATTATATTTGATATAAAATAGAATGAATTGAAAGACAATACGCCATTGCCGCGAGTACATATTCATTATAGTGTGTAATTCATATACATATATCAGATTGGTCTCGGCAACACCCTTGCTGTTGTTTTTTAAGTTTTCTTATATGGAAAATATTCATATAACAAAACCCTTGCGGAAGTTAGTGCTCGTTTAAATCGTTTGAAAAATATGATTTTTTAAATCGATTTTGAAAAAAAATTGAATGATAATTAAATTCATGTGGTAGGTGCAGTCTGTATATTGCATCACATTGTACCAAAGTTGTACCACTTGTTTCTGCTGTAGATGCCCCTTTTTTTTCTCATTGCATGTTTGTTCTGTTTCCACCTATTTTTTTGAAGGCAAAAAATGTCTGAAGTGTCTTAAAATATTGGAATATTTCAAACCTATTTGAAAAAAAGTTAAGGATTACGATGTTTTAGAACACTTTTTTTATGTAGCAAACAGTGAGTGATTCGGGTAGTAACATCAGCTTTTAAAATTTTGCAACCTTTCATTTTATTAATGGCGATGATGATTGTATGATATGATTCTATCTTTGAAAACTTCATCATTATTTCTTAATCAAGGAAATAATGTTAAGCTATTCAAAGTAGTTGAAATATTTAACCAATACCTTCAATCACAAAAGAACATGCCAACTACAAGTAGATAAGTTTGTAATACAGAAAGAACCAGAAAATGCACAGTTAAAGTGCATAAGACACCAAAATACAACCTTTTCTTATTATCTGAAATAGGAATAGCATCATTCAAGGAATATAAACGTTCAAAACAAATACACACCCTTCTGATGTTATTCAACATTGAACCACCAGAAACCATACTTCCATGGATCCAGCTCTTTATTCTTATCTGATCTTCTCATGCTCACCAGGTGATCACATTAATCAGTGACTAATACCTGCTCATGACGTCACAATGAACACGGCAGCCGGTTCGGAACCTTGTGAAAAATATTACTTGTTGCGCAAACAGTGCTTAGATATCATGATAACATTCATTTTAAGGACATAACAATATCTATTTTGTTTGCTTTTAAAAACAACGTTCTTTCCGAGCCGCAGTGCAAAGTTCCAAATCGGCTGCCATGTTCATTGTGACGTCATGAGTGGGCAAGTCACTGATTAATGTAATTACCTGGTGGGAAGAATCAAAAGCTGGAGGTGTGATGTTTTGATGGTTCGATGTTCAATAACATCCGAAGTGTGAATATTTTGTGAAAATTTCTATGTTATCTAACAATGGTATTATGGTTTATGTAATTTCAGGAAATTCTTAATCTTGATGTCATTGGTGTCTTAAGCCCTTTAAGTTAAATCTTCGGCAAGGTTAATCTTGAACCTTCTTCTAGCATGGTGACAATATAGTCAAACCTGCCCAAACCACTGGGGAGGGGGGGGGCGATAAAATCAGGTCTATGTGGACAGGTGATCATTATATACTGTATCCTCAATGCCTTTGTGAATGAAAATCATCTAAGGGCCAAACAAAGTGGTTACATCAGGGATCTCCCTAAAAATGGATCAGTGGTGCCCCTCCATCCTGTTCTAATCCCAGATCCATCCTCTTGATTTTCGGAGTTTTCTTCCAATATTTCCCCAGCTAAGCCCATAATTTTGCACAAAACTCGAGATTTCATAAATTGCAGACAAGATGTAAAGCTGAAGTTGCAGGAAATGGCTTCCATTTGTGTCTGCAAAAGGCAAAATGCAACAGCTACTCTTGACAGGTGTGCCCCCTTGCGACACGCACCCTCTCCGCATCCTGCTCTTTATTTCTGGGGAGGTCCCTGTTCATTACCAGGTGCTCACTTGTATAGGTTTGAACAAGGAGGTTATAGGCAACCCTCTTGGTCTGACTGTATATCAATGGCCAGGTGGTCCTTATGTCGAGGTGGTGGCTTGTACAGGTTTGACTTAGCCGTGGCGACTACAGAAGTTTTTGCTTGTTATTACATATACTTATACATTAACTTGGGGGTTCTGGGGTTGCTAAATGGCCCACTATCGCAGGTAAGTGTGTTGGGAGTTCAGGGACCAAGCATCGGGGCCCGCCATGCAAGGAAAACGGCAGGACGGGCACCACCTGGATATTTTGTATGCACCGCCCCACGACTACGAAGGGCTAGTATATATAATAACAAGCAAAAACGCCATTCTGTAGTCGCTACGGCTAAGGTTTGACTGAACAATCTTATCATGGGCAGCAGAAGCGTACTTCGTAGTCCTTACACTGGCGCCTGTCTTCCTGTTCTTTATTGCTGCACGCCAAGCCCAGCTCGGGGGCGTAGATGGACAGTCTATCCCCGGTCTGTGAGGCCGGAATGTTGGAGCCCTTGACACGAGCCTCGATGGTCGAGGGTTTGAAGCAGATCTCTCCCAGGTTCTCCCTCCGGAGGCGGCGGAGGGTCTCAAAATCGCCGGTGGCTGACGGGTCGTCTCGGTCGTACCACGGGGTCCAGCTAGGGCAGCCTGCAGAGCGCGCTGAGCCTTCTGAAACGGGAAATGCTACTTGAAAGTTGCAAGTTTTGTTCAGGTCACGTAGTGTGTTTGAACTTTGTTGACAAATCAGCTTGGCAGTCGAGTCTCTCAGAGAGACTGAATCCGATTCATAGTTCGTCCTTTTTAAAACTTCATCATAGTTAGAATAACAATACAAAATCACAAAAGACAGTCAAAAATGAACATGACAACATGTAGTCTCAAGAGTTTTGAAAGTTGCAAGTTCCGTTCAAGTCACGTAGTATGTTTTAACTTTATTGACAATTCAGCTTGGCAGTCTCTTAGAGAGACTGAATTGAGAGAGACTGAATTGCGTAGATTAACAGTTCGTCCTTCTAAGACTTCATCATAGTTAAAACAATAGTACAAAATTACACAAGACAGTCAAAAATGACCGTGACAACATGTAGTCTCAAGAGTTTTGAAAGTTGCAAGTTCCGTTCAAGTCACGTAGTATGTTTAAACTTTATTGACAATTCAGCTTGGCAGTCTGTTAGAGAGAATGAATTGAGAGGGACTGAATTGCGTAGATTCACAGTTCGTCCTTTCTAAGACTTCATCATACTAGTAGTTAAAATAATAGTAAAAGATCACACAAGACAATCAAAAATGAACATGACAACATATGGTCTCAAGAGTTTTGTGGGCATTGAAGGTACTGCATTGTTCTTGGAATTAAGTATGTCTGTTTGTTCTACTTAAATGAGGTTTTAGTCATGAAGGCCGACGGAGGTGACATAGGCTTCGGGTCATCTAAACTTGAGAAGAGTCAGTAGACAGACCGAAAGCTTGTTTGGGGAAAAAAAGGACACTGACATTCACAGTGACAGTCACTGACGAAAGACAGCGGATGCTGTACGTTTGAAACGTCAGACCGTTTCCCAATTCTATCCAATCGCTTGAGTAGCTGCTACCTCAAGTGCATATCTTTAATGAAGTTATTACGTACACTATGGTCTAAACACTAGCTGTTTGTAAAAGCGTCAACCAATCACAGACAGTTGCCAATGGTGATAAGCGTGATTGGCATGTTAAAATCATCAATATTCATGTCCCACAAGTGGGAATGAATACTGATGATTTTTTGGACCAGTTTTTGACCATCGTGATACCTTCATCAACGTAAACTCAGTACTTACCAGCCCCACAGGTATACCTGACTACCAGGTACTTGTACGTGGCAACACAAGGGTCCCCGAACACGTCGTTGGAGGCCCGCACCGAGCAGGTCGACCTCCCCTGGCAGAGGGCGCGGACTTGAACAAGGCTGTAGGGGCTTCGGCAGGAGCGGGTGTGCACCATCCCGCCGGGACAGGCCATGACGTCGGTCCGCCCGTACAGGGCAGATAGGATGTTGATCCGCTGTCCATAGGCGCATCCGATCGTCAAAGTGTCGTATTCGCAAGTTTGAACCTCCTTTGGGAGTACTTTGGGCACTACTTGAATACAGGTATAAGAGAGTTGTAGGTTGTGACACTATAATTTTTCACTTCAGCTGTTGTTTATTGGCCTTATTTTGAACATTTAGGCATTGTCGAAAGTATGAAAACATGCAATAAGATACGCCAATTAAGTTACTTAATTCCAATTTCTATCCAGTTGCTTGGGTAACTGTTATCTGACATTGTTTTTGACGCTGTTGGTACGAATGATTTCATGTTATTTTGTTGTGTTATTTCGATATGTTATTTCCGCAACAGCAACAACAGCAAACAACTGCACAACATAGCCCACAATAACATAGCATAACATAACACAACATACCAAGAGGTCGCTTGCTATGAAGACATCTAGAATGCATTTAATGGAACTCTTTTCCTAATTAATTGGTTCATTCTCGTTTTGGAGAAATTTCTAGAGGCATTTGATTTATTGTGAGGTGATTTAAGTCATTCAACAAAATCAAAACGTACATCGTAAGACTGCTGAACAAAAGAAACAAACTCTAACGTATTGTAAAAACCTACCTGCCGTCATGGATTAGTTCGATTCGATAAGAATGTGAGAACCTTTTAATTCGAGAATTTAACGCAAGAAACCTTTTTTAATTGAACAATTTATGATGCCAGAAACAGTGTGTGATTAATGTAGTTTTATATATATTTTAATGTGTAAAGCGGCAGATCAATTCAGGGTCCCAACATGGAACATCCTGTCACTATTTTTATGAGAAATAAAAACCATTGTTATTTAATATCAGGTGTATTTGCAGCCAGTGCCACAGGCAGGTACCCAATGTGTAGGGTAATGAGGCTGTTTAACGTGTTCGAGGCACCTCCTCGAGCACGGGACCCCCGTTTATAATTGAAAGTTTATTGCAAATTCCTGCCCGTAGGCTAATTGCAAGTACGTGTACATGTAACACAGAGTGGACGGACAGATAATGATGAACAATATAACATATGACTACTATTATAAAACAAGACACCTTTTTACACCAATATTACCACATATAGTACATGTATAGCGTTTCCTACCTTCAACACTGTATGGCTGCACGTCATGAGGCAGTGTTGATGGTTGGTAGGTGGTACCTCTCATCTTCGGGTTGTTGATGTCGTCTGCAATCCTGTCAGTCATCTCCACAACGCTTCTGCGCATGTCCGTGACGTCAAATGATGTGATACTTGAACCCGTGTCATTCGGTTTGGGGCCACTCTGTATTTGGAAAATTCACCATTGGGGTGAAAATAGTTAGCATTATGAACTGGTGACTGGTATACGTAATAAGTACTAAGTATCTGATGCCAGTTCAGAAAAGAAAGAGACACAATAATGCCTTCAAGAACCAGGATTACCAACCCAGGATTGGGGTGTCAAAAATTCATCATTCCCTAGACGTATCGTATAGTGAAACTTTTTGCTACGTATATGCATGTTGGAGCAACCTCATCAGATTACTTTAAACAACGCTTGTCAAAAGGTTATGTTTGACACCTTGTTAGTATTTCTTATAGCCTTTGATAAACCATGCAACTCTGACTAATCAAACAGTCGCCTACATTTATACAATTACCAAGAAGCGAGAGGAAGCCAAAAGTACTAGAGTATACTTGACGTTTATATGCCCGAATATGTATGTGATTGTTAATACTAGTATGTGGCCTGTGCTTAGCCCAGTGAGGCAAAAAGTGTACAATTAAGGTCTTCATTCATTTATAGTGAGATATGTATAATCTGCCCTTAGATGTTGCTTATAGGAAACCGAAAAATTGTTGTGAATTATTCAAATGTCTGACCTTCTGCCGAACAGGCTCGGAGCCCCACAGCTTCGACGTCATCAGAGTGAAGATGACTTCTTGCAGGGCCCTGCCGTTTGCCTCCAGCTGTGTATTTATATATTAATTATACATGAAAACAGCACACAATTTTTAAATGCTGCTTGCCAATGCTAAACTACTACTAGTATCAAATGGGCAGACCGAAAAAGCGGAGATCAGACAAAATTGAACAGAAACTTCAGCCTGCGTTGATTATTCCTTCGTGTATGTTGATAGTCAATATCAATAATGATTCACATTTAGATAATTTGAATATCACAACATTAAGCATGCCTTGCATTTACATCATTTACAGATTAATGAAGAATCATTTTATCAATGAGAAAAAGCTGTGCCCTGCGCAACAAGAATAGAGACAACACAACCGAGAAGTTTACAGATGCCAATGAAAATGTTCGCACACAGCTTATTACAAAGAAATGCTAAGACAAAGCAGGTCTGATCATACTTAGAATGTGAGGTCTTACTTTATTGTTGATGGAGACAAGCTTTGCCTCGGTGTTGCTGGAGCTCCGATAACAGAAGGTCAATGCGACCATCGCAAGTCCGATGAGAGCGCACAGACCGAGCGCCGAGAGGATCCAGACGACCCGGCGGGGCTGGCTGCTCTGACGGCCGTCCGCGCTGCTCCCAGTGTCCCCCGCATCGGTGGAAACACGGGGATGGTCTTGAGCTAGTAGTTTAATCACAAGGGACATAACTTAGACACAGTGGTGTCCGTTTATATCTGGATGGGTATCAGGTGTGTCTGTGTGTGGATTGAAACCAACACACAGGCAGATATGTTTGTTTGCTTGTTTGTTTGTGCGCATGGTGTTCAGGGACAGGTGTGTTTGTGTGGATGGTTTTCAGCACCAAGGACATGTGTGTTTGTATGTGAATGGTGTTCAGCACCAAGGACAGGTGCGTTCGTGTGAATGGTGTTCAGCACCAAGGACAGGTGTGGTTTTGTGTAGTAATGATGTTTAACACCAGGGATTGATATTGCTAACGAATAGACCTAGAATATAGATTCTTAGAAACATATTTTCAAACAATTTAAACGACTATATTAACATACACTCGGGTTAATTTGGTATGAAACTTCTTTACGTGACGAAAGTAAAAATCACACTACAACGTGTTGCCCAGACCAATTTGATATATGTAACGTTATATGAATAATACACTGTGATGAATATGTACTCCCTCACAAGAAAACCGACGCACCAATAGCTTATTGTCTTTCGCTGTTAATATATACATGGCCCTTGTATCTTTGCAGCATATGTCAGACCCTAGAAATAAGTAGAAACGTTAGGTAAAAAATTTGGGGACCTTGTGTTGTTGCTGTATTTCTGTACATCACACATGGCATTTTCCAAAGATTTAGGTCAGAATTGTAATTATATGTTGCCCGGGAAAGATTTACCAACAGTTTGTAACATCATCGTTGCCAAGGACGTAAAAATCATTTTGGCCACTACAACGAAGAGAACAGAAATGTTCATTAAAATCTATAGCCTACAAAAAGTATGACCATTGTATATACCCTCCATATAGAACAGTCTCAATGTTCAGGGGTTGGATTTTCACTATCACAACATCATTATGAATAATGCATATTTTCAATCCAAAACCTTAAAAAAAGCCAGACGGGCGATTAGCAGTAGTTTATCGGTGACGAAATGAAGACGACCACAACAAACGATAGTTGCTTAGGACAATTTCCTACCGCAATACCAAACGGATGTCAGACGGGTATACAAGAAACTCTAGCACCTTTTTATGTGCTGCCGGAGAATACAAGGCGTCTGTATGTGTATGTATGTATGTGTGTCTGTGTGCTTTCGCATGTGTTTGTGTGTGTGTGTGAGAGTGTGTTTGTGTCTCTGTGTTTGTTTTCTTAAATCTTTTTTTTTTCACAAACAAATGTTTTCGATAAAACAGACGTATCCAACCAGATTATGGTTGAGGTGATAATATATGGAATGAAATCATGAAGGTTTGGACGTTTTTAACAAAATTAAGATGACGGTACAAAAAAAAACGTTGATTATATGATGTAAAACTTACCGTTTTCCAGCTCAAATGCCAGACGAACGTCGCAGGCCTGTTCATAGTCTTCGTTCTGTCGGGGAGGGGGACCATGCGCTACACATGAAGGTTCGAACCGGCCCGCCATCTCTTGTCTTCGGCGGGGAGAAGACTCTCAAGTCCTCTGTTCTGCCGCTAGCGCACTCCCTCACCACGAGCGGTACTCTGTTAGCTTTAAACAACTATAGGTCAGACCGGCGATGACGTGTGTATGGGGCAAGGTCTTCGCAACGTATCGTAAATATGCATGTATGCACAAGGCTGCTTTTGTAACAACAAATGACCTACAGAAACAAGGTCTCTGCTTGTGTACCCATTGCATAACTTGCAGTACATCATACATTGGCGAAACATCATGAAGGTTTTGACAAAAGCAGCAATTTTGTGTTTGTATTGTTTAGGTTATTCACACTTAAAATAGTGTAGCACAGACACTCCTCTCTTGAACTGAATGTGCTAAGTTCCATTTGGCACAAACGAAATAACAAAGTCCCCTAAGAAACTCCTCTGTCGTTTATATAATGTATCTATATCTGTATTTCATATTATGGAGATAATAAGCCCACTACAAAGGCAGATTATGCCGATACATACAAGGAATTAGATAGAAAGTCACTGTTAGCTTGATGTTGTTATTGCCAAGCAGACATCTATCTCATGGAAAATTCATACGTCTGCCTGACATAAGCCTGAAGGCCGCGATGTGCCTCCTGCGGTTACTGTTAATACAGAAATGTTCGCGCGGATTTAATTTCGCGGTGGGGAGAAAATGTGTTCGTGGTTGTTTTGAGTTCGTGTTTGAAACAATAGTAACTCTACAATCACACAATGGAACGGACTTTGGCAGTAAAGAGTTCACCACGAAAACCGCAAACATAAAACCACCGTGAACATTTCTGCATTTACAGTACGTTGAAGAGACCCTGTTGTCCACGTGAAATCAACTACTGAACGACGAAAACTTCACCAGACTAATCAAGCCTGTGGCAATGACTTGCGAACATCCGCTTCCTTACTGATACAACGCCATGAACGCACACTCTCCCCAGCACGTAGTACAGGGTAAATGATATTCTAGCGTCCAGCAGGACATATTGAGGGAACACAATACAAAGACACAGAAGCACTATACACATAAAAACATAGAGGGAGGGAGAGAAGCAAACACACACACACACACACACACACACACACACACACACACACACACTCTCTCTCTCTCTCTCTCTCACACACACACACACACACGCACACACACAAACACACTGGGTGTACTATTTTTTATATTTATCATCTGACCATTAAATAAATCGGATCGCTTCTTCTTTAATTAGTATAAAGGAAACATTTTTTTCAAAATTACAATAATTTCTACGAATCTATGTCAGCTGATTAGATGCGCCATCTACCGCCTCCCTCAGGATATGCAGGCGATATATTGCAGACTCATCACGCGTAAAGAGAAAAATCACCCAGTCTTTCACTGAAAAGTATTGTTCTTCAATAAAGTCACACTGACGTCAGAGGTTGTCCAGGGGACTTAAACGTTATGTGTCAGCCTGACGGAAATTGGTGTCATTGGAAGGAATGCAGCTATGTGTCGCTGCTGCAGTGTGAAGATTGAGGAAATCAGTCTTTGCGTGTCTTCGTGACAGGTGGATAATTTCTAGCTATTTTTAGTCCATTAGATCTTCATGCGTACACGTCATGGTGCTACGAAGGATAGACCTCTTGCGGTATCCATATGAACTGCACTAAACATGAACGGTAACTGTGGAATTATCCATGAGTACCACTTTGCTGTACAATTATGATATACTCGGTTTGAGTTAGGCTGTTTTTATGTGAAAAGCGAATAGCTTTCGGCCCAGAACCCAGCGGTCCCGGGTTCGAACCCCCAGGCGCCACCGCTGTTGTGCCCTTGGGAAAAGGCACTTCCTCACTCCACCCAAGTGTAGAAACGGGTATATAATGTATGGGTCACGACACCAGCAATAGTTGCCTGTTTCCCACGTGTATTGCACTGTTGCAATTCTAGTAAAATCGAAATAAAATCAAACAGAGTAACAATCATACAAAAACTCAGGATAACTAGAAGATAACGCCTAAAAATCATAAAGGTCATTTAAGTCATGTTCATGGCAATGAGCACCATGCATTAGTGCTGCGTACCTAAACGGAACATCAGGTACAGGTACTGGTACAGAGGTTTAGGTACAGGTCCGGACCTGTACCTGTACCCGAGTAATTTGAAAAATTAACATGTGTTTTTCTGAACTTCTTCAATGACAAAAACATAAACTGTTTTCAACTTGTCAGTATCTTTATTAAAAAAATATAACTAGGTTTCCTGCCACCAAACTTCCTTGGCCTAAAATGCTAAATGCTATCAAAACTCCCGGCCTGCCTGAATGATCTGTTGCATATTAGTTACGATGTTCCAAGGTATCACTTTGGTCACGTCTGGTGTTGCATGAGGTCAGGAGATCAGTCACAAAATAAGCACATACTTGGTGTAAATTCATATAGGCACAGTACCGGTACTTCATGATCCAGTATTTTGGACCTGTGCCCAATAAATTTGTATGGTACAGTACCGGTACGCAGCACTACCACGTATACCTGCATTTATATTTCGTCTCTAGCAAGTCTTGGAGTCATCTGAGTTGACGAATCCACCTTGAATGCATGACATTTGGCACAATCCATTCGTCCCGCATAGTACTGGAATATTCCAGAGGGTGAAATAAGCATTAGCTTAATTTCAGACCCTAGGCGACCGGGTGTCCCATGTTTACAAGAAAAGTGATCTCGAAAAGCTAGCACAGGTAACGAAATGAAGCATCTTAAGTGCCTGGAAAATCCTTAGAGATTCCGTGATGACAGTCAAGGCCAACCCGACTTAAGGTTCAGTTAAGGGTCACGCAATGTACAGATTCAGCCTTTGCCTAGAATGTAAGGCCATGTTGATTTGAAGACATGGATGACATCCAGGCGTGCATCAATTTTCGTCCGTTTCCGAAAAAAAGAAGTTTTCGGCCATACTGTAAATAATACAAAGCAACTGCAGAATGAGCAAATATATGCCATACATTGCAAAGAGGATATTGGAAAACGAATTCTTATGTCGTAGAATGCCAAAGTCATTTTTAAAGTCAAAGAAGATATGGAAGAACAAAAATCAAGAATCTATTATTCGGTATACCATACTCTTTGTATTTATCCATTTGTTCAACCTTCCTGGCCACTTCATAAAGAAGGTAACTCTTATTTTTTGCCGATTTTTTTGTTGTTATTCGCACGATCGGATCAGTTTTGGGCTCCCCGTAGGATGTCATCCATATGATCAAATCAACATGGTCTCATCTAGAATTCCATCTGTTGATGAGTCCAAGTTGTTGGCCGCGATGTCGTCTGGACTTATCATGCGGCTTTACCAAAAAAGTAGCAATTCGACAAAGCGAGATTTAAATGAGGACTGTCTAATTGGAAGCCGTAATTTAGGATTACCTAGCACGTTTACGAATGGCACCGCTCTTATTTCAACTCAAAATGCTGCAGTTTGATTAAGTCACGCTATATATAACCCAGGGAATAAAACGGTACGCTGATTACTTTTGATGTCCTTCCATTTTTAATCGTGGTCACAATCTAAATACTGTGTATCAAATTTGATTATAATTGGTTGCTGACAACTTCGCATTTAGCAAAATCATCCTTAGCGATATAACAAGTTTACACCTGTCCACAACCTCGTATGACCAGCTTTACCAGAATTCACGTGTTAATTACGTGCTGAATCAAAACATTGTCACAAAACGTTTTTCTGTGATGTCAAGTCAAGCCAAGATCTTTATTTTTCTTCGAAGCGCTTGTTCAGCCACATGCCGCTTTTAACAAGATCTAAGTGGAGGGGAGGGCTCATGGAAAAGAGTAAGAAAATACACTTTTTATATGTACTATATGTAGTAATCATCAATACGGTCATAAATAAACAAGTAGAAATAAATTCAGTAGTTTGCTAAAGATGTCTTCTAAAAAAATCTAACTAAAAAAAAGGCGGTCTACAAACCCTTACATTACTCTCATTGAAACTGTATTTCTCTGATTTCCCCACCGTTGTATGCTACAGGCAACTTCTAAGCAATTTAAGCTGAAGAAACCTTGAGACTTCTACGAACCCAAACATCACAACTCTCATTGCAGCTTCGGTCTTAACATTTTCCCCAGACCATTTCAACTAATTGACAATGAATGCTTTATGGGATCTTAAAAGTGCATCTGAGTCTTGTTTCATCTCCTCAAATTGACGTCCCTTTTTCAATGGATTTGAAAGTGTTGAGGGAGAACCTTTCTTGGAATCACCTAGAGGTAGTAGCCACTTCTATTTTAACGTAATGGAGGAAATGGGCGGGTAGATTTCTGTAGCTGTCGAACTGAGTGACATATTAACAGAGTGGCCTGCTAAAAAGTGTATTCTATAGGACTTACATTTGCCCTTTCTAAGAAATGCGTTAGAAAAAGCGGTGCTGAAAACGCTGTAACAAAGTCAATTGAAAGAAATAGTTTTGTTTCTGATGATGATGATGGCGGTATGATTTAAGATAACACGTATTTATTGATGATTATTGTTTTGAATTTTGTCTATATCTGTGAGCGAGGCTCTTTCTGAGAAGTACGTTGGAAAAAGTGGCGCTGAAAACGTTGTAAGAAATTGAAGTCAATTGAAAGAAACAGGTTTGTTTCCGATGATAATGGCGATGATTTAGGACATCACGTATCCATTGATGATTATTGTTGTGAATTTTGAGCGAGGCAGATCAATATTTGTTTACATCGTAAATCAATGTTACGTTTCTTTTCATCGCATAACCAGTTAACACAGTAAGTACACGCTGTGTGAGACCGGATTGAATAATGGTTTGATCCACTCCCACGCATTAACTTATGATTAGTAACGGTGGTGGGTTCTTGAATGTGCCCGAGGTGTGGCTCTCTTTAAACATGGGATTTCTGGTTTTACCGCCAAAATAGAGTCATTATCATCTGGTGTCTAGTGTGGGAATTTGTACATTTTCCAGCATTGGGATCTGCTAAGGATTCGAGCCCAGAATCACTAGATTCTGAGTCATCTATACTAACCACAGGGTCCTACGATGCCACGTAACGCTACTTAACACGAAATTATACCAAAACAACCAAGAATTGAAAAAGTAACACCAACTTGGTACACAGACCAATGTGAACCCAACCTAGCTTCGGTTAGGGACGTCCCTCGGATAGGACGTTAAGTGGAGGTCCCGTGTTTGAGGAGAGCCACACCTCGAGCACGTTAATGAACCCAACGCACTCATCGAAAAGAGTAGGGGTCCTTGCCGGTGTGAGCGGTTCAAAACCTACAGTCCTATGGCCGCACATGGGACAATTGTCGTATTGAGGTCACCTGAGTTAGCGCCGAATGGCAGTCGCTCCAGACCCTTGTGATCTAGCCCCGACTCCTCGCAATTCAGCCCCTGGCTGCGAAGAGAGATTAGTCGGCCTACAGAATGATAATAATATGGATATAATTCCCTTTAAAGACAGCCTCTTTTATTCCTGACACGGTAATGCACTTATCAACTTAGTCTACAAAGCGTAGTCTGAAAGTCTCCAACGATTCAATACTTGAAGAAAGCTAGTCAGCCGCCAATTATTGTCAGCCCATCAATTATAGTAGAAATCCCTCTATAATAAGATAGACGGATGAGGGTTGAAGTACGTTGAAGCATCACCGTCGCAGTTGTCGACTTACTTGGCATTGAATATTCCGTTGACCTTTGATTGTCTTCTGCTTTGAGTAGGTCAGCACAGGTTCAAAATAATAACACCGATTCTCAACAAGAGTATGATACAACGCATGGAAACTTGTACAACAATTCTCTAGGAAATTAGTCCTCTCTACCAAGCAAAATATGATATACAGCACAGGGTGAGAACACATAGTTGCACAGCCTTTAGAGAGATTTCTAATGTCTGATAACTTTAACATGTACAGTACTATATTCACAGGGCTGGTATTATGACATCACATGTAACCAAATATGCTCCTCAGATGAAAGGCATATTTTCATTGCGCACACAAGCCCCTTCCCATCACCAGACGGGCGCCAGTCGCTGGCATTGAATCCATTGAATCATCATCATCATCATCACCATCATCATCATCATCATCATCACCACCATCATCATCCTCATCATCACGCAAAATGTAGTGCTGGGTTAGCATGTACAGCAAATGTACGACTGATAGCGTTTTAAACTGTTTTGTCACCATGTAATGTCGTGAACAGGACTGCCATCGGAAGAGACAAGATATTTTCTTAAGGCTCTAACTAGTGCTTCACTGTTGGCCATTCATGCGAAAAGAAGTAATTGAGTCCGCATGGACTACAAATATACGTACCTGATTTAAACTACTTTGTCAACATGTAACGTCATAGGTGTCGACAACAGGGTTTTAATATCAACGTTTTAAACAGTTGTGTTCTGTTAAGCTTTAGCTACTGCTTCCCTGCTGGCCATTCAGCCCAAAAGTAGTGCTGGAGCCCGCATTGACCACAAATGCACGTACTAGGTTTGAACGATTCTGTCACCTTGTAACGTCATACCTGTCGCGCATAAGATTGTGATGCCATGGTATGACAAACGTCTTTCGTAAAGCTATAGCTAGTGCTTCCCTGTAGTGCTGGAGTCCGCATGGACCACAAATATACGCATGGGGTTTAAACGACTTTGTCGCCATGTAACGCCATAGGTGTCGACAACAGGGTTTCAATATCATCGAACTATACAGTTGTGTTCTGTTAAGCTTTAGCTACTGCTTCCCTGCTGGCCATTCAGCCCAAAAGTAGTGCTGGAGCCCGCATGGACCACGAATGCACGTACTAGGTTTGAACGATTCTGTCACCTAGTAACGTCATAGGTGTCGACGATAGGGCTGTGATATCATCGGACGAGACAGTTGTTTTTGTCAGGCTATATCTAATGCATCCCTGCTTGCCATACACATGCTTCTACTGATCACGTAGGACTACACTGTCGTCCAAGATAGATCTTGTGGGATTACAACGAATAACGTATTTGCCGAAAATGTCTTAGGTCAGCAGTGCTTGCATGCTGTTGGTCATGACCTTGTGGACTCAAAACTATCCCTCCGACAGTTTTGCTTCACGTCATTGAGTTCAAGTCATGGGAAAGTGAGCTTGGATGGCCGCCAACATTGTCATTCGTCTACTTAAACGGAAGGGCACACGCTGCTCCATCGACAAGTTTGCTACAATTGGAAAGCCTATCTTGTTAGATCGTATGGTTTGTGCGTTCACCGATGACGCAAATAGCGTCGCGGGTGGTAGAATATACATCGATTTGATATTCGGCTTAAGCTCGCGAACATTATTCAGGATCATATTACTTTTACTAGTGTTTGATACCTAAAAGGAGGCTTATCATTATGCCAATATTTCTTATTCCAGAAATAGAAAATCCGTATTGGATATAAGCAAACGATGTTTACGTAAAGTCTACTTAAATACGATTAAAAGGAATATATGTATCTCTCAAACCGATGAGAGCTGATTGAAAGAAACATTGAACCAACAGTTTTTTTATGATTTGGTAAAGCGATTTACTGAGAGACGTTCAATCCACATCCACGTGTCTTTTTGATTCATCGTAATCTTCATTTTATAGATAACTAGAGTTATAGTATTTTCTCATTAATTATGCAAATGAGGTCCACATTTGCATAGTTGATATCTATTAACATTTATCTCTTCCTCAGATACATATGTCACATATTTGAGAGTCCTACCTTGGAATTTGGCGGCTGTATAAACTTTCCTCATTAATTGTGCAAATTAGATACTGATTTGCATAATAAGTATCTAATCATGTACATCATCACTCAAGCTATCTACTTACCATAATTCATGATCATCCATCAATGTCATCCATCAATATTCCCTTTCAAAGTCTGAACCTAAACCTGCTCCTGCAGTTCCAAAAAAGCCGCTAGGGCGCCAAAACCCATACCACTTACTCTCTGTCCAAAGAGCTATCTACCACTCAAAAATCAGTTCCATAGCTTGTCCAGAACACGAGATATCGAAACAGGAAGTTCCGCTGCAGTACCGTAACAAGCCGCTAGGGGACCCAAAATCTAATCATTTCCACGTCTCATCAAGACCTACCCACCTACCAAATATGAAGACAATCCATCCAAGCCTTCTCGAGTTATGCTGTTCGTAACAAACATCCAAACAAACAAACAAACGCTACCCTATGCATAACCTTCTCGGCGAAGGTAAAAATTGCAGACAAGTTTATTCAATGACCTGCTTGAGTGACGCTGATTTTACAATATATATTAATATGTATACAAAAGATGTTACAATGACATACTAACGATTCTGGTTGGTTGAATTGGCGGGAGATTTTGTCTCAGAATGAGGTAAAGAGTTTAAATCTGCAACCTTTGAAGACTGACGCAATTCAAAGAAAGATTGTGACCTTAACCCACCAAAGTCGCAAGCTATTCAAATTTATTCATTGTTAGCCGTATCTGGTCAGATGCCGTCGAAAGACCATGGCCTATCTACTCTCCTCCTTCTATTGATTCAATTTCTTTTGTGTTCTGCGTCAACTAAGATGGGACATGAAATATACATCCATCATGTTTGGTTCACCGTATTTCTGAACCTGTATAGAGCAAACGCTGACAAATGTATGTCTTAAGCTGGGAATCGTGCGGCATCCTGACCGATTCCATTACCGAGGGAACCCGACTGTAACGCCTGAGTGATCCCACGCTGAGAGTGGAAGCATGGTGGCACACCCCGTTAGATCCCTATGAATAGATAATGGAGACCAACAGAAACTCCTGACAACTAGAGTAATCTAATGGAAACAGACGTATATCGATAATGGTTAGACATTAGGGTTGTAGATACGCAACATAACAGTTACCAAACAACTGCATATCTTTCAGTCACAACAGAAATTCCTGACATCTAGAGGAAACAGACGTATATCGATAAAGGTTAGACATTAGGGTTGTAGATACGCAACATAACAGTTACCAAACAACTGGATAGATTTATAAACCTGTTGAACTACAGATCCTTCAGTCACTGACAAAAGGTAGTGGATGCTACCTGAAACGTCTGACCGTTTACAAATCTATCTAGCGGATGGAGAAACTGTTATCTTGCGTTTACAACAAACGTAATTCTGAGCCCGAAAATGTATCTGAGGCAGGAAATAACTGATGATTATGATGTCAATGGTAACAGGCGTATTAACGAAACATATTGAC
Source organism: Branchiostoma lanceolatum (assembly GCF_035083965.1). Lineage (NCBI taxonomy): Eukaryota > Metazoa > Chordata > Leptocardii > Amphioxiformes > Branchiostomatidae > Branchiostoma > Branchiostoma lanceolatum. The sequence goes on from NC_089740.1 coordinate 12,754,266, forward strand.
GTACACGACAAATCGTATAAATCACGTTTCAAGAACTTTCGTGTTCTGTCGTGGAATCAGAAGTTACAGATGCTTCAACTGCTCAAAAGACAGAATAACTGTTTTATTTTCGATACAACGACCGTTCCATATTACACCGGCCTCTCTGAGTTTTGTAGTCGTGTTGAATCTCTCCCCTATGACAGACCGCCCGTGACCCCATGTTCCCTGATTTGCAGCGGAAAGTGTTACTTCCGACGTTCGGCGCCGTTTTGATCAACAACCTAACGACATGATGCATGGCACCCAGCACGCACACAACATATTGGTCTCCTTGAACATGTTCACCCTTGGCATTTGATCGCTGACATTGCATTGCACTGCTAGTGATTGGATTAGAAATTCCCTCCGTAAGCTGGATATAAAAACTGCGAGCTTAGCAAATGTTTATGGAACACATTTAATCTTTAACTCGTGGTGTAATTGCATTTAGTGAGTGACTGTGAGGAAACGTCAATTACATTCGTCATATTCTCCACACAAGAATCTGGATGGCTGCTATCAAAAGAGGCCCATTTATTTTGGCGGGATTGTACTTCCGAAATGCCAACAAGTTGTAAATGCACAGTCGCCGAATACATCATGACAGAACTTTGACAACTTATGTTTCAAACTCCAGCGCGCCATGAGTGGTAAGTTTTTCCTGACTTATCATTTACTACCTCGACATTATCAGCTGCCTTGTTCTAATATCACGCACATATAAAAGAGCCATGATGCATTGACCATGGTCAGAAAGGGCAACGCGAGGTCAACTCAAATTTCCACATGGGGAAAAGTTTAGAGTACAAAATGTATGTCTTATTTCTTCTAACCTTTTTTTCAAATTCAAAATACACACATACGGAGCACGGAAAAATAGCCAAAGGACATGTACAACTATAAAGAGAGAAATGACATCCGGGAAAGAGGCACCATATAAATACAGAAACAAAATAAAAAATCAACGCCAATAAAATTGCTTTCTCATTTATAATTCTCTCCACCATTAATTTTACCCACATGTTATTTAAAAATCCTAGACTACGTGTTTTTCTGCTATAATGATATATGCTAGTTTACATCTTTCAAAAGGTGCTCTCTTTGTCCTCCTTCTTATCTTTCTAAATGCATTCTGCCATAGATGTCTCTGGCGTTGCCAATAGCTTTTGAGAGATTTGGTCTTAAAGTTTAGTCCATAGATGACTGGTTACGCTCGTAAGGAAAGAACATTTGCATTGAGATGATGTCTTCAAGTGTATGTCCCTTAATAGTGACAGCCGGTCTGCATCCAGAAGATCGTCTCAACACGATTGCCAGAAAAACACTGTGCTCTTCTGACTCGCTAAGCCTTCATACAGACTATTATTACTGAGGCAAATTTCACTCTATCCGGTACACGAAACGATATTTTCTATAAATTGTTGTCATGCCCAACTCCTATATCCACCTCCATAGATCACTTTTTTTATACATCATTCCAAAAGCAAGACCAAATTACCAATACGTGGCTATATTGTAATCGATATATTGTTATATGGTATTTTGTAGTTAAAGGTTTAGGATAGATTAGCCTTGTAGTTTTTTGATTTGATGCCATATATTGTGCCATTTGCGATTGATTGTTTAGCAATAAAGTTCATACCTACCTCCTGGAGTAGATCCCAGATCCATTTAGTTTTGTAGAATTCATTAGCATCAAATGCATTTACAGCATACCACATACATTAGATCCGATAAGTTTTGTAGAATTCATTAGCATTGTTAATAAGCAGGACATGATTATATGTCTTGATATTTTGTTCTGCCTACGAACTTGCCATACATTGTACCTGTTACATTTGTAATGCAATAAAGTTTGATTGATTGATTGATTGATTGATTGATAAGAAAAGTCCCTGCTTGAAAACTTCCTTCATACATCCTTTCATTAGCTTCAACATTCTTCTAAGCTTTGGTGAAGTGATAGTGGAGGTTTCTCTCCAGGGCATTTCCTGTTAAAGCCAATAAAATTAAGTAAAGGGAAACCGATCGTTATCGTTGGCCCTGTGTGTGTCAATTTGAGACTACCACGGGATTCACCTTAAGCTATCGACACACCAGTAGGGTTTTAATAAAGGTGAACTGTATTGACGTTTGCAAGGGATTCCGTACCTTTTGGGATAGATATGACTTTGTGCTGTACCGCTTTGTTTTTACTAAAGAATGCATGGATAACGACATTGGTAACATAATACTAAGTATATTATGCATACCACATACCAGTTCCGGCATCAACGGACAACGCCAGTTTGCACCTTGGACATTGGTTACCTGCCAGATAAATTCCACCTTTGGAAGAGTAAAGGAAAAATTTGTGTGAAATTTTCGTACTAGCACACAACCTACACATTCAAGTAAAGCACTTGGTAGTATACATCAAATGCTGGTTCGACTATGTCCAAACTTCACAATATTTTTTACCAATTTTTTTTACCCATTTTCCATATCAATGAAGCAGACACGTGATGACTGCCACGTTGGTGTCTCCTTAGCAGCTGAAACGTACAGATGATTTTTGAGTTTCATTGGCATTTAAAAAATTGATACAGGTTATTTGAAGTGGCCAGAAGATCTTTAAAAGTTGACTTATGATTCACTGAAATACAAATAGGGACACCATCATGGCGGCGTGCATTGAAGCTACCGTCGTTAATTTGCAGTACGTGGCATTACAGGCACCTAAATTATAATTGTGATAACTTAGCAACGTTAAGAAGTTTCCAGCATTTAATTAAATGAGCTGCGTATCATAAGACATCATCCTTGATGCTTGGATACAAAGTCGTTAATCGGCAGTACTTGACTTCTCATCATCTGATGTATCCCTTAGATCAACGACTTTACGAAGTTTCCTTCATCAATTCAAGAATGGCAACCAGATGACTTAAAAACTTTACGAACTTTCCATCATTTTCTCCAAGGACGAGCTGCGTATCATGAGACTTCACACCAGCGATCGAACAGATATGTTGGACTGTCGTTCATAATCTCTCCAATAGGAACTACCTAGAGGGCCTACAGCGGTGGATACCTCGTGCTATTGATACAAAAAAGAAATCTTCTGAGAAATCTCTACTACGACTGATACAAACCATTCCGTTCTCTTGTCTTTCAGCAGATGCTGACTTATAGCCAATATAGGTTGAACGAAAGCTCAACACACATAATAAACTAGAACAGACTTGAACTTTAATTCTTTCCGTCGTTGATCAAGAGACTGCCGGGATTTATAAAGATCGATAGCACCCGTGGTAGGTAACACATCAGGAAAGAATTCACGTTAGCTTTCGGATCTCGTTTCTCATCAGGTGGAAACGTATTGCCACCATCTGTCTCTGTCTGCCTAAGAGCATCATCGTCGGACAGCCGGAGTATTTTTAGATTTTCAATCGGATTCTGGTGCCCATTGTTTCAAACTTCACCGCGAGTAACCCTTGGATCATGTTTGTGTTAAGCCAAGACAAAAGTTGTACTTTGTTAATTCAATACTTGTCATAGTATGACGTTAGCATAGAACAAGACTAAATTCGATGCTGTTTTGACTTGGTTTGCAAACCAAAAATATTATTGAAGCAAGTACATCTGATGTTGAAGACCACAAGAGTATAATATTCAATTCCAACACAAGTCATAAAGATTTAGCTACGATGATTGATCATGAGAGGCGTCGAGCGCGTTGCGTGTATAATCTGATTTTGCAATATTTGCCTCAGGCACTAAGTGATGCGACTTATTGGTATCATTTTTCATCGAAGTCATTTACCCAAGGATACCCAAGGATACTGCCCCTGGTGCAGAGAAAATTGATGGTTTTCAAATTCTAGAGTACATCTTAACTCTAGTCTGTATAACCCAAACTCGAGCTGTCCGGAGCTGTAATGGCCCCTCCCCGCTAGGGGCTGGCCGGTTACAGAAGGGCTACTATAAGCGCGATTAAATCAGGCTAATCTTAACCCTAGGTACGCATTATCCGGCTCATCGACAGACCAGCGAACTGAAATTTCAAATCACGTCAGTGAAAGTTTCATAACTTTCTTTTGTTTATGGTTGTGGCAAAACCAATCAATCAAAAGATCCGTCACATTACCATGTATGAATCACTCAGCTCATCGAAAGACCAACCAGCGAAGTGAAACTTGAAATCACATCAGTAGAAGTTTCATAATTTTATTTTGAATATGGTCGTGACAAAATCAATTACACTGATCCGTCACAACTATTTATGAAACATCCAGCTCATTGAAAGACCAACAAGCGAAGTGAAACTTAAAATCGCTTCAGTAGAAGTTTCACAATTTTCTTTGGAATATGGCCGTGACAAAATCAATTAAACTGATCCGTCACAATCATTTATGAAACATCCAGCTCATTGAAAGACCAACCAGTGAAGTGAAACTTAAAATCACACCAGTAGAAGTTTAATAATTTTCTTTTGTATACGGCCGTGACAAAATCAATCAAACGGATCCGTCACAATCATTTATGAAACATCCAGCTCGTTGACAGACCAACCAGTGAAGTGAAACTTAAAATCACACCAGTAAAAGTTTCAAAACTTTCCCTTGTATATGGTTCTGACAAAATCCATCAAATGGATCCGTCTCATCATCATGTGTGAATCACACAGCTCATTGGCAGACCAGCCAGCGAAGTGAAACTTGAAATCACATCAGTATTCAGCCTGGCGTTGTCATTGACTGATGCGCAACCTTAAATCACAAGTCATGAACCTGGACTAGTAATCGTTAGACTTCGTGCTGGGAATAAGGACTTAAGACGTCTAATCACTCGTTTCAAACATCTTAATAGCCTTACTCGGGGATAGAGTAATTTAGAGTGAATGGAAGAGACTCAATGCATTGTGTCAAATGTTGCATGTACGAATGCTGGTAAGATGTCTGTTGCTGATAGTTTTTGGGCTTTGCGAAGGCTGGCGCCAACGTTGATTGCCGGCTTAAGAAGGGAAACTTGTCTTAAAGCTTAAGCGGTTTCACAAGCACTTTTAAGAGCTGTTAAAATGCCACACATGTCAAGATACTTTGCTCTGATGGGGAATATTTGTTATATTAAGAATATAAAGGTCCTCTAACTCTAACATGGGTTGTCTTAAAGCTTAAGTGGTTTCACAGGCACTTTAAGAGCTCTTAAAATGCCCCACATGTCAAGATGCTTTGGTCTAATGGGGAATATTTGTTATGTAAGAATATAAAGCTCCTCTAACTCCACTCCATTGATTTAATTTCAAAAGAATATCTAGGACCATGGGCATGGGTTATCTTAAAGCACAAGCGGTTTCACAAGCACTTTAAGACTCGTTCAAATGCCATACATGTTAAGATACTGTGTTTTTTAAAGATATATGTTATATTGAGAATATCAAGCTCCCAAAAACTCTACTACATTGATTTCATTTCAAAAGAATATCTTGTACCATGGGTTGACTGATTGCACGTGAAAAGAGTGATTAAAGATAGGAAATCGTCTCATTTTCCTTTGACATAATGTTATAATGACAATCTACAAAGACTATTTAGAACAATTAGCGTATATTGAGCCTCTAAAAGAAATAGCAATCTCGAGTTACGAGAAAATCTTTAAAACATATCACGTTTTCACGGACGGAGACTTTTGGGACATTTTTCAATACGTCAGCCTCCAGCGCTGTAAATGTAAAGCCCAAGTTGGGGATTCCAGTTTTATCTGAAGAAACCATCTTGAAATATGGCATGGTAGGTTAGCTTCCCTGGGGGCGGACTCAGAAGTTAATTTGTACCCCGCGTTTGTCCACACTACCCGGTAGGGACGGCTGGAGATCCCTCTAAGTATAGACATTCGTTCTTATCTGATCAAGGCGGATAGAAAATCGTTTAAGTCCTTGCGTTTCGTGATTCCCTCATCTCGGCAATGGTTATGCTAAGCCACCGGAGACGTTGTTCAGCCGAGCAATGCACAGCCGATGGGTTTTTCTTGTCGACGTAATCCCGACTTTTCAAACTAGAGCACTGGTACTACTTTTTGTTGTTGTTAATTTATTGAGTTTGAATTGCTGACGCAGCCTGGTGACCTTGGTGTCTTGAGGATGTGACAGATCTCCAGTAGACTTGAAGCCAACCAGTCTGTGTAACTTTAGGGCTAAGAAACAAAGTTTGTGTTTCTAGTTACGACACTATTGGCAACCACCAGAACAAGAACAAATAGATTCAAGAACAGTTCAATCCTTTATATGACCCGTATTTTGAATGAACAGGGATATCTACATGTACGCATATAGGACAGTTTCTCTTTCCCATTCTTTGTTCAAAACTGTACTTGTTCATTGTTGCGAAGACGTCTTGCATTGACACATTACTGCAGACCTATACGGATCTGTGCTTAATTGTCTTTTAGAATTATAATGTATTTGTTTCTACCAGTGAAAATTTATTATATGTAGAAGCAGTAAATGGCTAGTTTTACGCAATTCAGCCAGTTGGTAGCTTTGTACTAACTGCTATGTTGTTTTAGCAATAAACCTTTCTACCTAAACCTTTCTACCTACTAAAAGTGTAGGCTCGGTAGGTAGGGATTCTAGGGGTTTTTTGTTTGGTCGAAGTGATCCAACAAATTCAGTATAACATTGCAAAACTGGAATGCATTAGGACACTTTTGGAAAAGTACCTATTTTGATTCCCATTAGACCAGCCTTTATCCAATTAAACTTAAGCCCAAACTACTCACCCTTGAAATGGAGGTCCGTGCGGTCGGACTTTGGAACACTCCATATCAGGGTATACCAAGCAGGTGCTCTGTATAAGTCAGCTCAGCAGGTGTTACATGAGCGATCTAACTACTCGTAGGTTGATTGTAATTTGAGACGATTGATTGTAATTTGAGACGATTGATTTAATGAAATTATGAAAAGTTGAAAAAAAAATTAAGAAAAAAAACTACTCGTAGGTTGACAGGCAAAGTGCTGTGAAATTCATAAAAGCAGCTTTGAATTTTATCACAGACAGAACAGCCCGTATGTTATTTTTTCCACATTTTTATTCCATTATACATAACATGACATAACAGCACATTTACACTACACATTTACAATTCCAAAATATACACAGTTACATATTATTACAGGGGTCATTCCCACTGGCTTTTTTGGCTAGGATGTGCTCCCTGCACGTTATCTTTATCGATAATCAAACATATTTTGGACGAACGCTGAAAAATAATATGACTGGGTTGAAGGTATCGGTTTTGCTTTTGTCTTTTTTTCTTATTTCGTGTCTACAAAGTTGTATCAACAACTACATTTACAAACTTTGTACTATTACTTATCATGACTTAGGCTGTCCTAGCGAAGCTCGCCTGGGTACATATGTCATGATAGAATATCCAGAGGGTACTTATGCAAACATTCTTGATCTATATGATCTTCTTTGTCCCAATTTACCGATATTGTGCCATCCATTTTGAAAGGATGTTGAATATTAGATGATTACAACCGCAAGATATCTGCAATTCATAGTTGCAGGAGACAGTAACGTATGGTAATGACTTGGATACGACGTAGTATAGCTCCAATTACTCAATTGGCAATAACACAAAAAGTAGCGTATGATTCAGCATGCCTGACTCTCAATGTTGTCCTTAATCTGATTGAAGACAGATTTGTGTCTCATGCTTCACAATCATTCAACAGATCCTTTCCGACAGAGATGATCGAGCAGTTTATTAGTAAATATTAGGATACTTCCATCGTGTTTGTTATCTATGGCGCCCAGCGTCGGACTTCATGGGATATTTTGGAAAGCTTTTGCCAATTTGTAACTCATTAAATCATACTTTCTATGTGCATTAAGGCTTTGATAAAGTAGGTTGATAAATCTCAGTGTATCTTTTTCCAAGGGCAAATCCACAGAGGAACTCGTGGAATCTGTGTATTTGGATAACGCGTTAGAATGGGTTTAGGGGATAGGATGAATGTATGATGAATGTACATTGTATTTACATGCCAGGGTTGCCCAACTAGCGAAAGCTATTTGTTAGGGCTTACCCTGTGGGGAAACATGATAATTACATTAAACATGCAATCGGTAAGATACTAGGTTCAGAAGTTAACATTCATATTTACAATGTATTATACATTATATACAGTACACGAGTCAGCAATTCTAAGCATCACAGAATAAAACTTCTTACATTCAGAGTATCCAAAGCTCTCTAAAAGACGCTCTTTTTTAGAATCACATCCTTCTCTCTTCTATCTCAAGCTTTCTGTTTCCTGTATTTCATTCATCTTTTTTTAATTGTAAATGTACATTCGTTATTTTTTGCCCGTGCCTTACTTAATATTTGTATTTTCGTTTGGAAATTGGAATTGTCTCGTATAATGCATTTTTTTTTGGCAAAAGACCTTGCACCTAAAAACTTGGACTGCAGGTAAGATGAAGCTTGATGGCATCATCTTGAAAGCTGTATCTTTCATTTGGCAAACGAAGTAGTACATTAAAGTTTAGACTGCGTGTGTAAGATTAATATCTAGACTTAAGATCGCGCCTAAATATTTGGAACATTACGCATTAGTCAACAATAAATCGTACTGGTAAAATGAAGCTTATGTGAAGATAAACTTTTAGATGGCGCCATTCCAGTACACCCTTGAGCTTTAGTGTCTAACTGCTACTTCAATGTTGACCCCCTCTCTCGGACCCTAACAGTTCCAGGTTCCAATAGTCGATCTATCTCCCGGTTATGGCCCACATTAACGTTGCACAGGATGGTGATATAGCAACAGTCTGAAGACATGCTACCTGCTAGATCTTTAAATCACTTCCGAAACGCATCTTAATGCTCACCATTAGGGACTAGTAGGACATGAGCAGGTTTAGTTTTCAAGAGGTCGTATGTAGAAAATGCTCCAACATCCCTCTTCTAACTCCGCTAATGATTTATGATGAAACGTCCCCATCATTGTGTTTTATCTCCTAACCATAAATTATCAATCCCTATTTCGAGTATTGAAAAGAATAGGCATTTTATGTATATCTTATTGATTTATATTGCTTCGTAAAACTGCAATGTATCTAAATGTGCTTGAAATTGAATTTCTATAACCTAAAGTGACGTTTCTTTGTGAAAGGAGTTTATTGTTAAATCTGGCGACAGTCTGACTGTCCCATTGCATACCGGATTGTAACTTAGACATAACACTAGTTACACCTAAGCTATTCCCATCACGTGCATAGTATAATGGCTTTTTAAGTAGGCAGCAAAGTGTTGTGTAACTCTACTTTAAAGTGTGTTCATCATGAGGTTCCGCCTACGCGATGCCAGTTAACATTGCCAGAAGTTCCGTCATCAAACATCGCCGTTGAAAGGTGTTAGAAAGCACCTTCTAGAAAAGATGAAAGATGATGACCGACACGACACAACCTCGCTAATATCCTATACGACGCACGATTTCAAACAACCAGAAGATCTTTTTACTGTTGAAGAATTTCTTCAAACGATAACTCACGGGCGAGAGAAATTAAGTTTTAACCACTCTTTGATAAATAACGACAATTTACTTTCAGTTGCTAATGGTTTACAATTAGCCAGATCAAAAGGCCGTATACTTATGGGCTCTTGGTCAATTCTTGGCTTGCTTCTCGCCGTGCAATTATAGAACATCAGTCGGTGGTCATCAATATCCATGGAAGTCACGTTAGAATGCCAAGACCGTATCAGAAAGTCACGGCCTCTCCCTAGGCTGTCTGTAAAGTCATCCTCCAGGAATTTCGTTAGACTGAAGGGCAAATGCAAGGACGGGAAGATAATTGCAGCAAACTTTGTTGTAAAGTGAAGCTGCACTTTCTGCCATTCTCTTAGAACTTACGCAACTGTTTGCAAAGTGACTTGTCTCCTGAAGTTCCTAAGATATTTTCATGGCTACTTCAGCAATTAGAATTTTGAAGTATGACCTGATAAAATGTATGAAATGATACGTGATTGTCACATATATATATATATAGAGAGAGAGAGAGAGGGAGAGAGAGAGAGGGAGAGAGAGAGGCAGAGAAAGAGAAACGGGTGGAAACTGGAATATATAGACAAACATGTATATACACATATAGATAGCGACAAACATAACATTGCTAGATGTAAATTATACAGACAACATGCTACATTTTGTTCGGAATCATAAAGCCCGTTGTACCTGATTGAGCTATGGGGAGAGTGTCTATCTCCCATTCCTGCCCGTAGGATATCAGGAGATTACACAGCCATTAAATACGGAATCCAGTCGATATTACGGCTCTTCTCTGCTTGCCCCACTTGTGCTCTATTACATCCTCCATCTTGGCTTAGGGTGACAATAATGTCTCCTTCACTGATTTTGACTTATGTCAGTAAGAGGGCTAAGGTAGCTGGCAATGTACATAGTACAGTAGAAACATCTGAGAAAATACTTATTACGAATGTAAGGTGTTTAAACGAAAGCAAATGCGGAACACAGCTGATGACGCGGATGCTGACGGTATACAGTTCGAGCAAAAGAAGCAAACTGCAAGCAATGTTCTATGACGTTAAGAAGATTTCCTCAACTGTTAAAACGCTATCGACACCAAACGAAAAAGATTTTGAAAATTATTTTAAACAAACTACAGCAAAACGATTGTTTGGAACTGGGCACCTCCCTGTAGTTCATTTCCCTTGCATTTAGGATTCATAGATGTACATCCTCTAAACCAACAGCCCTTTGCTGCTGTTTTATTCAAGCCAGAGAGACGTTTGATGCAACCAGTCCTGATATTTCATCTGATACCCCTAACCTTCCGGGGGAGAGTAAGAAAAGTGTGATTATGGAAGTCTAAGCTAGAGGCCCTGATGTAGTAATGTTAGAGAAGTGTTGCTGGGATTTATGACTGTGTACGTATGAAGCGAGATGATACCGATAAAGGTGGCGCCTATCACTGACAGGATGACCCCGATAGTCGTGTCAGCTTGGTAAAGGGACATCTTGGCTGAGAAACGGCATGTCTCTATTCAGCAAATCATTCATCTCTGCCGACAACCTATCCAGCTGACTTCGATCTCGCCACCCTCAGTCAACCTTGCCAATTTCGTTGAGTAGCACAGAATTGATGTAATTATTTTTGAGGTTGAGTTCGTCAGCAGGCCATAAAGCATGTCAAAAATTGTCATTTGCTGATTCATGATTTTATGATTGGTAAGATATTTTCAAACTTCCTTAAATGAATAAAAATAAAAACTGCGCTGGTATTGGACTTGGAATAATTCTGCTTCTATTGCGAAGTATATTTGTGTGTGTATGTGTGTGTGTGTGTGTGTGCGTGTGTGTGTGTGTGCGCGTGTCTGCCGTCCCATATGTGTATCAGAGGAATTGGCACCATTTGATGCTAAATGTCTTTCAAAGTTTGCAAAATCGGGTTTTAATGTATAACTAGTACATAGTTCTTAAGGTCTAAATCAGTACACATGTACAGTACCTGATATTTGCTTACGGAATATTGTCAATGACGATGACACCCTACCTTCGAACCATTACATCGTTCCCAATTAGATCTATGTTCCTGGTTTGGACAGAAATACATCGATACCTTTATTCTATCCAGATATACAAAGCATCTTCAAACATCTCATCAAAATCGATCTACAGCATTAATAATAATAGATTCATTCGTGGTTTGCGTTTCAAAGCTTTGGAGTGGACTCATAGTTATGGCAAATGTCGGATACACGGCAATGGGTTTAGGTGACCTTGCAGCAAATCTTCACATGCGCGGATCGATTTTGTCCTGTGGGAGTGATATGGTCATTCTGCTTTAGAGTACTATTCTTCATGAAGTAGTTCCGGTGTAATAATAAAACATGTCTGGTCATTTTGTTCTCCTTTTATTTGCTTTTCTGTTTGCCGTTGGAGATTTGCTTGAATGACTGTGAATAATGTCGAACTTAACTCTTTGCAATTGACCAGTTCAAGTCACCCAGTCTCGAACAAAGTGCTGCTGTTACGATATTCGATCGACCGAACTTCATCAAACAGTAAAATATGAGAAAAGGCTTACACTGTGAAAGGAATGGATAAAGGCAATTGATATCACATGAAATGGCTTTCAAAGAATTTGGGTGAAAGGCTCATACCAAATCTTTTCGTGCCGTATATCAACAGCATGCCCGTTTGTAACAAAACCCTCATAGACAGTCATCAAACAGTAAAATATAAGACTAAGCTTGCATCGAAAGGAATGGTTAAAGGCAACTGCTATCACATGCAATTCCCTTCAAAGAATTTTGGGTGAAAGGCTCATATTAAAAGTTTTCTTGCCGTATATCAACAGTATGCACGTTTGTAACATAACCCTCATAGACGGTCATCAAACAGTAAAATATAAGACTAAGCTTGAATTGAAAGGAATGGTTAAAGGCAACTGATATCACATGCATATTAAATGTTTTCTTGTCGTATATCAACAGCATGCATGTTTTTAATCGTAAACAAAGAAGGCTTGCGTGACTCAAGGGAGGTCTATCTAAAATGAACTGAATAAAGATGGAGCTTGATTCGATGATGTCGTTATACTAGTCCATTCATTTAGTCCAAAAGCTTTAAAGTTTACGATCATTTACCGATGCATGCGCATTTGTGGCAGAAATATTCAGACTATAAACATCGACCACAGGTTAACGTAGTCGTCATAATGATTTGATGGGATGGTCGTTTGAAATGGTCTACGTCCCTCAGTCTACTTTCATTCATTTCATAAATTGCTTTCTCTTGTTGCATGATAATGGTTCGTCAAGAATGCTGGCTTCCAGCCAATGGTCTGTATGATCTTTACGAGCGACTTGGTTTTCTTTTCCCATTTCTTAAAGATTCTATGCGTAAAGTGGTAATAATGATACTTGACGTATTGTTAAACTTCTTCATGAAAATGCAAACTCAGACTTCCCCAGTGGTTGATTAGTAAAAGGTGTAGCAACTTTCAATGCATGATGATAATGTACTCTGCTATGTGTATGATTTACTTTGATGCAAGTCACAAGTCGGGTGGAAACAGCACGGTTTGAGCCCACCTCAACTCTTAGAAGCTTCGAACCGTTATGTATATATTGGGCCAGAAGAAGTTACATCAACTCTTGTGTAAACTGCACAATCTGTATAAACACAGTACTGTAGCTAAAAAAAACCCATTTAGATTGTTAATTCAATTTTTACAACTGTGATATACACCTACAGCTAGATTAAGTAATACGATAATGTTATCTCTGCGAAATGTTTGTTTGCTTATAACATTCAATTCTGAGTGCTTTTCCAAACATTCTTCAAATGCGTTTTCCCCATATAATCTGCACCGAAAAGGAAAATTGTGCTGTATATCAATGATGGTATCGGAGTCATTCCACAAAGGAGGTCGCACAAGCCGAAAGGAATAACAACATTTAGTTCCTGTTTAATCAAGCTATGCAAGGAGGGAGCTAGGCGGCACACAGGCATTACCATTGCATGGCTTCGCATGATCAAACACTGTGTTCCCATTAAAACTACAGAGATATTTAATCCCTGAGTTGGGTCCACCTAATGAGGAAAATTGGACTAGGCGGTTGTCTGCATATCATCAACTTTAGTTCAGCTGATATTTGCATGCACAGGGACGTAGACCTGTGACACAGCATGCCCATTGAAGCAATTCAAGATCCATGTATTACGTCACATCTAAAGAAATTTTATCATCAGTAGTTGGGCAGTTCCACTTGAATTGCCAAGCACCACCGATGAGGAATACTGTGCTGACACATTTAGAATGACGACCGTGTATGATGTGGAAATGAAGAACACAAACGATGTCAACGAAACTGAAAAATCCAATTTTTATTCTACAAATATACAATTTGCAAAGTATAAAAAATATCCACAAAATGACTTGTGTAATAAATACCTGATAGACTTAAAGGTTGACAGCCCCTACCATGACGCAATATAGCTTAGATGAATGACAATTAAAGTAACCATTATTAACTATCAAAACAGTTTGTTGCATAAGGGGGCAATATAATGGAAATAGCCTTCAACGTAACCAATGTGGAGTCAAAATGGACGCCTGTAGTCAGCCGTTGAGGTCCACAAATTCATTATGATGTACATGTCGAATATCATGTCAACCACCGTGATATTCATGATTTGAGCCCTACTCTCTCATCTTCCTCATCCAGTTTTCATTTAGCTTCGTGTACCCCTAAACCCCAAGGACCTTTTACCACCTTGAGTGGTAAACTTAAGTGAATAAAGCAAATTTTGCTGTCAATGCGCATCACCTCCGATATGCCCACCATTGCTGCTATACAGTTCAGTTGAAGGTGTCACGTCTTCTGTAGCCGTTAGTTAAAATCCTCCCACACCATAAGGTGCATAGGGCGGTGCCCATCTCCGTTTCATAGCCCTGGGCCACACTGTGGTGCAATCACTGCAGCAGGGGCTAGTCCACTGGCAGTGTAGTGTGTTTAACTTCCATACTGTTTCATAAGTATGTACCATTTTTATAAAGTCTTTGGTATGAATCAATGCGCCTCTTGTCCAGAAGTGTCCTACCCGGGGCTTGAAGCCGGGCCTTCTGGTCCAAGTAATTTGAACTAGATGTGGCAAGTACCAGAAGCGCAGACCACTACACCACAGGGACACCCCCCTTCTGTAGCCGTAAGAGGCTCTAATCTGTTTCACATTTTCTTTCTTGTTATGGATGTATTAGGTAGACAAACGGATTACCTGTAGTAATTGCTTGGAGCCAAATTGTATTGAAGATCAAATCCTGATTGGAGCACCCGGTTCTCCCCTGTGACACCTTTCCAAAATGAACTATTTTCAATTAAGGATCGTAATTTGAGCATGCCGTGGCACCGAAGATTGCTGACGTTAATAATGTATAACATGAGATAATGCAACAAGAGTACCTTATTCCTTAATGAAACATTCTTGGAGAAGTCTGGAATAACTTCATCACATTGAGCATTAACCTTTGGAAACACCTCTAAATACGTTATTACTTTCAACAGTTTTACATTTAGCTTTTGCAGCAGTCACACAAACTTTTCCAGCCGTTAACGAAGACCAAAGCATGTACAATGAAACTTTCCCACCTGTATGACAGAAAAAACAGCAATGTGCGTCAAACAGCCCAATTCCCACAATTTTGCAAGTAGTAGTAGAAGTAAGATCAATAATTGTATGGCTCTGTTTTCCAGGCTGATGAGTTCAAAGCAGCGGTTGACCGTGTGATTTGTTGGTGGCAGGTAGCTTGTGATTTAAAGAAGGAGTCATAACTAGCATGTACGATGTATGACAGAAAAGCAGCCATGTGCCTCAAGCATAGGGGGGTCGATAATGCAATTTGTGCTGGTTTTGTATGATCGTGGGTGGTGAAAGGATATGCTTTGTGTGAACCGCATCTCAACCAGATTCCAAGGCACTGTCTGATGATATTTTTCTTTGTATAATTGAAAAATCAAAAATTTAGACATAATTAAGAGGACGTCACATTATGTTCGTCATTATCTGTCACACTTTTAACCCGGTCCCCATACAAGAGAATAGTATTGACATGGCATGATAATTCCTTGTAACAATTAAACATACGTACGTAGAGACTTTTTCAAGAATGGATACAAAAATGTCCCGTTTGGTGTTATATGTATGTATGTATGTATATAGATATATATATATAGATATTAAGTGTTATGCGATGAATAATAACACAGGTGATAATTCACTTACGGAAGTGCACAAAAGTCATGTACATACATGTATTTAGAAATGGATGGTTAGTTGTACCACATCAAGGCTTCCACTTTTAGTGTTTACACAATTTTAATGTTTCATTGGTGTGTATGGAACTGTACAGATCTTGGTATGTCAAAGCAAGCGAGGAAAAACTGACAACGCTCTATGTGCAAATAGACAGTATTGTAACAACTGCCTTGCAAAAATGTGATGACAAGGCTGTTAAAGCATGAATAACGTTTTTTTTTCAAGTCCACTGTTTCCTATAGATGTCAGAAAGATAGTAGTGACTGATACTTGAAAGTATGCTTGTTCATTTAAATGAAGAGCAGACTGTCATTCTAATAGTAAGGAGCGACATGCATGTAAGATTTTTAGCTTTAGGCCAATCAAACCAAAACTATGTTCCACTTCCTGCACTGTTCAATAAAGAACAAATGTAACTGTATTCTAGCTTTGCTCATGTTTTTAACTGACTTAATTATCTGTTATGTACTATGTACATGCGTTGCCTTGAATATGTTAAATAAGATGTATGTATATTTTGCACCTAAAAAACCCTCCAAAAACTGCTGGTCTGAACAAAATCACAAATCAAAAACGCCTCGCAGCTTCTCGTAATGGGAGGCAAATAATGGAGTCTAATATTAAGTGTTTTTCTTCGATTTACTGCTTCCTTGGGTGAAGCATTATCTCATAAAGGTCTATCTAAATATGTACAATAATGAACAAGGAATTATTGTCAGCACATTTGACATACATGTCAGTAACTGATATTATCAATGCATCATCAAGATGTTACAACGACGCATTTCACACCAGGAAAGTACCACCATGTACAAACTCGCTCTGACCTCTAAATGTGGATACTATACCCACTGTAGATACTGCAAGTTGTGTATTATGCATTTTGTTTAGATTTTTATGTTTAATTCCAAGTCTTGTATGTCGGCAAGGCTGGCTCTTTGTAATAACCACGGACTTGTCGGGCAAAGGTAAGGCGTTAAGCTAAAGTAAGTTGGGCAGCCTGGCTGCATCTCAAAAAAAGATCAGGGACTGAAATAAGCACACATCAACTGCAGAATAACTCTTTCCCACTCAAGCTTTTTCAGAACAGTACGTCCCAAATAAGTAGCTTCTATATCTTCCTTAACGTTTGCCATTTGAATTTTTTTCGAACTTAATTGTAATACTGTTGATGAAATAAAATTCCAACACGAGCTTGATACTTTAATGCTGGCGAGCAATTTTGGGATAACCCTCGGAGTCCATAGAATATGTAATGTGTTGGGATACGGACCAAACCGCTGGATACAGCTCAAGGATTTAATCATACTTTCCCAGCGTTCAATTGCCGTTTCAGGGCATATCGCACACGTTCCATCACGTCTTCTGGGAAAGTGGCGACCTTTCGCCAAGGGTGCTGAGCATTAACTACGATGTGCGCACACTTACGCCAAGCAGTCGGTGAGAGCCGTAGGAGTCCAGAGAGTTTAATTCTCCGAATCCTGACATTTTATGGGAGGATCGCCTCTCCCTTTCCATCTGCGAGCGTCGGTTTTTGCCGTGCCGTGACTGGAGGCATGCGCGCCCGCTGGATCGATGGAAAGTAAATCAAGGCTGATGTGGGAGTTTGTCTTCTGGCATTTTCCTTTGAAATGAACGGCCTCTTTCTACAAATTGCCATCACCGCAAACGCCGGCGGTTGATGGAACGGACGCCAGTGCAAAACTGCCCGACGTCTCTCCCCAGCAATTAGACTTGCGGGAATCATAGTCCGATCTCCTTATGGGAGACCGCCCTCTATGTTCTAGAAACTTCCCAGTCATTCAAACCTTTTGTACACCTGTAGTCACTGACGAAAGATAGCGGATGCTATCTGAAACGTCTGACTGTTTCAAAATATTATCCAGTTGCTTGAGTAATTATTCTTGGCGTATCTTATTACCTGGATGTCTAGCCTTCATCAACGCACATGTAGTGAGGTGTGTGAGAGTAGGAGATATTAATTTTTCAATTAAACTCGATGTATGAGTCTTGTCCATAACCAAGTTAATACGCATGATAAGGATTTGTAGCTGACCCCAATTATTATAGGTCAGCCGTTATTCTCCTTGCCCCACAGATAAACTTCGCTGAGGTGTCAACACGTCGGTGAAAATTGCCAATTTCCTTCTTGAGGACTTCCCCTTTGCCAGAAGGGTCTAATTTACGAGAACATTGCCTGACCTCCTCTGAGTAACTGCAGCAAAGAATCTGCTTCCCTTGCGCCTGTACATCGGAAAATTGCACCTCATAATTGCCTCGGAAGCAAGTAACAGACCTGTCGTAATTTTTCCCTGCTTCTTTAAGTAAGCTGTCTTCAAGTGAGCCGTCCGAAGCAGAGCTGACTTGGCAAGCGACAGGTACGTTGCAGGTGGAATAGGAAGAGCTCCTCCATCTTAATTCGCATCCTGTTATCTAACTACCATTGCGGCGTTTTGCGGACGGAAAGATTCCATAGATTTTATTTTGGTATCGATCGCACAGATACCTGAGGCCAGCTGAGGTGCGCCATGCTCACACGAGGTTGCCACGGCGCGCGGTGGGTGGAGAAGCTATTACGAAAAGCCGGGAAATAAAGAATTGAGCGCGAGATCAAGGTCGTCACGCTTGTTGACGACCTGACTAGAATATTGAAAATGTTTTCTCCCAGTCTGTGTCCCCGTGGCAGTCGCGTGTTTGTGTACTTGCAGTCAGATATTGCCGTTAACAGGTTCAGTAGTCGTGCGATTGAACTTTGATTACCCTGCTGAGTTGTTTCAGGATATACGAACGCTGAGAGGTCGGTGGGTCATTCACGGACTTAGAGCTGTTACCATTGGTCGATGTGTGTGGTGCTGCGTCGGTGGGCTGCATTGATGAGCGCTGAATCAAGACACTTGACGTCGCGTGTTCAAGACATCGTTTAGAGGATCCCTTACTTGCAACAGGCTGGTTCAGTAGCAACAGCGTGGAGACCGTCTACGAAGACATGGAGGTAGCTGACTTCGAAATTACCGCGGCCGATCCTCCTTCGGACGATCACCGAAGACCTAGCCGAGAAGGGAGGGTCAGTGTGCTGGACCCAGGCTCCGATTTTGTTGTCAAGAAAGTCCGAAGACGCAAAAGTGGCGTTTACTTAAGAGAATGGCAGGTATGCTTCTTGGTGATCCTCGTGCTTGGAGCTCTCTCGGTTATCGTCTACTTTGCCGGATTTTGGGGACGATACACTGAGACAGACATGGAAGAAACGAAAGGCCCGTTTGTGATAGGCAACTTCGACGTGTTCAACCCTCGGCTGAACAAGCCCGCGCCGCCGCCGAACGACTGTCCTTGGACCGCCGACCAGCTGCCCCGCGACCTGATCCCGTACAGTTACAAAGTATCCCTTCGATTGAACATGGATCAACCAGATTTTATTGGAACCACTTCAATCAATCTGCGTTGTCAGCGCCCGACCCGCATGATCGTTCTGCATGCGAAGAACATCAACATTTCGGGCGCGAAGGTTGAAGTGTCAGACCTGACTACGGCTGAGAGAATTCCTATAATTGCACCCATGTCATACTACGACTTCAAGAGTGCTTATGTCGGTAAACTGTCGAGAATGTTACAAGAGGGGCGGATATACAGGTTGACTGTTCGAGGGTTCCGTGGCGTGATCAAACACGAACCACCAGGGCTCTACGTACAAGGATTTCTGGACGACGCAGGAAAGTCGCGGTAAGTTGTCTTTACTCATTTAGGATCTTCCCCAATAACTTTCTGATGATGCCGCCGATGCTGCAAGCCTTTAGGCATAATGAATCGCATGTATTATCGTCACGCATTAACCAACGTGCCTATTCGCAAAAGCTGCAGAGAATGTTAATGACGCGTGTGGTTCCCTGATTTCGAAACCATATTGGCACGTTTGAAGGCAAAGTGAGTGTGTGGTATCGACAGCAGCAACTTACGGAATATCCGTGATTCATTAATTAAAGATTAACTCAGGTAATGAATGTAGCTTGCAACTGGTGGTGACGGGATACGCTATCGTCTGTCTGGCACAATGTATCAAACTGGAAGGCAGAGTATTATGGAATTATGTAGCGTGTCACATAGATAAGTCTTGCATTAATGCCGCATTAATTCGTCTTGTTTAGAAAATATTCAGCATCTAGAAAAGAGAAATGTAATATGCGTTTTTTACAGCCTATTTGGTATGACTGGCTACACTGTATTGACATCTGACAATAGAATTTTGAATTAGATACAAACGAATTACTTTGCAACTATCACATTATTTAACATTACAAAGCTTGTCCAATACATGGAGGAACCGACCCAATATGTCTTTTTTGCTGCCTTTGTCTAAGTGTTTTTCGGATGGAATATCAATTGATTTTGCTGGAGACAATTGTTGTATGGTAAAAGAACTATAGCAGTAGGTGGCCAGTCAATGGAACTAAATGGGTCGGTTTGTAGGTTTTGCACGACAGGCCTCGTCGGGTCACTGGTCCCAACAGAGCACAATTCGGAACCCCAGCGGCCTCGACTAATGGACTAGCACAAAGGGTGCTGTCTGGAAAACCGTACGTGGATCGAAAACTTTGACTTCCCTTCGGCTGTTTTAAGTGCATGCTTTCCTTCATCTATATTTCTGTTAAGTTTTTGTTTTATTTGTATTTGTATTTTGTTGACAGAAAATGTACTAAATCAATTTCAGGAACTACAAGAAACTTATTACAATTGCCCGCGATTGTATTTTATTTTTGTTTCATTGGTTGCAATGTATTTTGTCCTGTAATGTTAATTAAGTATTTAAACTTGTATTATTTCATTGTAGTGATTCATACATAGTGGTGACTGTGCAGTCTGTGTTACACCTTGAATTTACGGGGACCGCAAAAGTGTTTTCAGAGCCTAACTGTATATCCGTATTGTAATGGGGTATAGTACTTTGTATATAATTGGTAGCTGTCCAAATGGGACCTAATCGCTACCTCCCAGCCCGGCGCCCCTTATATCTTCACAAATGGTCTGTAGTAAACTGTTCTCGTCATGGACGGGCATTTAGGTTAAATTAGACTCTCTTTGTAACCCTTCCCAAGCACCACGGTACGCCACCGATCATATGGGTGGGTTGGACATGCTTGTAACGTTTTACTTGCGGTGCATAAAGTCGACATCTGTTACAGTGATACATCTACAAAACGAATTCTCCTTTTCACTTTATGATGCCCTGTGTCTAGTTATGTAATAAACCACAAATGACAGTATAAAAACTTCAAATGATGTACACAAGTCTGAAAATTGAGTCTCCTGGTTTCCACAACTCAAATAACTATAATCAACTTTGATTATATAAATTATACACTTAAGTTGATTCTTGAAAAAGACAAATTAAGTCGAAACCGGTCGAATACCAGTCTCTTCGCTGTCATTTTCCCATGACTACAAATGATATATACACTTAAGTTATGTTATCCGATTTTTATCTCTAAATTATCTCAACTGTTATGTAATTTGAGTCATGTCTATTTACATTATATCAGTCAGAGAGGAGGGAGAAGAAACACGCTTCTAGTCATTTTGCCACCCCCCCTCCCTGCACCAAGGTACAATGGCATTGCATCACATACAATAGGTTTAGTTGGACATGCTTGTAACGTTCACTTGCGGTACATAAAGGCAACATCTGGCTTCTCAGTTTCAATGATACATATACAAAACGACTTCTCCTTTTCACTTTATGGTGCCCTGTGTCTAGTTATACCACAAATGAGTATATAAAAACCTGACATAATGCACAAAAGTATGAAAATTGAGTCTAGTGGTTGCAACAACTATACTCAACTTTGATTGTGTATGTCAAATATACAATAAAGTTTTTTTTCTTTCTCAATAATCTGCAATGTTGTGTAAATTAAGTCACGTCTATTTACATTATATTATAAAGAAGGGGGAAATGGAGGAAACTAGACTCCCCCGCACGAGTTATGCTAACAATTCTTATTATTCATAATAGGTTGAACGTTTACGCGTGTTCGAATGAATATAAACAAAACAACAACAACACGTTTGTATAAATATACCAATACCACATTACAATACCAATACTACAAATATCTTAGTGGTGAAGCACAGGAGTCTTAAAGTTTTAAAAGGCAAATGCAAACAGTTTCCATTTTATCACCATGTACCTCATTCCATCTCATCCCATCGCGAGATGCTCGATATCCGTTAAACCACAATTACAACGAAGTGGTGAACATGGCCGTTGGTTCAATGACGTTTTACCCGTTTCCTTCACAATTGTAAATCACACTTCAGTGAGATTCTGAATGAACTTCCCCAGCACCTCGTTTCCACTTGAGGGTGCGACTGCTTGGCGACCTCGCTCAATGGATTTCATAGAAAAAGAACTATTTTGTGTCTTTTAAATCACACTCTTACGTCTTGCATCATGATTCAATTATAAAATCAAAGGTAACCAGTGCTCGAAATGCTAGGTGCATGTGCACCTTTGTGCACCCAGTATTGGAGCTGTACACCAGTGCACCTAGATATTTTTTTAGGCTATAGGGTAAAGGTACTATAGTCTACTGAACACTAGTATACATAATGTTCTTGAAATTCAGGAATTTATTTCACTTTGTTTGATGTACATGTATTACTTGTTTCAAATTTTGCAGTTGGTTATATATATATATATATAGAATTACAGATTCAATTTCAAATTCTGAAGAGAGGCAGTAGGCTTTGTAAGTATGTTTTGCTGACATTCTACTTTATTTTATGTTGTGCACCCAAAATTCTTTCTGTGCACCTCAATTTTTAGGTTAGGTGAACCAGTGCACCTATTCCCATAAATGAATTTCGAGCCCTGGACTAACAGTTTTGGTCGTTCTACGGTCGCTCACCGTCAAGGACGTTTCCCCCCGTTTCCTTCACAATTGTAAATCACACTTCAGTGAGATTCTGAATGATCCCCCCCCCCCCCCAACACCTCGTTTCCTCTTGAGGGTGCGACTGCTTGGCGACCTTATATTTGTCGGATCGCTCAATGAATTTCATAGATAAATATCGATGACTTCGTCGCATTGTGTCTTTTAACATCTTGCATCATAAAATCAAGGGTAACAGAATTCAATTCTGGTCGGTATATACGTTCGCTCACCGATTGCCGTCTATAGAAAGGGGGCCAACGGGACTCGTTATCATGGTTGTCCTGGATGCAGCGACTTCACGGATTCTTCGTGTAATTGCGCGCAAGTTCTGCGTCCAAATCTTATAAGCATTTTGGAAGTAGAAATTGGCTTACTTATTTAGGGAAATTGCCAAAACAAGATTTAAGACGGCATATACGTCACAATAGGTTTGCGAATTCAATTGAAAAAGGAAAGGAAAGTGATCTCGATCCAGTTTAGCTCACTGAAGAGCTAATCTTCCACTAGTCATGAGAGAGACGACAGACGCTATGTACAGTATTTACAGATTCATTGCACTGGGGAAATTCCCCTAGCTCTTTTCGACAAGCACAAAGAAGAGTGGACCACGGCTTAACGTCCCTTCCCAAGGACTGCGACCCTTTCCGGTAGCGTGCATGTCGGGTGAGCGACACAGCCGGGATCAAACTCGCGGCCTCTAGTTCCGGAGGCAAGATCGCTAACCACTGGACTACGTACATTACACAGAACTATTTACTGTTGTTAATTGCTAACATAAGGACGGCTTTAGTGAGAATGAGAAAGCAAGGCGAGTATGCCGACGTCGTTTGGTGTGGCCTTGACAGTATCTCAGGGATGACCTACTTCAGTCTATAATGACCATGTGTTGGCGTCGATGTGGCGAAACAGCTAGATGCTGTTCTTTACTATGGATTGAATTTTGTACAATGCATTATGTTTAAAGTTAGAGGAGTGGGTTTTGTAGAAGCACAAGTTGCGTACAGACTACTCCTTAGTATATTTATGTTAGTAGTTTTCCTCAGTGATAAAAAGGACAAATTGAACTACATACTGCCATGCAATAGTCTTGCATTGCAGATAGAGATCTAGGATTGTAGATAGAAAGTGCCGACATATCACCAACGACTGTACAGGTATAATTATGTAGAGTATATTAGACTGAACATTGGTACAATGTACCATGCGTTGTATCATAAACAATTGGTTAGTAATAAAGTTTCTTTACATACATATTAAGCATCCTTCCCGAAAGAAGTTTTCTTCGTGAGTACAAATGATTATATAATCAAATTCAAAATAATTTTTTTTTAGATGAAATAAATTTCAAATTCTTTAAATCATTATAATAAGTTTGTTTGGCAACAGCAAAGCAACAGTCCATGGAGATTCCTATGGCATATCCATCATTGCCTATAATGTACGTCACATCAAAAGGTAGACTGTAGACGGCAACATTCACCCCAAGGCTGTAGGGGAACTGACCCCCTCTAGTCAATAGCACTTTGTTCCTTTGAATCAGAGAAAACGACATTTCAAAGTTACGTTTTTCTTCGACGTGTGTCTTGATGGTTGGAGGCTGGCGGCGAATCGACATTTGTCAGTGTATGGAGACGTGTTAGAAAAGAAGAAATCCCTTTCAAGATGACATTGTGATATATGAAAATGAATGATACGTCCGTCTTCAAAGAGAAGGCATCGCAATGTCCATTGCCTTACATAACTCTACCAGATGAAAATAATGTATTTCATTTAGTTTTAGTTTTCAAATATGTATATGCAGTAGAGAACGTTTAGATCTTGAAACTACACACACACACACACACACATACATATCTGCATATCAGAACAAGGTATTAGAGTACACATATAGATAAATTACCATTATACTACTATTTTCATACTACTTTTGTGCATCTATATTTACGATCTTTTAAAAGAAAGCAAATATTATCCAAATCTCAATTTTCTATACAGTTTGCAAACATTTAAGATTCAACCATTTTCCATAATCAAGAGTATCTCATACGCATCTACATATTTAATCGCTTAATTGACATGTGCGTTTTGACCTAATAAACTAGGGCAAGGCATACATATTCCATGCATTGATTTCCAATGGAAGTATATTAATAACCCTCTGTTGCGATTGGCTGACAGATGTGCTTGTCTCAGGGCTTACCTAGTTTCGTTTTATGGGAAAATCATTCCTTGTCTCGTTTTAATGAAGATGAAACGCTACGTCTATCAATTTTAATCGATGCAATCATAGCCCAGTATTAGACGCTTCAGGAAATGTATCACCATATGCTCTTTGGCGTTGGTGAGTTATTCCAAGTAGATCTAGTTACTCGTGCAAGGTGCGTTCTATTTCAGGGTATTTTATAACTATCATACTAATACATCCAAGTCCGTGTGACTTCCATAGCTACAACATACAAAGGCAACAATAAGACATTATCATAAGGCCTTGGCATTAGTATAATCCCAATTAAGTCAGCCCATTCTCGGCTATGCTAGGGAATTGAATTGACCAGTACATGTAGACTGTTACCTCAATTTGTAACGTTTGTGACGTTCTCTCTACCCAGTTTTGTTTGAGTAGGATCATTTTGTCACCTTTTTGTCGTCGGTGATACAACCTTTCATATCTAAATGTGATTTTGATAATTTCACAGAGAAAAAAGCGGCAGTTAACTAATAAACAGCCAACCAACGAAGTAACAAAACACACACGCACCTTAACACAAAAACACACACACACACACACACACATACACACACATACATACATACAAATACAGAGAGAGACATACGCACACACATACGCATACACATACACATACACATACATAAAGTACACAAGCACACACACACACACACATATACATACATACAAAGGTACACAAAAATAGACTCTGTACTAATTTTGGCCCATTTCTAGGTTTTACAGAATAGTTACAGTTATGGTAACAGCTTTTCTGTCGTAGATGTTAGTTATGTTTCTCAACCACCCCACAAACCACCAGATCCACCCTACCCACATGAGAATTTATTGGTAATTATCACAGCTCGCCATGCCGCCTCGATTCTAATTATAAGCCACCAAGGGGGTCACATATTAACCATATATAAACATGATGAATTATGTAATTCACTTTTTCAACTGACACAGGTGTAATAAACTTTGCAATCTTTGCCACTACTGTCGCACCCCATTTGATGTGCAAAGCTTTGTCATTCGTTAGTTCAGATTCTTACCACGCCTTTCGGTGTATAGGGCGGTGCCTGTCTCCACTTCTGTAGCCCTTGGGCCACATAGTGTTGCCAACACTACAGCAGGGGGCTAGTCCAGTTGAATGTACCGTTGCAGAAGGCACAGGAAGGTCACTCAGAAGCGGACTATATCAGAAAAAAATTGGATAAACCTGTATCTTTTACCTGCATGAAACTATTGCGTTTTTCCATTGCCGAAGAAGCGATGTTCTGAATTATAGATTACATCACATAGCCTACCTGTCTGTTGATCACCTTGGGCAATTACTCCCATATTGAGAAAATCAATTTGTGCGATGCCCCGCGGGCTTTCAGTAAACGGCATATCGCTCTGTGATACACACAGCCAAGTCTGCAATGTAATGGTCGAACAGGCTTGGCCTATTTCCTGATAACATTCAGAGGCATTAAGCACTAGAAATGGTACATTACAATAGATAAGCTTGGGCAGGACGTGGCATCATTCATGATTTTTCACGATGTTCTGAAAGTGCTGTGAAGTATCACATTGAGATAGTTGTGCTAGCGGGGAGCTTTTTTTATAGATAAGCTGCACTTCTCTCCATTATAATAAGAACGTGATGTGACTATTGATGGCGTTTTTCTCTGGTCAAGGCGGCTTCCGTGATAGGCTGAGTTTAGATGATGGTCAGACACGATGGTCACGGGTCGATGATAGTTAGGTCATGTATTCCTATCGTTCAGCAGTTGTTATTACAAAACATTGGACGTGGTGGTCTGGAAAGAGCAACGAAATTTTGATACCAGCTCAAAGCAACGTAACGCTGACCATGGAATCCACTCTATCTACGAGTAGAAAAATTGGTGTACGAAACAGATGAATTTGCTACGTCGGTAAATATCTTTGGCCCTTGGACGAACGTTTTACGCTCTCAAAATCTGCGAATGCTGCTACGTATTCCATACATGTCTTACCCCGTGAAGTCTTGACATTTTGCTTGTACGACCTGTTCATCATTACGGTTCATATGCTGCTTTTACGGCTGCATGAGATGCTGGTTTTACAACAGCCTTGAATGTCATGAAACGTAATTTTTCCTATCAAGCGTTTATTTCCTGCGCTCTTCTGCCTCGACTGCTTACGTTGAGTGGAACGATTGTAAATTAGTAACTTATACAGTAACAGCAAGCTATACGTTAAAGGATTGAAGAGGATAACACAGTGATCGTTGAATTGCATTGGGCTTAGCGAGTTGATGATATCACTAGTTCTAGAGTTTTCTAGCTACTGGAAATGCCTTTATGATCTTCTAGATTAACGTTTGATTAACCTACTTTGTAAATGCACCACGAGCTAAGCCTCTACATGACGTGAATGTTAATAGGCCCGCGGCACAAGTGGTAATGCAACTCCGCTGCTTCGCCATCTGGATCACATTCCGTGGATCCTGGGGCCCGAGTTCGATCCCAGGGTCGACTCCAGCTTGGACATGTTGTAAGGGATTGCATTCGTCTTTTGGTATGGTGAGGTAAAGCCGGCGGCCCTGTGTATGGAGGAGCTTTGGGCATAAGCCTCAAGCGTCAAACCTCTGCACGTAAAAGAACCCAACACACTTATCGAGATGAGTAGGGCTGACCCGGTGTGCTTGGTAAAAACGCGAGCCGTGGCGAAGCCGCATTGCATTACCACTAGCTACTTGAAAAAGCATCATGCTTCACCTCTATTGAGGATGACTGCTTTACCTACTTCTTCCCAAGACGCCATACGGTTTTCCGCTAAGGCAATTAGATCAGGGCGGTCTATCCGAAGCAAGACGTCCTGGTCGACATACCATGTGTGGTAGGTCATCGTGTGAGATCATAAATGAATACTAACCAAAACATGAGATTGCCAGGCAATCTCATGCACCAGAGGAGTGGGTGGGGGGGGGGGGGGGCAGTACATCGTTTGGGAGAGGGAAATGGAAATGGCAAAACACGTGGAAATTACTTGGACAGACGCACCAAAGGGGAACTCAGCAAAATTTCCCAAATGAATTTACTAAGTGAAACAAGAATTAGCTCCCTTTGACGGGATAACAAAGTAATCCCTCAAGGCCATTTTTCTAATTCCTTCCCAGTAAACCCCCGGTAACGTATTACAAGAATAATTATATATATATATATATATATATATATATATATATATATATATATATAGAGAGAGAGAGAGAGAGAGAGAGAGAGAGAGATACATACTATTAGATAGATAGACAATAAAGAATGTATCTGTACAGCATTTAAGTACATTTTTTCATGAACCAAAACTGACATCCAAATCGAAATTGATGAAAATTTGCAAACAGTTGTCAAATCACGATGTAACATTAAGTCATACTTACAACTAATTATCTACTTGGGGAGAGAACCCAGAAATCCAGGATTTTATATATTATGGTAGATAACAAAGATGAGAAAAACGGTTATCATTGTAAGACTAGCTGCTGAAGCTGCATTACGATTGTCTGAGCCGTTGAAGATTCCATCCAGCCCACATTTGCAGGCATTTCAAAACAGACTTCAAATGATAATAATGGAGCGTCAGATCATCAGACCTACATCAGCGACTTTAAAGTATCTGAATGTGCGTGGACAATTATTCTGGACCACTTTGCAGGGAAGTAACTAAGCACTTAGCCAAATGGAAAAGAAGTGAGCAAATGCCAAAGGCGCTTTCTGGCAATGTGCAGTCAGTACTTAGTGTACAGTTAAAGTCTGTAAGGCAAGAATTCTGGGGCAATAGCCAATTTACCAGTTTGGAAATAGATGTGCACTTAGAACGATATATGGTCTTCTGCTTTAAACAGACTAAATCATATTTAAGAAATGGAGTGTGGATGCGAGAAAGGCAATCTTGACTTGTTTTCAGATATTTTCAGTAGTGCCTCCAAAGTAGTATCTTCGATGCCTCTTTCTTGCAATTTTGATAAGCCTGATAAATGTCATCACACTACTTCACAGTCGTCAAGCAATTGAATAGGCTTAAAGGATCAATCTCATTACATAATCTTTATTGCATATTCATACTGAGGGCTAAATGCACAGATTACCACATGCGACCTAATGTGGATGTAAAATATTAAAACCTAGAAAACATACAACTACGTAGGTTCTGTAATGTTAAGTTGACTGTATGTACTATGAATCCCAACTTAACATTGCATTTTCAATTCGCAGCACATTTGCTATGTTTTGTATTGTTATCCAATATTGTTATAGCTTGTTATACTGTCCATGTAAAAATGTCCATGTACTAAATTGTCTGTGTTGTCATTACCTTTGTAATAGCTAGTTGGGGAGTCCTGGCTACGTGTACTGAACAGGCAAACCAATAAATAAATAAATAAATAAATAAATGCTACCTTACATTTATGCTGCACTTCGTATGTCTGTATTGTTTTCTGTATCTCTGTGGGTGGTCACCACAAGCCTGGGATGCCTGGATCGCCGGTGAAATGCACGGTCACATTTTCAATATATACTAACACAAGTGGTGTTTCATCATCGATCGATGGCAATGCCAACTGCTGCAAAGTAACGTTAAGCCCCTGTCACACCTGTGCGTATATACACGCCCGCATAAGTTGCGTATTAACATGCTTTTGGTTAAGGTTAAGTTTGCAGCCGAAGAAGTAATTTCTTTGGTTTGATACCCAGACTGAACAACGATGGGTCAAAGTAGAAAACAACTTCCTCCCCGCAAATTTACTAAAACCCCAAAAAAGGTTACTTCGGAACTCTTGCGCACTTGAATATACGCACAAGTGTGACAGGGCCCTTACATCCTATAAGACAAAATTCAAGTGCGCACACTAATCTTAAGTCGGTCTCAAGTGAATTTCATGCTGCCTAGCTGCGAAGACCTCTTTAAATCCTTCCTCCAAATCTTACACATCATACATTCAAAACTAATCTGAGGTGACTTTGGGATCAGTGCACCGGTTATCGACATCCTGCTATCAAACTCAAACGGCTCCAGGCAGAAAAGATCGCAGCGACGATGCCCCGTTCTTTTAATATAAACGATAACCATCAACCTATGTGTAAAGTTGATAGTTATAGCCGTCGCTGCACCCCGAAAGCCTAATAAATGATAAAATGTGCTTATTTCACCGTTTTAATATCACCCGTGATCAACAAAAGTTAAAACCGTACGGATCATTGCTTGCTTAGTATGATTTTGCCACCCACGCCTAGAAACGCTCTCGACTTTGGCTGATTTGCTGTTGGCATGCCATATTAACCAAAGGAGGTAATTATGTCGTTCAAACGTTTTAATGGTGCATACTTTGAAACTTGGGATTCGAGGTTCAACGATTTGCAGCCATCCGTAAAGCCAGGTGGGTTTTATTCAGTTTTATAGATCGACCTACCTGACTGTAGGTCAAAAGAGCGTATTCAATTTGGAATACCACTGCCTATTAGTGGTCATCTTTCTACTTTGAATCAATACTTTAAATCATGTGCTTTTCTTCGCTAACCTTGGATTGATCACCTCCATTAGCTATCATACTGTGAGTATGATAAAGTACCAGTGATAACCCTGTGGTTTTTACGTAAATAGCTAGAACGCGAGATGAGAGATATAATCTGTATCTATCTCTCCCTCTCTCTCTGAATATATATATATATATATATATATATATATATATATATATATATATATATAGCGTTTATTGTTTATAAAGATACGAATGCACAGCACGCTTCTGTATTTATCTATCTATATACATATATATTCATTTATTTATATATCTACATATAAATATCTATCTCTATCTATCTTTCTATCTATCTATCTATCCATCTATCACAAACGCACCACAGTCATGCTATGTAAGTTAAAAAAAAACTTGCAACAGAGAATGTTCTATCAAGCTGAAGGTCATAAGCTGGGTATGTGTATTCATGGATTCCTGTGATGTTGCAGGTAAATGTACTTGGCTATCGAACGACGAAAGTAAAGTGTCCAATTACTCTTCCTCGTCTCCTTTATGTGTTGTACTGGTTGGGCCATTATGCGTCCTATTGGAGTCAGCTCAATGGGGAACAGGTAGTTAGCAAGCTTGTACGGCAGCATCTTTTTCGTGTATCTCCTAAAGCCCCCCTCTCACTGGACCCGCGGAACGCTGGCGGCGTCGCTGCGTCCTAAACTAGATTTGTGTTACCCTTAACTTTATAAATGGAATATCATTCAAAACGTACAAGTTTTACCAAAAAGGCCACAAAAAACAAGCTCAAAAAGATTCTTGTTTTGTCGATGAAGTTCGTGTGCTTTGACAATTCTATCGCCCGCAGCGACGCCGCCAGCGTGCCGCGGGTCCAGTGAGAGGGGGGCTTTAGACTGCCAATTTGGTCCAAGTCATACTGTTGAGGTATGGTGGGTGTCTTGTCCCTGGTGAAATTACTGGTCATCAGCAAGTGAATGTCTTGCTTGGATTCCCTGACTCGATTTGTCACGACCTCTTATTTCTTTTGATGCTGTGGTTTTGCTGATTGGGTCTTCCGTTTCTTGGAAAAATGTGTTTCGGCATGAATATTTGACATGGCCCTCCAGAGTCTTTCTTTCTTATAAAAGTGTTTCGACACAGAGGTTTAACACAAAGGCTTTTAGGCGTCTTTCTTTCTTTGAAAACGTGTGTGGGCATGTATGTTTGACAACGAAAGAAGGGTGGGAGTAGTCCGGTTTTTTGAAACATTGCTATTCTGCATGTTGCAATACAAAAACGGAAAACACATTAAATCGTAGGCAATCTTAGGGGCTGATAAATGACTTTCGACGTCGTCATTTGTCACTGTCAGTATGTGAAGTACTACTTTGATGAATCGCTGGATCATCTCAATAGGGGGAGCATTTATCCAGTCGGTAATCTTTCATCAGTAAGAAATATCGATCGTACTTGAATACTATCAACGTAACATTCCTTTTGTTTCAATTGTTCCATAGGAAAGGATATTACGATTGGATATTAGGAAAGGATATCACGATTTATTACCATTACGTCCTTAAGTATGCCGCTTTCTTTCATCCAAAATATCTTATAAGCTGGCTTAAGTTGTCCAGAAGGCGGCTTTTATTCAAACGATATGCCTTTTAAAAATCTTTGTACGTTATTGTTATAAGGAGGATTGCTGTACATCTATATTCATTTGTGCTGAATCCCTTAGAATAAGATTTTTCTGAAATGTCGATATAGTGAGGCAGTACAAAGACCTTGCATATCTCCAATATCTAGTTAGTTTCTTTTAGAAAATCGTTTGTTAAAGGTAAATTATGGCTGTAAAACTTTATCACAATTTTAAGTACCCTACAAGGAATTCTTTAAGAACTAGTTTAGGAAATCAATGGGTCAAATAAAGGAGTAATTCTTCCTGCCTGCTCATTAGGAATGAAATTGGGCAGAGTATGCCTCCAAGGGGAGAGTTGTTTCAGACTCCCTTTATCCAATTGCATATTTGCTCTTAAGACCTATCGAGAATCGTTTTCAAGGCAAAGAATTTCAATGAACAGCAATTGGCGCAGTTCAACTAACATCAGATGACCACTAAGCTTTGACATCCGTGCTACATCACTTCAAGTGGCATCGCCTTTGCATCTCAAGATTTTGATTGGGGAAATCGACGTGTTAACTATTTTTCTTGATACGTAATACAAATAATGCAACTGTTTCCTCGCATTTGCAGGAACATCAAGCCAAATGGTCTTGAAGTTCGAATTTTCAGGCTTATTCCGCCGTACAAATACAGTTTGGACATCGCTTGCTGTTTGGGGTCACAACAATTTCTGCTGACCTTCAGACAGCTATTTCCCGCAAATGCCATTGCCGTAAAGTCGGTCCATTTTCCATCACGAGCGGATTTTAAACGAATACTACCTAATGAGCATTGCATGTACTTCTCAGCTCTATCTTGGCCTGCTGTGGTGATTCCAGCAAAAGTAGAAGCGGTCCAAATGGTCTATGTGGCTCATAGCACCGTTAGACTGTCTCGAATGACATGAGCGTATTACATGCCCCATTCCCTTCGATTTTGATGTGTCAGACCTACACGGTTAAGAGCACTTTAGGATGATGTCTAACGTAGGTGTATCAAACATC
Source organism: Branchiostoma lanceolatum (assembly GCF_035083965.1). Lineage (NCBI taxonomy): Eukaryota > Metazoa > Chordata > Leptocardii > Amphioxiformes > Branchiostomatidae > Branchiostoma > Branchiostoma lanceolatum. The sequence continues at coordinate 12,787,427 of NC_089740.1, forward strand.
AGACAATCAACGATGGACCTTTCCCAAAGTACTTGGCATAATAAAACCAAATCTGATCGTAACTGCGTGACATAAATTCTTCTCAACTCAGTTTCTATGCCACGCAGTTACATATTGCGGTAAAATAACAATCCCAACTGTCAGAGAGGTTGATATCTATGTATATGTTACAATCCCTACTGTCCTGTAGTTAATATGTACACAGCGTTTTTGCAGAAATCTACGCTACTCAGTTGCATTTACTTTGTACTGTTATCCTGCCAGCTGATTTTATGATACAATTTTATTGAATTGAACAGTACAAGCAATTAAGATGGCCTGCGTTGCTCATAACACTGAAAGATGTCTCGAACGATCCGAGATTTTTACTTGCCTCATTTTCCATGCACGTTATTTCTGATGTGTCAAACCTAAACATTTTGAAGCTCCTTTGCTCAGTTTGTATACTTGCTTTCGGTTAGAAAAAAAAGAAGTTTTTCACAAAAAATATTCATGACAGTTTGCAAAGACATACCGAAAATCATAAGTATTGAAGCTACTTCTTAACAGTAACAGGTCTGCGTGACTTATATATATCTCCAATGACCTATTTTGCCATAGCTCGTGCACATTGTTTCTGACGTGTAAAACCAAATGGTACCTTAGGATGACAACGTCAGGGTATTAAATTGTCCTCAGGGACTTGGCATGATAAACAAATATGGTCGTAACTTAATGGCACAGTGTCTATAAAGCATATCCTTACATTTAACATACTGCAATTCGTAACTGCATGGCACAGTGTCTATAAAGCATTTCCTTATGTAACATACCGCAATTCAGAAAGGTCTTCGAGCTTTTATTAGTGACAATGATGGACCGCTCTCACCAGAATAAATTAGATAATCTACTTCATACTGCGGACGATAATGATCAACTTTAACTTAAATGGATTACACATAATAAGCTCACTACGGGCGTGCTGTGACACCAGCTTCGTATTCCCTTTACTAATGAGGAAACCCAAGTTAATGGCAATTTTAATGAGACCCCCTCTCTCCAATCACCGTAAAACTACTTAGGAAGTTTCAGCATTACCATGGCGCAAGTTTACACGTTGGGCTTGTATGAAATATTTAGGGTGTACTCTACTGAAAAACACTGGATACCGGTGCTGCAATGCTAAGAGCAAAGCATTGTGTAATTTTGAAATTGCAGATAATATCTAGTTATTGTTGTTAAACAATCCAGTATAACCATGTATCTGTACTGTAATTTTCATATTTTGCAGTAATAATTTAATTTCTAAAGTTGCAATGCAATACAACACGGTTGTAACCATTCGTATCTGTATGTCTGTAGGTTTTCATTATGTGCAAATATATTGTTTGAATCCTGTTAGACTAGCCGTATAGCTAAGTAGTATGAAAATAAACGAAATCATGTTTTGCCATCCCTTCCATCCTAATGGCGAATTCAAACAAAAATCGAATGGACAAGTCAATATGTATGTCATTTGATTGAGTTCAGGAAAAGTGAGAAATTCCTTTTCCTTTTGTAATTTTTGTATGATCTTTACGCATTATTTCCTACCTATTGCGGGATCTCTAACTACACGTCGATTTAAACGCCATAGCCAAACGTATTGATTGTCGCCCCTAGATGCAGTAGGCAATTGCATAGTGTTTGCACAGTGTTCAGTTTCCTAAGCAGCCCATGCAGTGCGTATTATGGAGAATCGACAAACATATTCCAGGGGGGAATCTTGGCCGCCACACCCTTTCAAACACTGCTGCGTGCTTCGTTGCTTGAATCGAATCGAATCGAGCACTGTACAGCTCTTTTGACCACATTAATACCAGAGATTGAACACTGTAACACTAGAATATGTGTATTGATTGCTATTCAACAATCCCTTTGTAACTCAATGTGTATCAACGCCTATCAAAATAATTCAGCCAACAGGCTGATGTTTCATGAAGTTGTGTGCAATGAAAACATTCATACATTCATTCATTCATTGTATCAACATGCATGCATGGGGAAGCAAAAAGTTCACAAACAAATCCGATACATATCAACAAAGTGTGTCCAAAGAAGACTTCGAGGTTCAACTGAGATGTCGTGTTACAGATATATCGAACGTAGTTATGTGTGTGTTGCTGCCTTGGGACGCATCCTCGTGGGAGGTCGAGGTACTTGACACACCTAAATTGCCTGTACTTGGCGTATCGTATTTACAATTTGTCAGCGTCGTGTTTAGTGCTTGCTATCCAATCAATATTACACTTGAAAATTTGTTCAAATATGTAAGATGTCAAGCAAATTCATATGTCATCCTAGTTAATTTACTAATGTTCCCAAACTCTACCCTAGTTGTTTAGGGGAGAATATGGGAGCTACGGTAAACTAATTAGGATCGTACACTGGCTAAATAATAGGTGCATGTAAAAAATTCACTCATTTGTATGCACCTATTCGTTTGTAAATATGTATAAATATAGCAGACCTTACGAAAGTCGCTGTGCTTTTGTTGTGTCAATAAAGATCTTCTGTTAAGTTCAATATATCTTATTAATCTTAATAAAAGCACGAACGTGTGGCGAGGGAGTTCTGCGAATATTCACATATGACAAACCGTAACATTGGGGGAACTGTCAAATGGGCCTTGTCGATGTGTACAGCTGCCTCGAACACAACATTGAACGTTTATGGCAGCGTAAAGGGAATAGTACCATGCTGTGTATAGATTTTTGGATTGCATGCCAGTAAAACACATGACAAATCGATAAACCCATTTTACAGCGGTCATGCAACAAGAGCATGGGTAAAGAACAACACCACAGCTGAGATTCTTCTGCAGAGCACTGGTTTGGGGGTGATATAGTGAAGGCTGAAGACACAAGCTTGGAAAAGAGTTAAGAATACAAGTTGGTATTTTTACTTGCCGTCCTAAATAAAGTGGTGAACAAAATTCTTAACCACAAAACATTCTATGGTATTCAATAACAAAGCTAATTAAACAATCGCTGTTTTTTTTACCAGTCATCATCCACTGTTTTCTGCATCTGTAGTGGTTAAAACGCCCTTTTTATGTTAAAGTCACATGAAAGATATAACGGTAAAATCCAACCTTCCCTCTTTGTAAGCTTCTGGTTAGTTATATTACTTGTCGTCCTAGATGAAGCGATGAACACAAAGTTTTAACCCACAAAACATTCTATGATAACGAATAAATTTTTATGGCCATTCATCATCATCGTCCACTAGTTTCTGCATCTTCAGTCGCTGAAACGTCCCGAAGCTGCATTTAGTCTTTCTTCATCTTCTTCCACTGCAAATTACCTAGTAATAAATCAACGGTCCAGAAGAAATGGCAGTAGCTTGAGGGCTGACCATCAATTCAATCCAGACAATTGCTGTTAAGTCTTCCATTTGTCTTAAGATCCCTAAAGTAAAAATCATTTGACCTGGTGCATAATTGATAGCTGTGCGTTTTTCATTGACAACATACGTTTGTAACAAAAGACAAAAGTCTCGGTAGACCAACGGTTCAATGCAGTAAATTAATATTTCCATCTCACTTCAATGATAACAAACCTAATGTGTCCAGTTATGATAAACCATAAAAGCTGTTCAACTTTCTTTCTGCCTGCTCAACAGAATTTGATACATTCCATCCTATAAATCTTATTACATTCTAGTAGGAGATAACCTATACTGTGTACAGATAGTTAAATACATATATCAAAGAATATTAAGACGACGGTTATTTACCATTTTTCGTCAGGAGAGATGCAGGGGAACATGTCGAAACTGACCCGCCAAGTTTTCCCCAGATTTCTCTGAACTGGTTTGGCCTGTGGAAACGCCATTTTCAACAATCTAGCTTCAAAGGCCAGAGACAGCGGCTGGCTGTATCACACCATGCAAACGACTTGTCACATCTAGACCTTTCATGTCTAACAACCCATTGAAGCTTCAAAGCTATGTAGTGAAGAGGACTCGCCATATTTGATGTCAACGGGTTCCATTTTGTAAAAGTTCGCATGGAAAATTGAGTTTCTTTACACCCCAAATATGAGCTGATAAGACTGCTTCTTGTAGCCATGGCTGTTTCTTGCTCTCCTTTGATCTGGTTTGAGGTATGCACTGGCTGACACGTTCTTTGTTAATTTGTGCATCATGCACAACCCGGATGTCTTTCTTCTCTTTTCAAGGCGCTTCCTCTGTAAATTTGCTTTCATGTCGGTGACGCTATCACCCCTTTTGAAGCGGTTGATACAGAATCGGGCTGCTTGCTGTGGTCGTTGTTGTCACCGTGCACTAAAAATCAGAAGTGCGAGCCAACTGTGATGTATGACACAACATTGCGAAATGCATTATCCAGCAATTGTTGCTCAACATTCCCCGTCACCTCTTTTCCGATAAGGTCTCGTGAGGTCTCGTTACTATCGATTCCTTCTCGTGAGTTTTACCCCACTTTGACTTCATGGCACCAGTAATGCAAGACCTTTCGATTGCATTTAGTATCGAAGTTACTCCCCGCTACTTTACAGCAGCATATATGGTCTCCTAAGTAGTATAAATCATCTTTATGGAGCATTACGCAAAGTTGGAATGAGTTTTATCCATCTGGATGTAAAACCTCTTTAGGGTATATTTGACCTGTGACCACTTAAGGTACTTTATAGGACTATTTCCGTGCATGTCGACTGGTTAATGTGCAGTGATTCTCTGGGGTGCCCATGATGTCAAACTTCCCCTGCTCGCCTGGAAAATGGTGATGCTCTTGCAAACAAAACATTTAGTGACTTCCAATTCTGGCACATTTGTCACGTTATCTTCTTGATTTATCGACATGGCTCTGTAAAAACCCCACCAAGAAAAACGTAGAACATTGGCCTTGAGAGAAGAGATCCCTATGTATCAAGTGGCCGTGTGACCTATTGGTGTTTGTTCTACAAGGTGTCTTGTATTTATGGATGCTTTACCAGAAGACGTTATCCAGCCCTGCTACGATGTATTGACGTCTTAAGATACATTTTTCTTGTCCTTGTATTCCTTATTATTAGATGTTGCCGGCTTCTTGGCATTGATCAATGACGGGCCTCCTTAGGGTTTTTCTGTTTACATTGTGAAACGTAGCTATAGATAACCTCGTCGTTCCTTCCTTTAACCAGTTCCCATATGCTGATAAAATCCCACACAAGGACCAATTTAGCATCTAACTGAAGTTACAACTGCATCTGAGTTTGATTGAATGATGTGTCAACTTATAATTCCAAAGCAAAAATACACACCCACCAAAAAAAAACATGTTGCTGGTTATGACAGTTTTATCAAAAATATTTGTATTGGTAAAAGATGAATCTGGATAATCAATCAATCCGTCAATCAATCAATCAATCCGTCAAGCAATCAATATGTCTAGTGATAATGTCTGAGTGAACCCCGTGCAGTGAAAACGTTATGCTTGACATCTATCATAAAATAGCAGACAAACAAATCTAGTAAATCACTGACAGTATTACACACAACGATAAGTGATAAAAATCGAAATTTACCACTGTTGATGTGCTTATATCCCTCCTTTCCACTAGGACAGCGCTATCGCCGCGCACTCGAGCGCTAAACGAGTTTCATAGATGAAAAAAACACAATATTTTTATGCTTCGTGTATTTTCAGATATACTTTTATTTTCCCTGATATTCCAATGCTGAAATGAAGGATTAGACAAATCCGATTTAGGTCGCAGCGAAAGAGCAGCGCGATCGCCGTCTAGTGGAATGTGGGCCTAAGTAGCAGGATTAAACCGATCGTGGAGTGGGAATGGAGCACTTTTGAAGCCAAACGGTACTGTAAACATCCATATATGACTTTAGAGGGTTTGCCATGGACACTTTTGGATACGAAAAACGTTTCTTCCTCAGAGCAACTTAGGTCAAGATTTTTAGAGATGGTCAGTGATATTTGTTTTATCTAATACCCTATTGACAGAATTATTACATGTCATGCATCTGACTGTCTGTTTTTCCGCTTGTTTATGTTGAGAATTTTTAAAGAAAACTTTCAACCCTACCCCAAAGTCTAAATGGAATAGTCCTACAGTTGAATTAGTTGAGCTGCCTACAGTAAAGCCAATACCCGTGGTGCCTCACTTGGCCACCACGCCCTTACTAGTCTTGTACAGCCCCTCTAATAATTCCGTTTCCTTACTGTTTCCTTTCGACATGTTGCCGTAGCCTGTATCGCGGTAACTCTAACTTTATTAGAAAGAGGCCAATGATGACTATGATCATCCTCTTCTGAAGGCTATTTGCCCTTTTAATTCCGGGTTTCTTCATACCAGTTCCAGTAATGCTAAAGCTATCATTTGAAACGTTTCAAGGTTATATTAAATCACGTCACAAGACAAACTGCAATCTTTCCTACCCCAAGGCTATGATGTGCACGCCAAAATTACAAGCTTAATTACTTTTGGGACTGGCAACCATTCAGGACACGTTCTGATGTTCCTTACGCGGACAAGGGCCGCTTTTATAGCCATGAAATTGCCGCTCTTGCTCATCAGACTGCCGGAGGGAACCGTTGCGTGTTCCTGTTATCAGTCAGGCGGTTTGCGATGGAGAAATAACTGCCACAAATCCTACGCGTAAGGGCTGGGATGGAATGGTTCCTGCCCCCCAAGGGGTCCGACAAATCTACCCAAGTAACTAATAGCAAGTACAAGGCAATCCGTATCGAGCTGCATGTGGGAACATCACCAGATGGCAAGAAGATACGTTTTGTACATACGAGGGAGGTCTGTTTGTGCAATATAGGGATTTTCTGATTGGATACATACAACTTTTGCCTGAGGATGTGTCGTCGTGACTGCAGTCGGTAGAAATCTATCCTTTGTGATAAGCCTAAATTACAGTAGAGATAGTATCAGTGACGGAGTCCACCTTTTCCTTGATTGTCTCGCTATATAGTATTGGCTCGTCTCTTCTTTGATAAGAAATTGTCAGAAAGATGGCATTGTTGGCGCGCTATGGTGCCGTTCTAGTGTGCCGTTATTCCTAAATGACAATGTGCTTGTAATACTGATGTCTTTACAAGACAGTGAACAGTTGTTTTGAGATAAATAGTTTTTTTCCATGTTCCTTTATTTTCATTTCTGTCTATCATACTGATTGGTAACTGATATTCACATGGTTGTATATGGTGTGATAAGAGGCTAACGCCATCGTTGCAAAAGATAAGAATCGAGTTCGGGTTTGTATAAAATGTGTAAAAATATAGTCTTGAGAACATTACAAGAGCTAGCTATCAAACACATTTATTTATCTATTATCACCAAGTCCAAACGTATATGAGCAGGGTAAAAAAATCACCATGAATTGCAGAGTTTGTTTAGAATCTTAAGAATAAACAAATACAAAACATACACATCACGTACCAAACAACTAATTATATATGTACAATACTTGTTGAGGCGAGGAAACCACAGACGTGTTTAGTGATAGTCAACATAGTAAGTAAACAGTTCCTTATTTTATAACAGTTCCATGTTGCATAGGGTGATAGCCCTATGTAGAAACGACTTTTCAGCCGTTTCGTCCAAATTTATAGTATTGCAAGCGTATGCAGACAGTAGTTCCATATTTCGCTCAAAGACTTCATTAAGTAATCTTATTTCGTCAACCTTTGAACTTTAAAAAAGCCACGTATTTTGTCCCACTGGCCCCGGTTAATGTTGCCGCCTGCTTTCCTTTGCAATTTGGTGCTGCCACTTCAAATAAAGTGATGTGAAACGACGTGAACTGGAGGGAAACGAAGCGTGAGGGGTTTATTGAGCTCCAGCCTTGACCCAGGGGCGATACGCGCATCCATCAATACTCAGTGACTGCATTAATGTGGATTTCACAACCTGAATACCACCGGGTAGGCCTAATGCATCCCCGGAATCTCTTCTCCCCACTTAAACACATCCGTGTTGCATCAACACATGAACTTCGTGGCGAGTCGCCAGCATTCTCAATGATCCCGAATAGCCACAACCGGCTAGCTTTGACATTTTGAATCTTATTTACATACGTTGCTTTTCATGTCTCCGTTTTATCATAGATAACATCCGGTCACAGGTAACTGCAGTATCAGCAGAAGCTGATGGAGTGGCCTGGATTTGGTTTGGGGCGTAGAATAATGCAGTTGACAGTATTCTCATAAATAAGTCCGATAAGGAATATCAAGATCTGTAAGCAATAGGTTCGTGGAAGTGGGATTATACGGTTGACAAAGTTCTGGAAGTAAGTCCCAAAAGAGAACCTGCAGACAGCATTCGACATCTTGGATTAGGATAATACAGTTGTGTCGGGCATACTTCCAAGATTGTCGTCAATTGAGTTGACAACAATCTTGGAAATATGTCCGATGGGGAAAGGATCCGCTGGCAATAGGTTTCTGGAAGTGACATTATGCGGTTACGAACTTTTCTATGTATACGCCCGATATGACAAGCTCCAGTCAGCAATCGGTTTCTAGAAGGAGTGGGATATATTGTTGATATAATCTTATAAATAAGTCTGATATGGAAAGGATCAACTAGAAATAGGTCCCTGGAAAAATTAGAAGGATAGTATAGTTCACAATATTTTTGGAAAGAAAAATGATACTCCAGGTAGCTACATCAGGCTGTCCTTTTTATTATCAATCTGATGATTAAAAGAACAGACGACAAGCGCTTAATGCATGTAGAATTCTACACTTGACAGCATTCCTAGAAATAATTCAAACGTGAAGAACTGTAGTAAGTAACGATCTTCATCAATCGACCATAAATGCAAAGACACGTGACATACGGCAAGAGTCATGCTCAAATTAGTGACAAATAGCAGCTGTCCGCAAAAAAATTAACAAAGATAAATCAAACGCTTCCAATGATCATTAATCGTGATTGTCGCTCTTTGAACAAGTTATTTCAGGTTGCCCGTACCGTCAAATCAGAATATTGCAGTCACGAAATGCTAAATCATCGTGGAATTGAACAAATTTGCTTGGAAACAAGGTACCTGTTGCCAATTCGTCAGACATAGCCTCAAATCACCTAACTTAGTGATTGTGTTGGGGTGTGTGTCTACTATTGTAGGCAGACGCAGCCCTCATAGTCAAGATGTATGTCACTGTAAATAATCAATACACATGAGTTGCGTAGGAAACAGGTGAATATATAACTTCTGCCCCTTATTTTTTACATTTTCAAAGCATTTCAGCTAGCGCCGATGCAAATTTCCGTTTCGTGAACGGTCGTTGCCTTTGAGAACGGTCGTTGCCATTTCTCAGAACGGACGTTGCCATTTTGAACGGTCGTTGCCAAATCCGAGCGACCGATCTTGAATTCCGAACGCTCGTGGCGTGTTCGGGAGCTTCTCGTAACTTCTGGGATTTCTGAGAATTCTGGGTAATGACACTTGAAGCGACAGAAGAAGAGCCCCGCGCGCCAGAACTTGTGGAAGAAGCCCAGCCAGGACCTTCTAAACCCATCAAGAAGCCATATTGTTGTTGTTGTCCTTTCACGTTTGTTATTACGCCAGGGGTGGTCACTTGCTGCTGGGTTTCACTTTTAGATGTTTCCCCAAATTATGCACTAGAAAAGTAAATATTTACACAAGAGACAATATGAATCTAGGGTACATATATTGTCGATTATCAATCCTTGATTTGACCTTGAAATGTAGCGTGTATGCATGGAAATCAAAGCTGTTCTGGCCCCTTGTGTCAAAATAAGTTTTCACCAAGTTTTACTACCTTGGACAGTAGGACAAGGACAGGGATGAGGTGTGACTTTGATTCACCCCTCAATTCACACAGGAACAATTTGCATACCTGGACAGGTCCTCATTTCTTACCCTAATATTCTCCAGGGGTGTTAACAGCCCTTTTTGTTCGATTTACTTTGTAATGGCAAGGAGGTTATTTTAACCTCCTTGGTAATAGATAGCTGATGGGAGCGGCCAAGATACTGGATATAATAGCAGTCCCGCCCGCCCACCAAGGGTTTCTAGTCTCCCCGAGGGCGAAGACCGAGTGGATACTAGAAACCCCAAGGTGGCGGGACTGTTGTTATATCCAGTAATCGAGGCCATTATACCGTCAACTATCTAACTTACCCCAGCAATTGCAGGTGCATACTTCCCCGAAGCTTACCTCGTCCATCAGCTCTGCCAAATGTTACTTTATTTGTCTTGGAAGTCCAGAAATCTTTGTTTTTGCTTGACATGCTGACAAACGAGTAACAGCTGTAAGGCTAGCACAGACAATGCAAGTAAAACATATGGGACCATATGGGGAGAGTCCCAAATCATCTGGGCAATTAGAACTCAGAACAGTGGTTGGTCAGAATAGGTCACATGCTTACTATGATCCGGGAAGTTACGAGAAGTTCCCGAACACGCCACGAGTGTTCGGAATTCAAGATCGGTCGCTCGGATTTGGCAACGACCGTTCAAAATGGCAACGCCCGTTCTGAGAAATGGCAACGACCGTTCTCAAAGGCAACGACCGTTCACGAAACGGAAATTTGCAGCGCCGATGCGAGCAACAACAACCTGCCACTCTCAATCAAATTGCCGTCCCTAATCTGGCTAATGCACCCTACGTTGTCTCCTTGGCGCCTTTTAGCCATTTATGCATTCACATGGGCGGTTCGCCTTCACCTTTTTGAAATTCCCGTTGGATCAATTTTGTATGGAAGATTAAGATCATACCCAGCCCTCTCCTACTGCAATTTCCAAATTGTCTGGTTACATATATTTGGCCACACTACAAAACCAGGCACTCAGTCTCACCTTGTCGTGTCAATGAAGCAATTTCTGCGTTTCATTCTCATTTTCTTGACGGGAAAATCCCAGAATTTCATGCATGTTAATAGATTTTGCTAAGCACGACTTTTAAATGCCTTAGTGATTTATGAAGGAATTGCTGCATTTCCTTCTCCTTTTCTTGACGAGAAAATTCCCAAATTTCATGTCAATAGCTTTTGCTAAGCACGACTTTTAAATACCTTTTTGAGTTACGTTATACATCTACGAGAATGAAGAAAAAACCTTCAAGCTCAGCAAACTCCCCCTATGGCATTGTTGAGATTGTACACAGTCTGAAACTTTGCCCCGTGGTATCGTAGATCTTAATAAAGTGGTATCTAATCACGAATTAATTATGTTCTTTTTAATTGCATCAAAAGGCAAGTACATGTATATATTAGTCAAATGCATCCCGTCATGGGCTAAAGTAGAGTATGATTCTCAATCTCTTAAAAACTGGAAAAGTTTGACAATGGATTAAAGCTTGCAAAGCTTGACAGTTATTTTTAAAAAATACGTTGCAAACAGTTTAACAGAGTGGCCAATACTCTCCCCTGACGTTGCTATTTGGCTGTTTTATAATTTGTGATTTTTGTCGTCATATCAAAAACGTCAAGTCTACTTCCTTGTGGTCGGAACAATCGCATAGAAAAACCCAGTAATCAGCAGGAATACAATTAGTAAGTATCAGCATGGATACAGTTTGTATTCTAAACAACATAGACGTATATGGACCTTCGCTCCAAAGGCGTCCATATACGTCGATTAAAAGTTACCGTCCTTCCCACAGTATGCGCTGTATATATAGTGGGCGCTCATCTTTCTCTCTCTTTGGTCACACTGGTTGGCACATGTAGATGTTTTAAAGTTTAAAATCTCAGATTTGCAGACGCAAATGACTGATTTTGGGCATATAGCCAAATGGGCATGTGGCTTTAGTTATGATTCAAAGATGCCTGGAAGTGTGTACGATCGTCCGCCTTGGTTAAGTTACGCCTGAGCCCGAGTAACAGCCAGACTTAAACTGGCATCAAAACTTTAAAGGAAGAAACAATGCAGACAAAAGTGCCCGTTTTGTTCCCGACGGAGAGAGATACAGAAACGCTCCGTCTTGAGATACGACAATAGGGAATATCATCATTACCCGAGTTCTCAACTGCGCTACCGATAAGCGGAGCTACAGATGTAGCATGTGGAGCTTGAAGATAGCGGAGCCTTAAAAGACACTTTGATTTTCAAAGCGATGGACTAATGGAATCTTTATTCCAGAAGCGGTCGTTCTGACGGTTGATTCCTCTGCGTTATTAGTGGCTTCCGTCGGGTGGCTTTACGTTAGACATCAGAGCCTACGGACAGAATGTATAGAGCTGCATTTGGTGCATGATAAGAAATAGAGGTAGTGGGGGATTAGTAAGCTATTACAGAGCACGGTTCATTCTTTGACTATAATTCATAGTCACACACATCATTTCCTTTTGACTGGTGAGTTGGAATCTCATCTTTACCTTGTTGTGTATTGGTAAAATCAAAGGTTGTTAATCGTTTGCCTGGGACAAAACGACAATACTTTTTGCACAAAGGGTCGTATCTTGAACAGGTTCAGAAACCCATTGCAGTCTTTGATAAGTTCACCCTGTGTGCTATATTCACATCCTGCATTCTTTACAAAGACAAAAAAAAGACAATCTTGGTTGCATGCCAGAAAAGCAGATAGAAACTGAATATACAGTGTCTACCTGTTGGTGTGCATGTGACATCACTTATATTGCCTGACAGATGATAAAGCAATGTGCCAGCACGGAGACTGTGATAAACGCATGGGCGGTGCTCTTGTTCAATGATGAATCGGTCTACCAATACTCAAAGTACCAAAATCACAAGGGGGAGGAGGAATACGTGCAAAGACAATAAGCATTCCATCCATGCCCGATACGAGATTTCTTTCCTGACTGAAAATCAATTCCTGTAGACGTATTGTACCCTGAAGCAATCGTACTGTGTACCTGGCTATTTTGATGAAACGACACGGACCGTTACCGGAAAACTGCTTCAGGTCCAACATCAGGCGTAATCACTCTTGACCTATGGGGCCTTCGGGTTGTTTTCAAATATGGCCGCCTGGGATCAAACATGGCGGCGGGAGAGTGGCGCGTTTCTCTTGATTCCTCTCAAAGACACTCCGAACACCCACAAATTGCGCCCCTTGAAGATACTCTAAAAGCAGAAATGTTCACGGTGGTTTTATGATTTTCCCTCTTGCTCCCTTGCCAAACGCGAAGTTAAACTATCGCGAACACTCCATGTTCTTCCTACCACGAAATTAAACCAAGACAACTTACTTGTAAGGATTAGGAAGCTTCCTGCAATCTCTCTCTTCCAAACTCAAGCGGCTTTGCTGACTAACTGCAATATCTAATCGTAGCTCTCGATGGCTCTAAGATAGTTCTCAGGGAAAATGTGCAAATTTGCAATCTTTAGAGTTAAAACATAATAAGCATGCTAAATCTTTAAAAAAACATTCTAACTTTTTTGACAGATTGTTTCATCAAACTTCACGCCACCTGGGGGTGGTCTAAACGCCATATTACCTTTGACCAATTATTGACGATTCGCGTCAATAAGAAACATTCAAAAAGTCGATACGCCAACATTTTTCGGACGTGTTAACTCTGTCCTATACAAATATGAGCTAGAGACACAGATTACCTTCCATGCTATTAATCACCAATCAAGGATCACCAAGAAATATTTCAAATTCTGTTGAAAATTCTCATCACCAACAAATCGACCGACCGACCGACGGAGGCAGTTTGCTCTTTCAGACCAATTCAGTTGCTGACTGATAGAAGATTAATTTTTCAGAAAGACAATCCAACGCATGAAAAACTATGTATAGACATATCGCACTTTGATTGATTGCCTAGTAGAACTTTCTTCTAGACCTTACTCCACGCCTTCTCCCTTCCACCCACACTCTCAGGACAAGTTTTAATGACCTCTAAACTCCAACCACCAGACACACACTAAAACATAATATAATAGATTGAGCGCGCTCTGGTAATGCAAATGAGTCTGTGCCCTTTACTGGCACTGCTGAAAAGTCACGGCAGGATTATTAATCGGCTCGGGCTACAGTTGAGGCAGACATATGGTTCCTGTCATGGCCCATTAGAAATAATGAAAATAACATGATGCAAACCTGTGCTTCGTGATCTTTGGCCTAATTTATCACGAAAACCTCCGGAGTAAGTGGCCACAGGGAGCAATTAAACGGTAGTGGGGTAGAGTTTTACTGCGAAGTATGCCTATGTAACAAGAACGGATGCTCAGTAACAAAACAAGGATAATAGAACATCTGTTTGCAAGTCACCCATCAATACATGTTAGACCACTAGACAAAAAATGAACGATGGGTAAGAACAGTTTAATGTTTTTCACTAGGACTGAAAAACTCTTAAACTGGCTTTTAAAGCTAATTTGGAATAGGTTGGAACTAAACTGTTGCACTGTGATGGCTATTCAACCGTTGTCTTTGCCAAGTAGCAGTTCCTGATGTCTGAAACTTTACATTTCTTTGAAACACTTTTACATGCACTACATTACATAAACAGCTATGGACCAGGTAGTCTTTCTAAGTAGATTCTATTTCCGAAAGGAGTGAACGGATTCCATTTACAATTTCAAGATTATATGATGACAACAATCAGGTACTTTTTAAGTAAGTAAAGGTTTGGACAACAACAATTCTCGATTTTGAATACCTCAGTAATGGAAAGAAACTGGTAGTATTGCTTGTGAAGTGGCGCCCCCTAGTTTATGACTTGAACTGCAGACAACTGTGCTCGTCTTAACCACCTCCTTGTCTTAACTTGCCAATTCTGAGTTATGATAAATCCAAATGAAATGAAAAAATGTATACTTGGGGTTTATATATAGGTATGAGAGAACGAATTGCCTTCGAGCAAACCAAGTATGTGAAAAATAAACCATGATGACTAGAAGACTTGTGGAGACGCAAGAACATCTCCAGCTTTATCACACAGTTACAAATGTCAACGTTATTACCATTTTCCCCCGTAGGCCGGGGTCCAGATTTGTTCAGCAGGCATGCAGAATGTTTTTACTATTAAAACACTATTTTTGTGTAGGAATGAATGTACTATTATACAACATTTTGATTCGACCTCTGAATTTGAGTTCACGTTTCCTTTATCAAAATTTCTATTAATTTTGAAATGTACATTTTGTCTGTATAGTTTGTTATACATTTGATTTATCTTATTTGACCTTGTCTTGTTATTTGTCTGGCTTTGAGCTCAACTCATGTTTGTTTTCTGTTCATTGAAATGCATGATTTGTTGTATATTATCGTTGCTATAATGTTTTTAAATTTAAAAATGGACTCCATGAAGAATATTGATGTATCACTAATGGAGATCTTAATAAGCCAAACCAAACCAAACTTAGTCAGTAAACTGAAGTAAGTAACCCGAGAGATTGAAGAGTTGGACATGGTTATATTTTGTCAAGAAATTTACAAACACTCTACTGATCTACGAAATTCTTGTCAGTAACCTAATGTTTAAATTACAAACATTTCTGAAAAGCCCTTAGCACGTGATCTTTTGGACTAGTAATTTCCCTATATTCGTCTATGTCATTCCCAGGCGATTTGTCCATGTGTGGATCGTGAATAGATACTGTACCATGAGTCCTTGATATCGAAATCAGTCAGTTATCATATTCTATATGTCTAATACCAACAGGCCGGTGCTATATTTCTAAAATCGCAAGAGGGGGCTCCAACCGTTTTACAGCTTTCTCTGCGATCTGATAATGTCTGGACTTTTACTTAATCTTGTAAACGGACTCTCCCATCTTATTTTAGAAGAAGTTATTGAGCAGCCTTTGCAAAGATAAACACGTACTTGGTTGGTGAAGCGAATCCTTCTTCTTTATTGCTGCTATAGTTTGGCTGATTTTAGAAGTAGGCTGAGTTTTATTACCAAGCAGAATTGTAGGTGGCAATGCGATAGTAAAAGGACAGTAGCAATTCCCAGTGTTGCGTTGCATATAAAATAAATCTTTACAAAATACATTTCAGGCGCCAAGCACGCTGTGAACATGAACTCATGTAACCCCGATTAAAAAGTTCCCAACGTTGCATTGCATATAAAATATATCTTTCCCAAAGACATTTCAAGCGCCAAGTGAAATTGAACTCATGTAACCCCGATCTATAGTTTGATCATCTTTCCACTTTCAAGCCGTCGTTATCAGGTAGTATCAGGAGGCAAAAATAGAGCAAACATATGAAACCCCGTATTGTAAGGATGTAATGCGAATGATTTATGGCATGTTTTTTCACAAACATATTCAAAGTTTTAATACATAGTAATTAGGATGGCAGCGATTAGAAGTGCATGCAATAATCATTGCCTCATCATTACTTATCTTACTATTACAATTTATTAGAATATGTTCCACAAACATATTTGATCAAATTTCTGATACATATCAAAGAGAATTGCAGCGATTAGAAGTGCAACACCGACCTGCAATGACCATTGCCTCACCATTGTCAAAAATCACTTAAAGTCGTGTAACCTCATTATAACTGAATTTGAACATTGCAAATCTTTAAAAGTCTTGAAAACTCATCATACAAATCTTTGAAAGCCTTTCAGTTTTAACTTCAAGAGGTCACAATACAAAAGTGTACAGCCTCCGTGTTTATTGCAAAGCTATAAAAAAAGGATACAAACATATTTCATCAAATGTCTAATACAGAGTAATTAGAATTAGTGATCAGAAGGGATTATAATTACAGCATTAACTTGCAGAGATCATTGCCTCATACCTACTTATTACAATTTTTGTTGAATCATCAAAATCTCCTCGTCATAACTGAATCTAAACGTTGTCATCAAATCTTTAAAAGTCTTGAAAACTCCTCATACAAATCTGTATGGTCCCCACAAATCTCACTATGTAAGGTTGTTTACACCAGGAGCTTGTTTTTTTTGCAACTTGTTTTTGCGCAGTTCACAAACATCAGACATGCCAGAAATAGACGAATTAATGATGACAATATGCTGAAAAGTGGTTGTTCATGTCCTTTGCCTTAAGATTACTTCACAAGAGTATATGCAATTTTAGCGCCAAAAAGTTACATATTGGGACTTTAAAAGTTTTAACTTCACGAGGTCACCACACGAAGGTCGTGCGACGATCCATTCTGACTCCAATCTCCTTCCCAATCTCGAAATCGTCCTGATGAACCAGAATGACCTCCTGCGGGATACCCACCATTACCCTTGCCTTATTAGGTAGGGGAGTACCAGTATCGTACTGCGGAACGATGCCCCACAAAGTAGGATATCTATCGATCATTCCTGCGGCCAATTGCGGTTTGGGAAATATAGCGTAATCAAACTGTGCGCAAAATGAAGACATGTCCAACTGTGTACAACCTTAATTGTTGCAGCTTCTTGATAACAAACTTTTCTCAACTACAAACTTTTCTATAGTCCTTCTGCTTTCTTCCTTCCCTCAGAGCAATAATGTCTGGAGCCGCTCCTTCCCGTCAATATCGCTCTTAAAACATCTCAGAAAAACTTCGCTGTGATTGGAGAGTTAGAACATCCTATGGTTTGCCAACCCACTGAAACAATTCATTGATGTTGATCGCCTCATTGCCCGAGCTTACCATTTTTTCTATGCTTTTCCTCATACTTTTTTAAAATCGACTTTTAATTCAAAACTCTTTTTTCTCCTGTTTTGAAGAAAAAAAGGCAAGCGATACAGAAGCTATACTACTTTAAGTAATGATATTTTAGCTGGACGATAGCAGGTCATTCCTAGAAATGATCATGAGACATCTAGCTATTATTCTCTAGCACTGGACTATGCGAGGTTTTCTACTTTTTCCTCCTAGACTAAGATATGTGCTCCTAGAATAATAGATAAGACTGATGCGCTGTTGATTGCTTGCTGATTGAGCTGCATAAGACGCTACAACATGGCCACATCATGACTTATCATAGTGAGATTACACGAGGGTCTGAAAATTAAATCAACCACGGCCCCCTTCATTTGCTTCCAATCAATCCACAAACTTTAATCGCCATCATTATTCACCCTCTCCTCCCTAACAGCTATTCTAACCTCCATAAATCCCGTCATCTCATGATGGACACGTAATTACTAACATCACGAGGTGGCTGCGCGGACGTCTTTCCGCGCCATCTTGATTGACGTCACATCCTGGGTACGACGTTAGGGTTGAATTATTCCCGACTCGTTCCCACAGTAATTGCCAATCTAAAGTGTATGACATCGAGATTACATCGTAATCAATTCACATCCTGTGTTCACGGGAGGAATTTTGCTCTAACGAGACTGCGCGGACACACTTATAGTGCACACCACCTCTCCTTTCCTCTACAGGGCATATTCAAGGTTAGATCGATTTAAATGATAGCATCAACCTGAACTAGCACACCCACTGCCCGGAAAGAAATTGAAATGTCATTTCTTTTAGACAATGATAAATCCACTCATTTGAGGGCTAAGGAAAATCGTGAGTTTAAAAGACCCCTTCTACGAAAATGGTTGACTGTTGTATGCAATACATCGTACAAAGCGGATAAACCAGCAAACTGAAATCAACTGAATATATGCATGGTAAAAGTCATCGTTTCTAGAATCTAACACGCCACAAAATGACAGCCTTGGGGCCATTTAGGTTGATGTATTGTTTTGGATACTGAAGTCCCTCATACACAACCAAAGCGCAACTACATGTCACCGTGTCTGTCGTCCGTCTGATACCTTTCTCAGGGCAATGATGACTGTACATACTTCTCGTCGCTAGGTGGCGCTTCAGCGAGGAGAATATGACTAAGTAGGTATTCCCCTCCTCTAGGTTTATGGCTGGTTCCTGTGATTGTGTATAAAGAACGCGTTTGCGGTGGTTTATCAATCAGAGGTAACTATTCATGCAGGCATCGTTTGTTATGCTTTACCGTGTACTGCCTATTGTAGACTGCTTTATGGGCGATGGGTCTCAACCATTGTTGACTCCAATAACAAGGCTTAGGGAAACTAAGAGATAGAGACAAGATCACAATACTCGTGCGCTTTTTAACATTTTTTAGAGAGATTTTCTGGCAATGGTCTCATCAACATGCACAAACTTAAGGTATGATTTGATTAAACATCCCTCCAGTACATCTCAGCCTCTATGGAATATTTTTGCCTGTAGCATTTGACCTAAGAAGCACCATAAAATTTCCCTTGTGTCTTCATTTGACCTAAAACGCACCATACAATTTCCATGTCCTTTTATGCAGTGAGTTGACCTGTCAGCCCAGTTTTACAAGCCTAAACAAGACCCAATTTATCGGGGACCCACAAGATAATTAAAAAGTACATCCTACTACTTATTGAACCACCCACGCGGCATTGAAAATAGATCACATGCCTGCTTTTGGGTACCTGGTACAGGCTTGGATGCGCTCTGTCTGGAACGTTTTTGCAAATTTTGAGCTCAGGGAAGTCTATGAAATATAAACAACAATATTTATGTCTTTCTACCAATTCCTTGCATATGAGAGATAAAGTTTTGCATTGAAATATATGGACGAATACTCACGACAAGAAAGTATTTTGAGTGCCTCTCATTGTTCACTAATGGTCAACACCAAATGTTTAACAACCAAAAGAACGCCCCAACTATCCAAGTGTCGAATACGAAAGTCCAATAACTACCCATAACACGAGGCACATAATGAATCAAAATGCCACGTTCTAATGCTTTAACGGGAAAACAGCGCAAATATAAAACATCTAGACCCTGACGTTTTATGATTGTACCCTGTGTCGTGATGCGTAACAAGGGAGAAACCTGTCTGTGTCCATCATCCATCAAATCGGGCATTACCATCTGATATATGGAGTTCCTTGTTATTTTCGATTTCTTGGGTGCACTTATGCACTTGTCTAAGTGCGACCTAATGTGCAGCGAGGCATTCAAGGACAAAAACGGCATGCATATCCTCGCACAAAGCCAGGCAACATTGATAACGGTAAGCTTTTATCCCATTAGGGTAGATCCGCTCGAGCAAAAACTTAATATCACTGGCCTCTTAGATAGGATACAGGCAGCGAGAGCCTCGGTAATTCGATCCCGGATATCTTCTTTGTCAGATGCATATCAAAAGGTAGAAAAGAAGGCCTCTTGGGGAGGAAGGGAGAACCTAATAATCGTAGAAGATGTAGAAAAACGTCAATCAAAACAGGCGGTAGGATTCCTGGAAGAGGTTTAAGTGAGCCCAACTTAGGGATTTTTTTCTATTCAGTTTAACCCAAAGTGGAAGGTGTCATCATGCTTAATCAAAAATCAGAACTAAATGTTACGAGAAGCTAACAACAGCGTTAAGCTTATTTCAACGCAGGTATATAAAGTAAACATAATACCCAACTACACTGTAAGAAAGTTTTGTCAAAGTTTCAGCAATGGCACTACAATTTTACTTACAAAATACAGTCATGGCTGATAGCTGAATAAGAGCACGGAATAAGTTTGTCTTTGAATGTTCATCCTTCAATGGGTTGAAAATAAATACTTTTTACAAGGGACATCGTTGAGCATGTCCAATTTGCACTAAATTTATGTTTGTATAGAACATGCACTTCTGAAATACAACCTACTTGATGATATTTTAACATTACATCCCTATTATCAAACGGAACATTGTTAGTTACCAAAGTTGATAATGTCTTTGACAAAGTAAGTATTTATTGTATTGCATTTTCAGAAATAATTTCTTACTTGATACGTTGATAAAGGTTAGACATCCAGGTAATAAGATACGCCAAAAATAGTTACTCAAGCAACTGGATAAAATTTCTTACTTTTTCAAATGTTTGCACGTTTCACTTGTTTTGACAGTCTTGTATTGCATTCCTTTGTCATGACAGTTAACTGTGCATTTATCTGTGCATTGTGCCCATTTGAGGCACATCTAGATTGCTTTATCAGAATCATTCAGACTGAAAGACAGCAAAGGCCACACCATGACCTTACTTGTGATTGACTCTGCCCTTAACAAGACCTTTCTGTCTGAAGCGACAGGAGATGGAATCGTTAAAACAGGACTTGACACCGTTAGGGCCAGCAGTGAGAAATCGAAACAGCCTAGGTAGAAATATTGAACCCTGCTGTGTTTTAAGAGCACCATTCCCCACCTAACCGTGAAGGAATTATTGTTTTAGGTGGCTGTGTCTGAATATGTATGTGTGCACAATAGTTTAACCTAGTTACATGTGACTGGGAAAATTTTCGGTATTCCAGTCGTGTTAGCCCCCTAGTTGCCTTGTATAGCATGGCAAGTTCTTATATCTTCGTGCAAGAGACAGAGTCTCGAAAGCTCCCCAGAGCAAACTATTTATGTTGTTTGTAATGTTTAGATATTTGTCAATAGCAAGTTCTTATATCTTCATTAATGGTAACAAGACAAGAAAATTCCTGTTGACATAGCACTCCCTGCATTTTAGGCAAGACTCTCTTTCAATCCAGTTTGTACCTTTACAAGGGCAAGTGATTCTGTCTTCGGACCAACAAAAAGCACCAAAAGATCAATATCTATCAGTTCATGTTGATGCACTCTCGAGTATGGTACGAAAGCTGCAACTCAGCGCACAGCAGACGTATCAAGCATCTTGAACAGTTCCACATGAGGCCACTACGTAAAATCATGAACATTTCTTGGCATGACAAAGTGACCAACAAGATGTTTTTAGGTGCCCAATCCGCAGGTGTTGAAGCAATGCTGCTGAAGTCCCAAAGTCGCTAGACTAGCCACGCTATCGGAATGTATGACAACAGCATTCCCAGAAAAATAATGTATGGAGAATTTAAGATTGGATCACGGAAAAGAGGAAAAACACACTAAAAAAGGAACCTCAAATGGTGCGACATGCACATATTCCAACTTGAATCATCGGCTGCTCGTCACTAATTTCCCCCAGCACTACTTGACAGGCGCCACAGGACGGCATCCACACTAATCGTGACAGCAGACCACCTATGTACAAAGTGTGGGCGTCTGAGTGCCTTTGATTTGGTCTCCGTACCCACAGGACGTCCCGCCTAATGAGTCCCACCTACACAGTCACCTTCAGCAGCGAAAGCCTACGAAGAAGGACGCTGTTGGTGTTGGGTTACATATTTTCCCGCCATTTCCACCAGAGCGGGCGGTGTTGGTATTGAGTTTCACATTTTCGCGCCAAATGCCCTCAAGGCCTGTCCTTATTTGTATGTATAACAGGACAAGCCTTTCCATGGCGCTCTCACCTCTGCTTCCCGCCACTTTTAATTTTTACCTTTCTATGAAGACGTCGCCTACCCACTACTTTTAACATTTTTCCACTGTAGTATTTTACGCTCGTGTTAGTGTTCGTCAGTTAAAGCGGCAACTTTAAGTCAAAGCGTTTATGTTTAGGGCCGAGCTTGAATGAGAAAGTTCGCCCCGCCGCCACCATGTGTTGATATTCAGCTTTCCAGCCGTAGCGATACCGCCATGGTAACGAGTTCCACGTTAGGACCGCTGAGACAAATGTATTGATGTTTACTACACCTTTTGGAGGTCAGAGCACCTTGCCCTCCAACCCGATCGGGGTTACAAAATTTGATCGTGGTAAAAATATAACCTTCAAATGACCTGCGGCTCAATCTGTTATTGCTGTACACGGTTTTATTTGCTCAATACAAATGTATCAATTTCTTTATCCATAATAACGTATCAACTAATGTATTTTTTACATGAAAATGGTGTTGCTAGCATTCAGATTCATATCCACATTGGTTATAATCATGTGCCCCTAACGCCAGTCAGCAACGTATTGAGTTATATTATCGTTTTATCGCTTGATATTGCCCTTTGCAATCAATTGGATAGATCGAGACGAATGATTGTCTGATTAAATAATTACGCCATATGCCCTATTGCCATACAAATTAGACGAGGCGTGTTCCACATTTTATTACCCATAAGTGTACTAAAGCATGACATGAACATAATTTCTTTGGCAGCAAGGCGAGCCAAAACTGAATGTGTTTCAAATGAGGCCAGCGAGGCATTAATCAAAACAGCTTCGAGCAACACCTTCGAGCGAGCGATATACATCGACAATAACCCCTCTGGGGCTGCACGCAGACGACAAATTATCTTGGGTTAAATGGTTGCACATCAGAAATTTTCATAGCCCCTTGGGGGACGCGTTTTTCACGCCGTGCAGTGAATACCATACAGCCAACTATACCGAGAGGGGACCCATGACTCAACGAACAAGTGTAGTCTGGCTCGGAATAACCCTTAGGTCCCCATAGTGCATCCTAAGACGTATGGCTGCTGACTAGGCGTTTGTAAGACTCTGTAAAATGATGGTTATCTTTTCCTTCTGAGGAAAGTCTGCGTCGCTTGATTAATTTCTCTTGTCGAAATAACCTTTTTCAGGGGCCAATACATCTTAATGGCTTTGACTAGTAGATAGAGAATCGTGTGTGCTGGGGCAAACAGTACGTTACAGAAATGAATTACTTCTTAAATCCAGCAAGCAACCCTGAACTTGGGACGATGCTAGTCAAATAACAGTCTGCAGTATACCTAGCCTATTTCGTAAGACCCTACACTGAGGCTCGCAGTAGTGAGATACCCTACATGTAGATGTAGAATCACTGGTGAAAAACCTTGCATGCAGACTCACACTGGTAAGGAATGTAGTGCATGAGTTTGGCAAAGAAGCTATATCTGCAGGTGCTCTCCCAATCGAAACGATCAAATCTACAAATATTGTTATAACCATCATTTATAGACCTAAAATAGAAACTACTTTCATTCTAGATTAAGTCTGAGGTGAACATGTGTCTGTAGGCGACTGGTGAAATTGCTTTTCTGTCAACCACAAGTTTTCGATAAGATCAGAAATAGATTTTCCTCTTAGACATAGCGTATCTTGGACGGGCTGTAGCTTTTAGGACATGCAATTCTCTGAGAAGAGCAACGTTTTTAGTAGTACAGTGGAATATCAGAATATAAGACCGGCGGCCTGTTGCTGGCATTGCATCACATTAGCTCATCCCTCGAGAAGATACGTACATTGGCTGCATCAAAGATTTCATCGTTTTTATCGAACAAGGAACGTCTGGAATTAGATGTAGACAAGGTTGCCAGTACAAGATAAGTAGTCTTCAACGAAATGACTTTAATATCAAGCTATCACGGTGGTCAAATTCATGCTCAGAAACTCCCGTGTCCAGCCGAACCCGAACGCTATTCCACGATGTTCGAAATGACGTAATTCGATCCGGACGCGCGTTCGATTTGGGGTCACCTACGGTCATTGCATGTCAGAGATTTTCATTGACATTTGGAGCCAGTCCTTTGCGATGTTTGCATGTAAAAACGTTCACCCTAAAACCTGAAAATATTCGTGTTTGGGTGCAAAATCTAGAAAAATCAGCCATTCAGCGCAAAATGACAACATTCAAAGTTTGTAAAATCGTTAATTTCGTTTTGTTGTGAAAAGATTTTCCGGTCCCCACTATTTTGTTTATTTAGAAATGTTTTACCGTTAGCCAAAATGGTGCCCCGTGTAACCCGATACTTTGTCGAACGCGCGTAGCAACGGGAAATAATACCCTAGCGACAGACCACCGTGTATGCACACGAAGTAACGATTGGTACGTGGACTGAAATCAGATAGGCGGATGAGCTAAGAAGATGATACGATTATGAATTTTCTTTACCTTGATGTTCAGCAGCGTTAGCAGAAAGTGATACATAGACTAATAATAAATGATAGATAAAGTAAAAGAGTTTCTCAAATTACATAAATTCCTCTTCACAAAAGTCGGGGTTTACCAATGGTGGAAAATGTCAGGTAAGCTTGGTAATGGTCGCTTTCTCTATTACCAGGCTCACAAGACATTTACCACTTTTGATAAATTCCGTGTTTGTGCCGATGTTATGATAAATTATTGGGCTGTGATTACAAAGATACTACTCAGAAAAGTTAACCTCCAACTCGGAGAAAGCCGGGTAAATCCCAATTGTCGTGTAGTGTTAAGCGGCAAAAACACTGGACACGCGGCACGTTGGCGACTACTATCCGACTGGGCTATTCGACTGCTCCCGACGATTTCCATTGATAAAAAACGAATCTTCTTACACTTTGTGTGTTTAGCTGTCTTTTAGCCATACTTGTTCACTTTGCATGATGTTCCCATTATGAAGCACACATCCAGTTTAGGACGCAGCGAGGTAATCTTAGTGCTGATGTTATGATTAAGTATCCTGCTGTAATTACGAGCACATTCAACACAAATGCTAACCTTCAACTTGGAGAAAGGCTGGTAAATCCCAGTGAGATAGGGGCTTTAGTGCTGATGTTATAGTAAAGTATTGTGCTGTAATTGTAAATATGCTAAACAACAAAAGTTAACCTTTAACTTGGAGAAAGCTTTTCAAAGGTTCAGCGACCCGTTGGAAGCTGCTTTATCTCTTTATCTTTGCAGTGATCCTCAGTTTATCAAGTGGCCTTCAGACGTGACGGATCAATATGTTTCCCTCCTCTTCGTTTTGGGAAATCGAATGGTGGAGTGATGGCAGGACTGAGATAAGAGACCGTCTTCTCACTACAATGATTTCCCTTAAGTCCTATGAACTGAAGCACTAACATTAACATAGCGCCTGTCCAGATGAGGTGTCTAGGAGTGTTCTTGATGTCATGTATTAACCCTACTCCGACCGTTTATAGGACCCCAATGGTAACGTTACATGTACATACATATTTGCCAGATCAACCTATTTCATCGGTTCATCGGAGAAAAAAAATCATACCATGACTTTGTTTACTTATTTATTTCAACTTTTAATTTCCAAATAGATTATCTATGCTGTTCATATTATGACAGCAATAATATTATTGTCATCAATCAACAGGTATTTTATTGCTTCTAATATATGTTGTTATCTATATCTTTACAAGAGAAGCGATCTAAAAGTCTCCTCAAAATATTTTGTGTGGTGTAGAAATGGACCTGTTCACATAACTTTCCAAAATTGACAAAAAGCCAACTCTTAAACCTCTCTTGCAGTAGGAGGCAGCTATGACATACCCTAAATCAAGACAAGCCATGGCGCCAGGTAGCATCTATAATAATACGCGAATACGCAAAGTGTGTTACAAATCGTTGCGGTTAGTTTGAAATGGAACAATATTAAGACGTGTGTCACACTTGGGTGCATGCTGTCAGTACCAATCACAATGTGTAATAGAATTACAATAGTGACGTAGGTACGTTTCCCAATAAGGCACGGTGTGAAATCTGTATCAATGTAATCAGGAAAGACTGGAGCTACACAGACACAGATCAAATTAACGACTGGCGTGTTCGAACGGTTCAGTTGCAACCCTAGTGTATGCGACCTGGTTCACACTCGTCATGTAGGTTGATGAAACGATGTTCAAGTTATTAAGTAGATGAAAACATTTCAAGCAAAGACAACTTACCAGAGGACAATGACATTTTAGAATGTACTATGCTAAAAGTAATATATTGTAGAGCTTTATAGCATTAGGCCTAGCCGTTCCACTGCCAACTTGTTACATCTTTTGAGCTTTGTGTTCTTCGCATTTCTTATGTATCCATGGTATGTAATGACGTTACCTCAAACACAGGCTACAGACCTTCGACGTATGTTCCTAGTTGAACAAATAAAACTAAAAGAAAAATCCTCTGATAAAACAACTTGTTGGAATGGTCATTTTTTCTACCACTGTTTGAAAAGATGTGTAGTAGACATTGAAACAAATCTAACTTGTTGATCCTTGCGTTTTTATCTGATATGCACTGGTACTTCAAGTGATAACACTGGCGATGACTGCAGTTTATTGCTTTATTCTTGTGGTAAGAATGGTTGCATCCTGTCAACCGCGAGCCTCCATCTTCAACACTCTGGTTTCTTACGCTTGCGTGTTAGTCCATATCACCTGTGAGTCTATTATGCTAATCCCACCACATGTTATAGACATCTTGAGAAGAAATTCTTGGAACGTGCATATATTAGTAAATGAAATAGTATAAACAATTCATTGTGACTATGCTATAGGATGATGCACATGTTGGCATGACAGCCTATGTGCAAACATAATGATACATAACACTGCGCATTGAATGGAATTAAGCCAAGTGCGTTTTTGTACTGGTTGGGAAAATTTTATTTTCTATGGAGACGTATTCAGAATGTTGCTCATGTGGAGATTGACTGTTTAGAATTCTACCTGCTCCTAACTCCAACTTTTGTACTTTATAATTTAGTACGCCCGCTTTGAAGTTTATTTCGTGATGGCAGTATCCGGTACCGCGCTTGATAGCTTTTAATTAGCACTCTGCTGGCGTCTGTCGGCTTGGAGTTCTCGGTGAGGTGACGATCATTGATTGAAGGCTGCGCTATTGCCCACAAAGCCATGCTGTGAATCTTTAATCACTGGACGTGCCCGGGAAAGTTTCTTCACAATATCGTCGATTGGAATGCAAAACAGTGTAAGCCGGAGCTTTTTGGTCGTCGATTTAAACAGCGACACCCTCACACTTAGAAAACCTGACGCCCTTTCTGCAATATGCTGCTTGCATCTGACTCTGAGTGTATCATCATCATCATCATAATACATCCGGTAAAATTCTTTCTGCGGTGAGCTAAACTAGATAAAGCAATTCCAGTACTTTTGTCCTTCATGGCAGACACCAATGAAGACCCTGTGAGACCAGTGTCTCTTTCGATCATGGATGGAATTTAAAGATATGTAATGGTGATTAAAAAACACTGCATTGGTTGCAGTATTGCTTAGCGATGAAAGATAAATATGGGCTGACATATTGACATCGAATAAGACGTAAACATATATGAAATGAAAAAAATAAGCTGAATGCACATCGTGTAAATGAATTAATCCAATGGAAAATTCACAATCGATAAAATAATGAACAGTTGCGCTGCACATGCATTGACATTATATTCTTGGCACTTTTACAGGAATAATAGCCATTAGAATACGCTGTTGCTATAGTTATTAATTATTCATCATTGTGTCTTGCCAAAGTTTCGATGGCTGTTTTCAACAACACTGACCTGTTCTTTGGGGCTTTTGAAAAAGCACTGATTTTGAAAATGTGACATAAATGCTACAAAAGCCTGCTAACTGCAGTGGTCGTTGAGTATCAGAAATATGTCTGTATAGTGGTTTGTCGTAAAAAAGATAAATGCTGTTTAGAACATAAGATAGGTATCACCAAAAAGTATATACATTTCATGCATTGAAAATTAACCCAAGATAAAAAGGAAAACACAATCTATAGCCGTCTATAACGACCTTCATCTTTTAAACATGTTAGCCAACTTTTGATATATATCTTTCTATATGTTTTCTTTCTGATGCATTTTATGGTCAGGGGTACAAGCAATTGATTATCCCAGCAGTAGTCTGAGTATCTGGGATTTATCAAATGATTGAAAATGTCCTACAGCAATCGTATTCTTATCTTCTGCTGCAGGTAGAGTAGATAGTTAGACGTCCGTTTAGCTGTTAAGCTTTATGATCAGATGTAAAAAGAAGAGTTGCCATCAAAATATTTTATCTACAATTGTCATGCGTTGCAAGCTATTTGTCTGAAAGAATATTATGGAAAAGTGGCAGTCAGCAAATTGGATTGGATTCCCTCCATCTTTACATAATCTTATTACAAGTCACGGTCTCACCCAAGCCGTAGTTATAGACGACCAATCGTTTTTTTGCTGTTTAATCTCCATGTCATCAAAAAATCAATCATTAACCAGCTGTAGTTTTTTATTTCGATTTCTGCTTCGGCGCATCTGTTAGTATCGATTTGTGAAACGACCTTTCTATCTTCATTTCGGTTCGTGAATTTTCCAAGCATGGAGGATTAGGGGCTTACCATTTAACATTGATGGGTCAACGCTTTTTGCTATGCTGTATGCATAAACACGTGCTAATTTAATCTGTTACGTTTTCTTAGGCCGAATTGGCTGGCCTACCGCGGAACCAATGGCTGGAACAGTCTAACGCCAGACACATGTACAGCTCCGAATCTGACTTCCTTTAAAAGAATCTTGATGAAAATGACAAAAGAGAAAAAGGAACGGAACGGACACGGACCATGAACCAGCTTTCGCTATATGTTTTGTACCATTAATAAGTAATGATATATGTTGATAGAGTTATTAGGACCTGAATTATGTCATTTGAATTTGGTGACCTTCACCTCTTACCTCATGACCTCAATGAAAAGCGGCCTGTATGCTGATTTGAGCTTCTCATGAATAAACAAAGGTTCAAACGAACAAATAACTTTCACCTAGCCTTCTACTACAAAATTACTTGCCAAAATCTGTCCTTGCCGGCAGTTTACAATCTCGGATACTTTTCTCGGATACTTTATGGTATAAAACATGTATCATGACTTGTTTTCTCCATTCACTATCACAAGTGATATGCAAAATCAATTATTCTGTATTATTGACTCTATTATGTTATATTCATTCCAAGTTTGGCACGATGGTGATTCGATTAACTACACTGTATTATATTACGTAAGTCATTCTGATTATCTCTTATTTTTCCGTTGGGTTCCTGTTTGTCCTTGTTTTCCTGTTAAATGGATCTGTGTTCATCCGCGGGGCCCTTGAAGGTGACTTTGGGATGATATGTCTTCCCTGAATAAATAAAATCAAAAAGGATTTCAAAAAACATCCCTCTATCTTGCGTCTTCGTAGGCGTAAAGCGTCCCTTACGGTGCTGACCCATTCGTCTAACGCTTTTGATGCTGTAGGATTTTCAAGCAGACTGTGCCAATCAACCTCCTACAAGGATATAAGACAGACTGTTCCAAAACAAGACAGCTGGGTTATGTACCACATATTTTGTACCACGACTTACCCAAGCATGTCCTTAGTTTTGTGATCACACGGCAAAATGGTACCACGATCGTTTCTTTGTTTACTACTTCTCGTTTAGTTCCACATTCAACGTAAATCCATGTATGATTAACCAAGTTATGGTAATTTCTTTATTGCACTGTGTTCACACTATATTGTTTCATTTATTTGTTACCCATCTTACTTTTGTTTAATTGATTTAGTTGAATTGTTATGATTTTACATATGCACGTAGCTTTCGGCCTTCCTTGCACTGTTATATTCCCATTTGCATTTTATTGTTATGAATTTATAACTTTTGAGTTCGAAAAAAAAAAAAAAAAACAATAATGCGACGAATTTTACCAGCCCTAAGTTATTTTTGAAGGTGCCCATCGTTAGACAAAAACAGTGCTTGAAATCAGTTTCATTGTGTCCTTTACATCGTAAGTTGATTCAGCTGTATCTCATTGCGTGGTGATGCGTTATCCTACAACGCGCGACACATGGATATCGACCATATTGATGTTATCTTACCACACCGCCTACACCAGGTATTTTGGTGCTAACAGAAAAAAATGGTAACTTGATGATTGCCATTCATACACAGACTGCAGACGAAAGAAATATTGACTATTGGTACAAATGTGTTAAACAGTTCCCGTGAATGTGAATATCATTATCTAGAATATTTTTTTTCTCTCTGCAATCCTCCAACGTCTAGATTCAACAGGTTTTGGTGCTAACAGAAAAAAAGGGAACTTGGTGATTGCCATTTATGCACAGACTGCAGACGAAAGAAATATTGAGTTCCCGAGAATGTCAATATCATTATCTAGAATATTTTCGTTTTCTCTCTCTACAACCCTCCAAAGGGTACATTCAACAGGCCAACCCAACCCAACGATGATTTAACCATTTCTCTACAGAGTAATATCTTCCCGTAGATAACGTGCGGAACGTCCTCGGTTTAGCACATCAACCGCCGCCATAACGGCAGCAATAACCACGGTAATGCCTTAATGGCATTCCCCTACATCGCAAAGATATAAGGTCGCCGCAGCCGCAGCAAAATGAATTGCACATGGTGCACCTCGGGTCAGACAAACTGTACAGGAGAGGCTCACATCTGCCAAGCTGCCAGCCATCGGGATTTCTGTAAATACTTTAAGAGAGGTCAAATGTGCGTGGGTGTGGATTGATGTCACAATGGATAGCTCTTTATCTCTCCCGGGTTTTGTCTAGACCAAGATTTTGATTAGGCCCGCTTACCAGATACCACTGTAGACGGAGATCGCGCGGCCACCTTGCCGCAACCCAGATTAGACTTCTGTAACCGTTGATTTCATTATTCGAATATGATGCAATATGTACATGTATGATTGAAAGGACGACAAAATACATAAAACGTAAAAATATTCTGTTTTTCTCCCCCGGGTTTTGTCTAGACCCCCGAGTTTGATTAGGCCCGCTTACCACTATAGACGGTGATCGCTCTGCCACCTTGCCGCAAGCTTAATTAGACTTCTTTAACCGTTGATTTCATATTTTGAATATGATGCAATATGTAAATGTATGACTGAAAAGACGACATAACACAAAGCGTAAAAGAGTCTGTTTTTGTATCTATGAAATAAGTTGAGCGATTTGTCAAATTTTAAGGTCGCAGCGCAGTTGCAGCGAGGGCGACGTTTTAGTGGAATATGGGCATTAGCAATGAAGATTTGTTCTACTCGGTTTGATAAAGATACGTTGACGAATTATGTAGGAATCTATTGTTGGGAAGATAGGTACTTTTTCTATAGGTGTGTCGAATAGATGTATGCATTCTTAAGTGTGGAATCATAATTTTTATTGTTCATTGATGTTGTTCTTATCTTGGAAGTGCAGGCGTTCTACCTGAAACTATTCAAATTACATTGTATATGATTGTGTAAATATAAGCAGAATTCCATCTATTCATTTTGACTATTTCTACATCTATGGAATTTGGTTATGATCCTATTTAGATTTTCTTGCTAGTTTACAAAGTATTGGATTATTTGCCATTTTTTGTGATTTATTGTATGATTTCAGTTTCTTTAAACAGTTTTTATTCGACTTCAACTCAAGTAAATTTACTTGTATTCAGTTTCCTTTTCATCTCAAAGATGTTTTAATACATACTTCACATTTCTTTCCTTTTTTTGCATTATGTTGCACTGTTGTTTTAGGACATGTAATGAAAATGAAAAAGTTAGCTGAAAAAATCTCAAAGAAAGTCACGGAAACATCTATGAAAAATTGGGCTTAAAATGCATGTCTCTTTGCTGAAAGAATATGTTTGCCTCTTAAAAACGAAAGTTTTACTTTTCGTAGATTTTATTGAATCAAATGTTCAGGCATGTTGTTACAACAAAATATAACTTTATCTATTTGTCACAGCCTCATGTTACATAGTACCAATTTACAGTAAATTTGCTTAACTGCAACGTTAAAATCTTTCACACAGCATGCGATTTTCATAAGCGAATAAATGTAGGGATGATAAGATTTTTGCATAGAATATTCATGATGCCGCTATATAACGGTACAAAGCCTATTCATTCTACCGTATCAAGCCAGCTATTAATTTCAACAAACTTCTGAACACATAATGAACGGAGGAGTTGATCAAGCCGATAGGAACCTCCGAACGTAATTTCATGCTGTTCCAACAGATGTTCCCACTGACGGGTTGAAATATGGGGGGATACGGGGAGTGCCATTTGTTTTACACAGTTGTAAGATGCATCAGAGCGTTGATAATGAACCCTAACTGCGAATTTGGACTCCAATAGACTCAACACAGATATTATCTGAACCCCATTACCATGGCTCGCGGAGCCTTCCATCACCAGCAGTATATCTGTACAAATCACCTTTCGTTACACTCCACCGTTTATCGTTGGCGGCGTCTGCCTAAGTTTGCTTCCATTGCCAGTGGATCAAAAGAAGTAACGTAAAGCTTCGACCACCTTTTTTATGGAAATGTTCTCAAACTTTGCTAGTTCTCGGTACAGGTAAGATACTATAGGAGCATGAAAGTTCAACTACAGTGACATGCCACTGCTCAGAGACTGAGCATGATTAGTCACCATCGTCTGGAATGTTTCCCTTAAAAGCGAACGCCTATCTGATGTGCCGTGACCTCCATCCTCTTCAACCCCATCTGTCTCGTCCCGTAATCATACATAAACATGCAGGGGCACTGCAGACCCAGCTATGTGACTCTTACAGGAGCAAGCCTATCAGCTGCAGAAGTCACCGTGAGCCGGGGAATAATGGATGACTGTCTGTCGGGCGCTGGCAATAGGTCACGGTAGAAATACATTTAAAACACCTGTGGGGCTAGGCGATAACAGGGCTTCTTGGCGTCTCTGAGAGTCTCATGCAAAGTCTGCGTTAAGACGTGTGCTGAGAGATCAGCGTTTGCTTGTCTCGTCTGGGATTTTTAAAGCCTCTTTTATCTATTCTGTTTTTACCTGATGACGAAGGTATTGTTTTCAGTTTATCTTGGTGTGAGTTCAGCGTGTTGTTTTCAGTTTATCTTGGTGTGAGTTCAGCTTGGCACCTGCTTATCCTAAGGTCCCAACTGCGCCTGTTCCCGTAGGGGGTGTAGTCCCGGCCAGGCCCCGATGCCACATGTCTGTCCCAGTGGACTGCCGGGTACGGGGGGGGGGGTACCTCCCGGTGCTCGCACGATTAGCTCAAGGCGTCTATTTCTTACCGTCTCCTGCGTTTATCTTAAATCCGGACTAAAATGATTCGGGTTCCCGGCTGGGCCAAAAAATTGTCCGGCAGCCGCAGGGTGTCCCACGGGGCCACGTAGGGGCCACGCCCGAAAGTTCCAAAAAACAGCCCGTCAACTACCCGGCGGGGGCCCCCTTTTTTCAATTAGGACCGAAGGATGACCCGTCAGCGGAGTGGCAGGAAGTGGATTTGGCTGGGATTCATATTTAAGAGGACGGCATGTGTGTAAGAGTTAAAGTTTGGCTCGGCCCGGGTCCCAAGTTAGTTACATAGACAGAGCAATGCATAGATAGAACTAGCGAGGAATTAATAAAATTTGTAAATATTCCACGAATGTATGAGATCTTCTAACTCATGTTGTCTATTCTTTCACGTCTGGTAAAATTTTGACATTCAAGACTTTACCTCAAGGCACAAACCCGACGAGACGTGGAATTTTGAGCATTTAAAAATCAGGGAAGCCAGAAGAATATGTAATTGGAAAAAATGATGAAGTACATGTTATGTATGATAAACTCGACTGTTGTTAAAAAACTGAAGTAAATGAAACATACAAAATGTTTTGATTTGTATGAACCTCGTACATGGTAAATTTTATCTTTATTGGCAGCTTAAATCGTGACATATCTTTCCAAAAATCAAATAACTAGAATCACATGATACATATGTATGCACCATAATGAAGATTCAATCAACAATGACGTGAGTAAACAAAGGCAACACAAAACTAAGCTATAACAAAATCATTTGTCTATACAAAAGTCCCTGCCGAGCATCAAATCCATCTGTAGATCCTATTAGGATCAGAAACGACATGCACTGGCGTCAAATGAATATTCTATTGTTACAATTTGTCTGTGGAAACTTGTCGATTTGCATAGAGTAAGACACATGGATATTGTGAAACAGTGGCATATGATGATGTACGCTATCGCAAAACCTTAGCGTGAAAAAATCGATACAATGGTGCATATTAGGGACCCGCTAAAACGCTTCCATCTTAAGAGTAACATCCCCGTAGGCTCTAAAAACCGCTGGCTATTACAGTTATTAGAGCGAAAGGTAAACCTCAAAGCATGGCGAGTTGGAACTTTACGATGTGAAGCAAGGATCCCCACTGTTTAGAACGTGTTTGTACTTGCAATGGATGTAGCCGTATATATGCGTGTTTTTCTCTCTGTCTTTCTGTGTGTGTGTCTGTCTGTCTGTGTGTGTGTGCAGGGTGTGTTGTTTGCGTCTATGTTTCTGTGTTTGTAACTTTATGTATTTTTGGTGGTGGTGGGCTCTCAAAGCACCTTCAACGTTTTTTTTAACCTCTAAATTTCAACCCTAAGTTGCATCAAAATCAATACATGGTGTTCAAAACGATGAAATAGCAGTTTTTCCGGCTCTTTATCCACTCATGGACGTGACATGAAATAACAGTAGAAACGCACCCTAACAAGACGCAGAATGTTTGCCTTTCACAGTGGCATCTAAATCACGCCAAAAGCCACCGCGGCGCGTGGACATAACAAGAACTAAAAGCGCCATTACGACAAAATAAAGACTTTCAAAGATGCCATATCTTGCAGGAAATATATTGTGGCTTCATGGGGAGTTACAATAGTACAGAACGTACACACAAGAAGTGTGGCCTCTTAGAAGTGAACCCTGAAGAAATCCCATTTTCCCTAGGGTTTGCTATATTGGATCCATCAATCACAACAGCCCCATGATTACGATGCTTTATAGCCACTATAAATCAGCCAGAAGGAAAAGTACGTCAGTTTTTATCTGCGCCTAAGAGTAACGGAAAGGTACAGAACCCGGATATTTCCTCAAATGGCTGCGATCCGTTTGCATCCGTCACATATCGTAGTTATCTATATTCCATATCTATTCATCTGCTGAGTTCCTTGGAGGCAATAAAACCAGTGAAAAGTGAATGGGATTTCCTTCTGATTTGTCGGGATCCATTTTTCGACGAAGACTGTTGGCAACTGATGAGTGGCAAACTGTCATTGCCCATTAAGATGGTCGGAATATCATTTTAAAAATCCTGGAAGACGTTGAAGAATAATCTAAAGATCACTAAGATCACTCAACGAATAGCTGAGAAGTCATTGGAGGTCATTTAGTGATCACTAAGACATTGAAGACCACTCGAAGTTCCCTAAGATCACTCAACTACTTAGGGATCATAGAAAGATAGTTGAGAAATCATTAGGATACCTCGGAGATCATTTCATGGTCATTGAGATCATTCAATGGCCGTAAGGATCATTTAATGGTCACTAGAGTCACCCCATGACATTGAACATCATTTAAGAATAGATGAGAAATCATTGGAAGACCTTAAAGATCATTGAAAAGTAGCTAAGGTCATTCAAAGGCACTGAAAGACATCCATTGAAAGATACTTGAGAAATTACTGGAAGTCCTTGAAGAACATTTATTGATCTCTAAGATCCTTCAAGCATCTAAAGGTCACTAAAATCATTTAACGACATTGGAGATTATTTAAAGATAGTAAAGAAATCATTGGAAGACCTTGAAGATCTTGAAATATGACGAAGATAACTTTCAAGGCCCACAGAGGTCGTTTGGCAGATTTGACAGTCACTGAAATATTGTTCTGAGCTGGTCTGGGACCTTATCTTACCAAATGAAAAAATGAGCGTCTGCTGCTGCAACCTTCACCTTTCGGCAACACCCACATATTTTTAATTCTAGACATGGGTCGTTGAAGATACGTGCACATGTACCCACGTATCCTTACAATAATGTTTTCCTGCATAAAGATATTCGCGAACGCTCCTAATTGCAACAGATAAGCTTTAATCAGTTTTATGAGGGAGGCATACGTGTATCTTAATAGGCACGCTATAATTGAGTCATCAGTCACCTTCTTGTTGTCCATAAAAGATCAAGATACCGCAGATTCTTTTTTACAACGTCACCGGGCTGGTTTCTTTACCGCTCTCCTCAACTTTACGAGGCATTGCCGGCAGACATTAAAGTTTCAACGGTGATCACCCTTGTGTAATGCAATATATCTTGCTGTTCACTGCACTGGAACACAGTCAACTCTTCTCTGGATGCCACTAAAACCCCGCTTGTTCCCATTTCTGACCGTGTCTGGTCACGTAAAGGGGAAACATTTATGTGTTGTAATTTGGCAGCCGTCCGGCGAGCCGGTCTCTCATGTGCTCTCCGTCATAAGTCTTATAACCCTTCTGCATAATTGACTTTGTTAGAAAATCCAATAAGTCACAGACGTGACATATTTGCCGAAAAGATGCATTGCAAGGTAATTCCTATATTCTATACGGCCTACTCGGACTTACGACATTCTTTTATTAAAATATATACCTTAGATTAACTTGCAGCATTGCATAGAGTTGCAAAGGTACGATCATTATATCTACCACGCACCATGATAGCTAGAAGTTATTACGGCAGAATTGTTTTCATTATTGTACATCTATAAAGTTGAAATCGCCCACCTATCCCTCTGGTAGTAAACCGCCTCTTCCATTGTACTTGTAGGTGCATCCTTATCTGATGGCCTTGACGTTGAGAGACAATTGTGCTAGAATTCCCGGAATACTTTCACAAATGATGCTTTAGATCATCGAGCGAGAAGGATTGCATTATGTATGAGACGTGGCGCTAAGATCCTCCCTTGAGATTCTTGAATTCCTTTACTTCTAACAAGATTACGATTCTAGCTTGTACCGTCAAATGCTGACGATTCAAACCCAGGCTGTCTCTATAGACTCGCACGCGTGCAGAATTTGAGCTGGCCAATTTTTCTGACACAAGTCACCTTGCACACGACCTATAGATAACAATTACTCTAGCTTATATTATACAGTACCTATGTGGGAGGGGTAGTGATGTCGCTTTCTCACTCGAGAACAAAGTGATACTGTATTTTCTCTTGGGCAAGTCGCCATATGGACACGCCATGACAAAGTACAGAAGTTAACAGAACACATGAGGGACTGCTACTGGATTCTGGGTTCTTGCCAAATCATTTAGCCAGGGAAAAATCCCTCCCCCGTCCATGTGCCCCTACTGACTTTTGATATTGAATGTTATTTGCCCGACTGCGTCTAATGTAAGAGGACATATCGACATGTTCTATGATGAAGGGTGAAGAGTTTTCATAACCATCAGAGGCGTGACGAGATGTTCGGCAGAATGGAAAGTCGATGGTTCTGGTAAATCAGATCATCATTGGCAAAAACGTTACCATCCAACTTTTATGAGGGATTGTCAAGCATAGTGTGGTTATAGATTGAATCTGCGTATTTCATAATTTGATTCATAAGTTACCACTGACCTTTCTGCTCTCTTTCTCATGGAAAGTTAGTAAAACGTATTGAAAATAGAGTATCACAACTAATCATCAAAGTTTAACGCCATTCTAACGTCATCCTGTTTCGTTGATTAATTGTACTAATAGCAGTCCCAAGAACTAGTCGGCGTCTAATTTGCTTTCTTCTCCCTCAGTCGCTCTGTTTGTTTTTGTACATTGTGCTTGCTGTTGTTTAGATAGATACATAATTTCCTGTCAGGAATAATGTGAACTTTTCTTTCGATGCTCACAATTGATAACATCAGCATTACAAACCATGGCG
Organism: Branchiostoma lanceolatum; assembly: GCF_035083965.1. Classification (NCBI taxonomy): domain Eukaryota; kingdom Metazoa; phylum Chordata; class Leptocardii; order Amphioxiformes; family Branchiostomatidae; genus Branchiostoma; species Branchiostoma lanceolatum. The sequence continues at coordinate 12,825,654 of NC_089740.1, forward strand.
TTGCGATTGCCTACTTTGAGCGGAAAATAGTGAAATTTATCTCAGAAATAGATTGCGGAAAGTTGTCCGTATGCCCAATAAAACTTCACCCGTTGATGCCAAATACTATATCTACCAAGTTTTCTGTAATTATATCATAGGGATAAAATATTGATACATAACACTCATTCATATATTATTTTAAACACCCGCATTCATTACAAATCTATCTATTCCAGACCCATAAAACAAACAGTGGCTTCAAATTAAGAAAGATCCCACAGAACTCTCTTCGCCCTAATAGGCCTTTTAAGGCAAAAAAGAAAACCTTATCGATTTTATGCAAAGACTTTTTCAAGTGTTCTAAAGAGAATACGACGTCTAAAAGGATCTTGGAGGGTCTCATGGCAATCAATCAATATGTACTTGCTTACCAATCATCCCAGTGGTACTAATTAGGTTTGATACCACTGGCTCTCTCTTATATATATTTCATCCAGACTATTCCTACAAATAGAAATTGAAGATTCTAGTTCTAATACCAAACGTCAATCTCAGTGATATCGTGATGTCCCCGAAATTGCATCAAATCGTTGATTTTGTACCGCGGCTTACTCCCCAGCTTTTAGAATTCAATTAGGTATCCCTGATTGTAGGAAACGTGGGGGAAATGGCAGTTTGATGAGTATGTGCGTCACGTCCGTGGGTAGAGGGTGATGCTGCCGTGTTGGATGAGATTTGTCGTCGGGGATTGCGGCGTCTGGAGAGTCACAAGGCCGGTCTAAGTCACCGGGGGGTTCACCCGGAGATGAAACTGCGCTTATTCCACCCGCGTGTGAATGGCACCCGCTGTTTTACTCGGGTGAAGGGGGCGCCGTTTCAGGCGGAGCTAATTGTCAGGTCACGGTGAGGAAAACTACATTTCCGGATCCGGTGAGGATTTAGAAGGCAGGGTCTGCACAACTGAGTGCATGAGATGTATTGTGATCCTCGTCCTTCTATTCAACTCACGTAGAATGGACTTAGATGTAAATGGCATGTCCTTTACTTAGTGCCAGCTTCAAGTAGCTCCCCGGGGGTTCAAATCCATGGAAAAGCGCTGAGTTGCATTTACAGCCCCAAATAACTACATGGCCCTACTGTCTACTGATATGTATATCATAACATATACTAGTAGACTGCTCGGTGCATCTATTACACACCTATTCTACTGCGGCCGCGTCATTTCACAGAGCGTACGAGTTGTCTAGAAAAAAAACGAATCTTTTTACTACGTTTTGCGTACTTTGTTGTCTTTTCTGTCACAGCTTTAGAATTTGCATGATATTACGATTATGAAATCGAGGGTTACACAAATCCAATATAGGTTGCAACGACGTCGCCGTCTTGTAAAATGGGGACCTTACTGCTGTATGATGACGCACACACACACACACACACACACACACACACACACACACACACACACACACACACACATACACACGCACAAACACACATACAAACTCACACACATACATTCACACACACAAACATGGATAGTAAGATAGATAGATACATATTAGATAGATAGATAGATACACGTAGATGGATAGATAGATATAGATGGATAGATAGATTGTTATTATTGACAATTGCTTGATGTTGTTTTTCCTATGCTAATCAAAATCACAGTGCTTGTCGACACTGACGTGCGCAGGACTACCTTATAGAGTATTTGTCCAGTTTTATGAATAGACAGGAAACTAAGCTCTCTTCGGAGTTTACGAAGTTCAGAACAGTTGATGCTGTTTGTCATTATCTGCAATTGTTTCATGTTGTTTTTATTAGGATGCTAATAGAAATGATAGTACGTATCGACACTTGGAATCTGATCCCAGCGTTCTTAACAGCAGCCAATCAGGAGCCAATTATTCTAATTATTTTATTGGGAGCTCAAGCATTCGTGACTGTGTAATAAGTTTTAATGGTTCACACTGCATTACCCACGTAACGAGGTTTCCGCTTCGTCTATTTTTGATTGGTGAAGAAGGAAATGATTAGAGCATGATTGTCTTTTATGGATAACATTACTATAGTCCTCGAAGAAGTAATTCCAAGTATGTCATTGAAGAACTATAACAACATAAGTACACCCATTCTTTAAATTGTATACAAATAAGACTCTTGTGTTGAAGCAGGTTTTAAAAAGCCAACCAGTAAAACAAAGATGCATTGAAAGTTTTCAATATCTGCTTATCATTTCATTAATCGCAATAATGTCATTTGTCAATGTGTTAAAGAAGAAAAAACTGAGGTTTTTGTCGATGAGAGTGGGTCTAGATGGATAGAAGTATTTGACAGATTTACAGGCCAACAATAGTTTACATACGAAAAACCCGACTACAAAACTTTTATTATTAGTTTTACAGTATTGCCACCCTTGGCCTAGGATATCACGTCCTTAGATGGGAACGTGGTCTATGTAGGAAATGACTGCGGGTATGCCTGATGTGAAAATAAATGCTGGTTAGATATATTGCCGCTGTAAGTTTAGGCGTCCCCTTGTACTTCATCATAATAAAGACAGCTGAAGCGATATATATCCATCATGTGAAGATATGTGGGACACTGCTATCGTTCAAAGTCTGCAGTCGATTTTTAGATGCTCGCATATTGCGCATGTGCGCAATTTTTCTAGCTTCACAGCCGTTGGCGTCGAGACAGTGATTGTGATAGCGTGGCTTGCACGCAGATCGCTTCTATTCTGCCGGAATGGATTTCACTAGCAGCTGCTGAAACGGACTATCTTTTGCTAAGCCGGAGGCAAAACATCATTGATTGCCTGCCGAAACGTTACCGGTTGATCCGAATCATTGGACAAGGGATAATGAGGTGTGTTGGAGCATGTTCTATTCAGGCGGTGAACATCGTCCCAGGATTCCTTACCTCCTCGTGTGAGCCATCAGGCGCTCCTCTGGCAATCTCGTCAGCACGCCCGAAGATGATCTCCGTGTGTGTAAATCCTCACCTCATGGCAACACAGCTGCAGTTCAGGTTAGATCAACCTTCTGGGCGTGAGGTCGTCTCCATCTAAACGGCGTAACGCAGCTTTCCTGGCACTCGTGCACCGAAGATAAGGATATAGGACGTCGAAGCTTCATGGAGAGATTCCGTCGTTGATGTCTTTCCAATTAATCTGTCGGTGTGTGGAGAGTGATATACCAGGTGGGCGATCCTGCTCAGAATGTTTGGATTGTAGCCACCCGAGAAGGTTGTGTGTTCCCCACGCGGCCACCCGTCAACGGTGAGGCGTCAGAAGTCTTTAGTTTTCCTAAAAGCACACTGACGCTTGGATGGCTTTGCCAGAAAGATAAAAGATGGTCAGATACTGGTCCGGGTCTTTCGGAGTGACTACGTGTCATGAAGATCAAATTAGCTCGGCAATTACCAGTCCATTTTGCAGTAGGAATCTACCTATGCAGATCTTGCGGATCCTAACTATTCTAGTCACGCTTGAAAAGCTATGGACGGCATTCCATAATGGGTGGATACGTTGTATTCTTCAGCCGACGGTTGCGGATTTCTGGGCATGAGCTGTTTGTAGGTACGTTCAATCCTGGCTGTTTACTGGCGACAAACTATGGGGGACGGGATTTGTGAAATCGCTATTGACGGTCTCCCTGCGGTAGCGCGGCAAGCCCCTCCAAGGATCGACCCGATCAACCAACTCGACGAGGACGGCCAAATGGTCGCCATCCCGGAGGAACCCTACTCCATCAAAAGATGGCAAATCTTCTGTATAATATTTGTCATTCTAGGCGCCTTCGGAGGGGTTGTATACTTTATTGTGCTCCCTATAAAGTCGTACAAGCCGCCGAGCGTGTTAAAGCCAAAGCCGGGGGACCCGTCGCGACCCTTCACAGACGCAACGCCCGAGATCCCGAAGGAGTACCCGTGGGAGCATCAGCGGATTCCCAACGATCTTCAACCTTATGAATACAGATTAACTCTTAGGTTGGATGTAACAAAGCATGTATACAGTGGTTCTCTTGTCATCAACCTTCGGTGTTATCACCCCACGGAGTACATCATACTTGACATCCAGGACGTTCACATTTCCGATAATCTAGTGTCCGTGATCGACCTATCGACGGGGAAGATTCAGCCTGTCGCCGACACCTTTCAGGTTTCAGACCGTAGAACCCATTATGTCATCAGCGTAGCAGACAAACTCCGGGTTGGAAGTATTTATAGAGCCAACATTACAACATTTACTGGGAGAGTGAACGCTGAGCCGCCAGGGTTATATACAGCAAGACATCGAGCTAGAAGGGGTAGAGACAGGTGAGATATATTTGTACCAACCTCTGCCATAAAAAGGCAATCAACCATTGGTTATGATAATCGTGTGTTTATGTGCGAGTATGCACGGGTGGGTGTAACAATTTTGTTGGAAAATTACATGATGTTTTAAACTTTGCTAACATCTGTAGATATAGACAAAAATTATTGGATCCAGTATAAACGCACCCTACATAGTTAAATTCGAAACAAAACTACTTTAATTAGATTAGGTAGACATTAAAGTCATTCAATGACTTATGCTACACGAACAGTGTGCAGCAAAGTGTGCATGCATCTTTGCGCGAACACATGAACTTCTTCACTTGGTTCTTCATCTTCAAACACAGCAAATTTGATAATGATATGATGAAATAATGTAATAAAATGTTAACACTTAGTAAAACATTATAGCAGAATGTTAGGCCCTCCTTGCTACAACCCAAAATCTATCGTCTTTATTTTCTTATAATGATGCTGATGAACCAACCAATCAGAGAAACGTACAAGCTCAGTTGCAGATTAGAAATGGCTAAAGTGCTCAAAATTCAATCATTTTCTACAATACCAAATCAACCTAAAACCCCCGAATGAAGGACACCCACTCGTATCTTTTCAAATCATGATGTACGGAAGCAAGGCAATAATCCGACCACTGTCAATGAAAACGCAACCGTGACGAGTGAAGTTAACGAGGTATCTCATTATCAGGGAAAGGACGGCGTGATAACTGTGTCACGAAACTGAGTAGCAAACGTGCCCCCGACCCGTCCCGTATAACCAAATCACCCCAGATACGTCAGGTCCTCTAAACAGGGATCAGGCACCACACCGGATGCAATTAGTGCAGGTCCGCCTCGGAATACTGAAAACTCATCAAGGGTTACAAGTCAGCAGGAAGGAAAAGTGTGCTAAATGGGTCACCTTGTCGCATTACGTTTGAGGAGTAGCACCGCCAGCGCCTCATGACCCTCTTTGCAAATTAGCTTTGATGTTTGAGGCGCCTTTACAGACAATTTGGCCAAGTAAATTTGAATAATACAGTCGATGTGGATTGCCTCGCCACAATGAAGTGCACAGGAATATTGCTACTGCATCATGATGTTCTTCTTCAATTGTTTCTTCCCAATTGATCTGTCCTTGTGGCTTACAAAACATGGCTATAATCAAATACATTATCGGAGAGTAACGTTCGATATATTGGTATTACTGTGTTTTAGACGCCTGGAGAAATCCATTTTTGGATAACCAATCTATCATTCAAAAGATAAGTTACATGTGCTAATGCTGTCACGAAGATCCGTTGTTCTAGTGCTATTCTCATTGTCATTCTTAATCTTAATCAAATGAACCTTAATCAAAGTTGCAAATAAACTTTCATTAACGGGATCCAGGTTCAGTACTTTATTTTGATTTCCCTGTTGCAAGCAATCCTTCAGATGGCAATTACCGAATACATCTCAGGCGATGATATTTGTAATTGTTATTACCTTTCATTAGTTTGATGTTCAGTTGAGATTCCTTTCATAACAATTTAAAGGATGGAGACAAGTATTACCTAGAGGAAGTATGGCAAAATAGAAGGTACAGGCAAAGGCCCAATAGGCTTCTTGAGAGGTAGTGGGTTGTTAATCTACCCCAACTAAAGCCAGGTGCACATTTACACCTTGGTAGATTGCGGAAAGCCGTGTTGTTACTGGCTGGGGTTAGGACAGCCGTGTTAAGTGTATTTCCCAAGGACGCACAGTGTACCTTGTTCAGGATAACGACCTCGTCAAAGCATGTGTTCAGTTTTACTGACCAGTTGCTTTAAAACCCGCATCGAAGTGATTCCCCCCGCACACGCTTTGATATGGCACACAATCACGTCGTTGTGGTCAGTTTGATATCCGTTATGGTTCATTCCAGGTTTATATGCCCACTGGTATCCTCGTGGTCAGATTAATGACCATTGAGCTTATCGCATTCCGGTCCATATGTTGACTGCGCATTCGCATAAGATATACGGCTGTAGCTTATCATAAAAACCTTCGCCACAGATGATATATCTCGGGCTTGATGTCGGCATGCTGTATCGACTTTGATCTTCTGGAAATATTCGAGCCAAGATAATTTGATTTCGTCTTGGAATCAATAAAAGACGTTTGTATGTTGATTGCACAGTAGTAAAAGATAAAGAAATTCCTTATCATAGAAAAAAAACTTTCCCCAAGATGATATATCTGTCGGCATGTTGTATCGACTTTGATCTTCTGGAACTATTCGAGCCAAGAAGATTTGATTTTGTCTTGGAATCAATAAAAGACGTTTGTATGTTGATTGGACAGTAGTAAAAGATAAAGAAATTCCTTATCATAGAAAAAAAAAACTTTCCCCAAGATGATACATCTGTCGGCATGTTGTATCGACTTTGATCTTCTGGAACTATTCGAGCCAAGAAGATTTGATTTTGTCTTGGAATCAATAAAAGACGTTTGTATGTTGATTGGACAGTAGTAAAAGATAAAGAAATTCCTTATCATAGAAAAAAAAAAACTTTCCCAAAGATGATATATCTGCCAGCTTGTTGTGTCCATTTGGAGCCTCTGAAAATATTTGGGCCAAGAAAGTTTGATTTTGTCTTGAAATCAATAAAAGACGTTTGTATGTTGATTGGGCAGTAGTTAAAGATAAAGAAATTCCTTATCATAGAAAAAAAAAAACTTTCCCAAAGATTATATATATCGGGCTTGATATTGGCATGTTGTGTCGACTTGGAGCTTCTGGAAATATCAGAGCCAAAAAAGGTTCTACCATGGGATCGACTAAAGACGTTCATATATTGACCGGGCAGCGGTAAAAGATATAGAAATGTCTCGACATATAAAAAACCTTAGTATTAAAAGATGTAGACATTCCTTATCATAGAAGAACCTTTCCCAAAGATGAATTTCTGGAAACACTCGAGCCAAGAAAATCTGATTTTGCCATGGAACCAATTAAAGATGTCTACGTCACACAGAAGAACCTTCCTCCCAGCCACCGTCAAACTCTGGAACTCTCTGCCACAGGACATTGTGACTCTTAAGGACAAATGCAAATTTAAGTACAGTATTAATCGCCACCTAAGTGTCCCTCGCCAGCGCCCTATTATATAGATACGGGTCAGCTGCTAAGCTTAGGTATGGTGCAAGGCATAGGAAAAAAATTTAAAACAACAACATGCTGACTGGGCAGTAAAAAGAAATATATACACACTCATCTTATCACAAATACCTTCCACGCAGATAATATACGTGTGGCTAGATATTTAGCATGATGTGTCCACCTTGAGCTCCTGAAAATATTATTCAGTGCCCAGTGGGCGCCAAGACAGTTTAATTCTGACATGTGATGTACGGCGTCTATATGTCCATATATTGGTTACAAGTCATGTTATCTTTCTATGCCGGCTGCTTTGTTCCCACAAATTTGTCGTCATTGATCACGGACGACAGACTAGCGCCGTTGGCAATATCGTTCTGGCCGTGAAAGCGATTTCGGCTTTAATATCATGCCCGCTAGGGTCACACTGCAACCGCTTGCTGGTAAAGCTCAAAGATAGAGGCAAGATCGCGTCAATATCAACTAGTTGCGAGTTATTCATATCGCGTTTTAGACGATGCCGTAGTTTCGACGGCTTCATCCGATTTTGAGCCGAGATTGCTTTTCCGACAGTACGCTTCCCAAGTGATTGGATTTGCTATTGACATTGCGGAGCCACGAGGGGTGGTGATCGTTACTAATCGGGATCTAGAGCAAAGCTCAATGTCAACGCAATGACCTCTGCTGCAGTGGTCTGTGACGTGCGGCAGTTTTAATGAATGAATGAAGACCTTTATTGCACATTTCTGCCACACTTGGCTAAGTACAGGTCACAACAAAACAAAATACAAGTAGTTAACGGATATAAAAGAATATGACTATCATTAGATAAATTCTACTTCTCCTCGCTTTTCGGTTATAGTAGATATAAAAGAACAGACGTGTTTTTCAATGGGACGTTTGTCTAGTCGCATTAGGAATATGAATTTTTGTACAGTACTGAAATGTGTGAAGTAGGGAAATAGGTTTTCTACAAGCTTATAAAGTTCATTTCTTTCTTTGGTATATAGTCCACATTCTACCACAAAATGACAGTCGTCTTCTATTCTATTCAAAGTACAATGTTTACATAATGCTTCGCTCCGACGTCTTGAGGTTTCTGCAGCGACGCAATGATTCGTTTATTCTCCACTAAAAAGTGAATGAAGACTTGTACGAACTATATAAATATTGATATACGCGAGCAACATTTGTTGAAGACGATAATTCCATGGTTATAATACATTTTGGGGAAACTCTATTGAATGATGTACTGATTCAATATTGAGTTGTCGGTAAAGATCTACAGATTGGCAACATTTCATCATTTTGATTTTGTTATAGTTGCATTTGACCAAGTTGCTAGTGAGATGTGTGTGATATATTTCATGAATACGTTGAATAATAAGATAAACAGCAGAAGGTAAAGGGCAACAAGGTGGAATGATATTGTTATAGTTTCACAAATGTCACGTTCGATGTGATCCGATTCCTCAGTAGCACGATTACATAAGAAGACATTTCAGAACTGCCTTTATCGGATTCCGCATTGCATGCAACACTGAATACATAAATTTCATAATAAACAAATGAAACACTGAATACAAAATCAGTCGGACAATATTTTCTTTGAATTATTGTGAAAGAAATCATATACTATTGAAGCTCAAACTTTACTGATAGCTTGTCAACGTGACTAAAATGCTGCTCAAATGATTTAAACGTACTTGAAACAAACCTCGACATAACGGTTGGAGTCAACGGACAGTCATGACAGACATCGAACGATGGCCCATGCTTCCTGGTAGTACAATGCTCTAGAACTGATAGGTGGATGGTCACCACAGCTCTTGCAGGTCAATGAAGAAACTTTTTCAATCAGTGGAAAGAGCTATTTCACAATGTAATCTGGTTTCAGAATATTTCGTCTACTACATCTACATTAGTCAGTGTCGTTGCAGATAATACGAAGCAACTTCTTTGATACTAGAAATAACTCTTTCACCACGTAATCTTGTTTTGATACATTAAACTGCTACATGTACCATTGGTCGTTTTATTCAAAATGGCAAAACGGAGGCATAGTGCCAACATGACGGCGCAAAGCATGAATATCCATATGTGTCAATAGAACTAGATCCATTTGCTCCCAAACGTGCATATATCGCAATTAAATTGTACGCGAAATTGTTCCCTTTCATAACCTGCGTTCTTTGTTTGAATTAAAACGTATTCTTACATTACATGACAGTTGGATACACTTCAATATGATAAGTTGGACTTTTCCATATGAAGACATCTATGATTTATATATGTTGCATACATATTGTGGAAACAAAAAGTACGAATTGAATAACATTTTAGCAAAAACTGCCATATGATATTTGAATAATAAACATGTCATTATAATTCAATGTGGATATATTTGTAGTGTTAGATTTTATGTGGCATTAGCTTTGCCCAATATCAAATATCAAGTTCTCAACACATTTTTATGACTACCAAAATAACAGATAACATATCTTAGAGATCGACGGGGCTTTTGGTGTTGTCAGAAATTAATCGATCAAACCCTGTCCTACCGATTTTACATAATGCCTCATTGCAGTTGGCTTGGGTCTCCAATGACAGACTTTGTACACTAGCAAGTAGCAACAGCACGCCGTAGGCCTTGTAACATCTTTGTAGAGTCGTTGCTATTCAGCTCATGCCACCCAGAGGGTATGCTTAAAAGGACCTTGCTTTCGAATTCACCTCAATTAAACTTGAAATGATATACAAGGGCATCAAGTATTTGGGGTTAACGATAAGTGCGCTTGCATTAAAGTGTTCAAATTCTAAACGAAACGAGAAGCCAGTAAATGAGCTTTTATGGCCTTTGTGATATTGCCGTCAGAAGGCTCGGTAACTTCTAAAGGACACCACTCTAGGGTATTTGAACACAAGAAGACGAATGATCTCAGGATAATCATATTCAATGTCGATTAGGGACAGCCATTTTTACTTGCATGAACTTGTGCCCCAGCATATACTATCTTTTGATGATATTTCCTTTCCGCTTCCAATACAGGTGGCTAATGGTGTATGTTTCTGATGGCACAAAAACGTCTTATATGACTTTTGTGACTTCTTAAAGCTGCATGTTTTCCCAAGTTGGCTGTTCTATATTTCTCCAAGGATCCCTTACCTGCGTCACTGCTCCCTCCCTGACTCTTCACTATTAAGTTTCGTATGATTTCATAGACGAACTGGCACCTCTGATGGTCGGATATATTCTATACTTATGAAATGGATGAGTAAATTGTGATTGTACTTCAGTTTAGCACAGTTTGCCTCATTGAAATGATGTCTGGTCTCTAGTACTACGTTTTTGTCCATGTTCATGATATTTTCTGAAGACATATTTTGGAAATTTTCTACATGAATGACAGCTTTAAAAAGGCAAGATTCAAGTTGATTTTATTTGAGTGGCTGATAGGTTAAGATTTCATTTTTAATTATGGTTTGGTAATTGTATAATCAGGTATAGAACACAATTAAGTGCTATACCGGGCGAGACATTTAGACCCTATCACGGTGGCTTGAATACGAAGATGGGGCTAATTTTTGTTCAATATCCTCATAACTGGCCTCTAATTCCACCGTATGCATGTAATGCAGTATGTCATGCCAATGTAATCGCTCAAGGCACATATTTCACAAATGAACATTCCTTTTGCACAGAAGGGTGAAAGGTTTTTAAATCATACCGTCCAGGGATTTTAAATGATCAGCCTTTTGCATAATTTATACCGCATGTAAAGTAAACTTGTACCAAATCAGACGTGACATTTGGACGACATGTTCCCTAGAAATCGGCAGTAACCGAAGCAGGCATGGTTTTAATTAAGGTTTTCTTCCCTAAAGACGTCTGCTAAGGGACACATGATTAGATAGTTTAGCCCGTCATTCATCAATATAATCAAGGAGGTCTAGACGAAACTTGGACATTGATTTTCTATTTCTAGAGGGTAAAAGGGCTACTGTAAGGCCTCTTCATAAAAGCTAGTGTTTTTATTTTTTTTTAAATGAAACTAAATAGCCATACATTCGTTCTTGGTGAACAATCGAACGCCTGTTCCATTTGGCAAGTTGTCCGGCCCCTACATTTTATAACATTTACTAGACGGCAGTGGTTTACATTTTATAACATTTACTAGACGGTAGTACATCTGTAGGGATCCCCTACTTGCGGCACTGTTAGTATGTATGGCTTTATAGACGAAAGGATGCCTCTGACGTTTGGAAGAATTTAGACTTATGGAAAAGATGAATAAAAGAATTCTTCTTCTTTAGTTTAGCACAGTTTGCAATTACCTCATGCCAATGTAATCGCTCCAGGCACATATATAACATAATGAACATATGAATTCATTTGGCATAGAAAGACGAAAGGTCGTCAAATAATACTGTCTGGGAATTTTAATTATTTATACCGCATGTAAAGTAAACTTGTACCAAATCAGACGTGACATTTGGACGACTTGGACGGCATTAACCGAAACAGGCATGGTTTTAATTAAGGTTTTCTTCCCAAAAGATGTCTGCTAAGGGACACATGATAAGATAGTTTAGCCCATCATTCATCATTTTAATTACAGTATGTTGGTCTAGACGAGTCTAGGACAATTCGTCTATCGATTATCTATTTCCAAGTGGAAGGTAAAAAAGGCTAATTTGCTTCTACATAGCTTCTACATCAACGCTAGTGTTTTCCTTTTTTTCAAAAATCAAACTAACATGATATTTAAGTATTTTTCATGTTCTTTAAACAGACTGATTGGTCGACTGCCAAATTAATATGCCACCGAACCACCCAACCGAGGCTGCAATCATTTTGAATTTTATGTCCACCTCCCTTGTTAACGTTATTCTCTCAAGTGACAGCATCACTGAAGATGGCTTAGTGATGGGGATGCGTTCGGTATGGTATTGCAACTGCGCTGCAACTGTTGATGTTCAGAATGTTTCTAATGTTTTACGCTTCCGCGACGCACCACTGTTCACTGTCCAACAGAAACCTGCATGCAAACATCGTATTGGCGAAAATGAGTTGCATCCTTGTTGCAAATATCAGATCAATTTTACTCTATCACAACTTTTTAACGAGTCTTATTCATCAACCTTAACCAGTGTAGGGCTATGATGACATTCGTCTCGGCATAACCGCCACCTATAGGCAATGCATTCGTTCCTCGTAAACAATTAAACGCCTCTTCCAATGGCAAGATGTCCGCTCCCTTACATTTGATAGTACATCTCAATTCTTCTATGCAGTTCCTTAACTTACCTTCGTGGGGCATTCCAATGTTTATCCTATTAACTGGAAAATCGCAATTTATCGCACGCCCAGCAGTGCCAACAGACGGGGCAGGACGGTATCAGTTATTACTACTTGTAACCTTGGACTTTGGGACTGTTTAATGGCTGGAGTCAGAATCCGTGAAGCTGATCAAAACGAGCTGGCCTCCTGGCCATTCGTCTCCTTCATTAGGAGGCTGATAATAATCTCTCAGTCTGCGGGGAAAGCTGTTTGTCCGTCCATAAACCGAACTCGTTAAGATTTTGCAATAGCCTAGACAGAGCCCCGTGCGCTTGTGGCTGGATCATCAAAAATGATTGGATAGGAGTAGAGAAAAAGGAAACTAACAAAGACCGATGGAGGAGGGATGATTGGTTGATTGCTGCTGTTGGCATATCGTGCCTTTCCTGAATCCAGTTGAAGGAGACAAATGCAGGGACGCGAGCTGCGTTCTTATTGAAGCATTTATCAAATGACACTTGGACCTACATTTTGTACCATTAAAGTTCGATGACAGCATATGTCCACTTTTATGAATCTTGGCTCTTCTAAGAGAAACTTATCAACAATAGTCGCCATGCATATGGTTTTGCATTTTTTCTTTTTGTGGATAACGATTATTTGAAACTTTGCTTATTTCAATGTGAACACAAGTGAAAGACATATGTGTTATTATCTCAAGTATTTTGCACATCCCGTCGAATCGCTATATGATTGTATTCCTTCTTTCTAACAACATTTATTTCTTCAGTTAGTTAACATTTCTTACCATGTAGTACAATCTCGATTTCGAGACAATTGGTGCATTTCTGCATTATTAGAAAGTCCAATGTGCTTGCCTACAATCTTCCCTCACGCTGAGCCCCATGTCTCTCCAATAAGAGAATCCCCGCAAGTCTTCTAGAAATTGGATCGTGATTACCAGAGCCTCGCGTTTCAGTTCAACAAGCGAAAGCTTACCAACCATGAGCACGATGTATTGCTCTTTACTTTGGTATGTGTCCAGTCTCCACTAAACAACGATACTGTCGATAAAGCACACACACAGGGAATAAATAGAAGCTTAATCGAAATTCAATTTTGAGGATAAGGCATATATCGGGACACCTTATCTATGTATATCAAAAATGATTTCAACAATCTATATTCTGAATTCGTGTCATGAGCGTAGGATTTTATTGAAATATTTGACACGTCCGAAAACAAGAATGTCTGCACACTCCTGAATATGTGTATGACAAATCCATAACCAGATTATGATGGCAATGGTTATTGTCACAGGTAAAGATGCGGGAGGACATACGATGAAATGAGTTGCGCTTGGTACAGCACAAGTAAATACCAGTGCTTGAATAACCGAACCAGCCTTGTTATTTGCCCTTGGCTCACGTTTTTCTGTGGTGTGCGGATCGACTTTATGTTCGGAGGTTGGGTAATAACGGAATATAAAGATTCGATGATACATTCTAAATTGCCTCGTAAGAGGTGATATGATATTACCAGTCAGTAGTACTAGGTGCTTTGGTAGCCCGGAAGTGGTTGTATCGGAACCACGAATGGTCTATGAAAACGCAATCAATGCTCTGTTGGCAGGCTTCGGTAATAGAGAGATAGTCGGACTTTGATCGCAGGTCTAGAAACGGCCCTTATGGGCCTAGGTTAATTGCATCTGTGCGATAGTCAAACGTATGTCAAAATGATAGCAAAATGGGTCCAAAAGTAGCTAACTTAATATCAGGAAGGACACAATTATGATGTAAATCCAGTGAGTTACAGCCAATTACGTTTTTGATGATAATTGGAAAAGCAGGGAAAAGGACGATTTTGTTATCATTATTCATAGATTTGTGTTTTTCTATATTATCTAGCAGAGTAAAGATCTTTCTTGTACATTTATTGAAGAACGAGAAAAAGGGAAAAAGAATCACTACAATATTGGGAGTATTATGTCGTTGGGTATATGTCTTTGTACATGGGACTATGGCATGTTGTTGCAATTTGTAGGGCAAAGTTGTCTGTAAAAGGGTGTATCTTTACATAATTTACATCATATATTCCTGCAATGTCCAGACGAATTGTGCATGACTTTTCAATTCAGTCATTTGGGAAATATCTATTTTATGTAATTGTGACCACATGCTTTACCACAAGGCGACATCAATTCATAACACTGTCTGGGCAGTCAGACAACTTAATTCCTTAAAGCAAGTCGCTTTCTCATATGATATAGACCTATAGATAAAAGAATCCTGGAACCACAATATTTCAATGACAAAAGACTGTAAAAGAATGTCAAAGTAAATACAGATTTATACGTCTAATACATTCAATTGCGTCTTTTTGCTATACATAATATTTGGCAACAATTTGAACGCAGATAAAATCCATATTAATCGTTAGACTACACACGTTTCCGTTTTACAATAACAAGTTTTATTCTTTCCATTGTAGTAATCACTATACATTGTATGTAAAATTTGATTAGATATCGACCCTACCTGTATGAGGTTATATTTCTCAAATCCCACAGAAATCTAAGCGTATGTTAGCTCATGCTATGTTAAAGGTTAAACATGTATACCATAGACCGTACCAGACATGGTCGCAATAATGAAACGTAAACGTGGGTAGAAAACCAATGATTTGCCGCTACAAGAACTAATGGAAAGCTTATCTTTTCTGTGCTTGACTCCTGATGTCTGAATCTAATTGAAATCAAATTCAAAACGTTAGATGGTGTTACGTTCTAAGCTCTTAAAAGCGTAGGCAGTTATATAATGGCCAATAAGTGTTTGTTAAGTAGTGTTAAGTATGCAGCATAAAAATCTGGAGAAGCTTTCAAGGATGAAGTTCAGCCAAGAGTGCACTGCTACAATCTTACACTTGATCTGTTTGGATTCGTAGTCAGATGGCTAAGATGAACTAAACCGTTTCCTGAATACAAAAACGTGTATATGTAGTACCAGTTTTAGGTTTCTTCAAGACCATTTTGGAAACGTAACGGCACTGAGAGATAATCGCTGGTAAATTTTACTTAATTTGAACTCAATGCTCTACATTTTGTCAGTTGCATCTACAAAAAAATGCATTTCCTAACTAAACCCGTAATATCAAAAACCGATTGTTCTTTTTCGTACATATTTCATATTTGGTATATCTTCAGAATTTTGCGATATGCATCGAAGAACATAGAATGAGAAATGAGTCGTCTTACATAGAAGAAATCCCTCTGTCGGAGAATCTTAAGTGTGTCCGCTTGGGGACCGTGTCTGCAATACTAAAACCAATTCACCATAACGGGTGTCTGTTAGCCCTCAGGAAATCAATATCAGTCCGCTCCACCATGGTGTTATTAACATATAACATGTATGGAAAGTGGAATAGATATTGGCACGATGCAAAGTGTCGTCAGCTTTGGAAATGAGATCACAATGCAGAAACACAGCATTGAGTTTCCAAGCTGGTCATTCTAGAAGAATTCGGTCGCTGCGAAATTTCCTTACTGTCGTTAGCTAACATCAGCGTACGTCGTTGTCATCAAAATCGTTTTCCAGCTGTCTTGAAAGCTTCGAGAAACTAATGAAGAATATACATCCAGACACTTGATGCGTTAGTTCCGGTTTCCATTACGTTTGTGACGTCAATAGGTATTTAGATCAGATGTTTCCTTTATGGGAAGTGACAGTCCCTGTGTGGAGTCAGAGGATGAGATGCATAGTCTGTGATTAAAGAGGAACGCTTTTAACGTAATCCTTTAAAAGGTTAGGACCAACAAGTGAATCCAACATGGGACCGAGTTGTTGCTCGGTACTTATCTTGTCGCCTCACATCAGTAAAATGTACGTGTCAAAAGGTTTCCATGGGAAAGGCACTTTACACGACTTTTCTCACTCCACCCAGGTGTAGAAATGGGTACCTGGCTTCAGTTGGGGAGGTAAATGGCGGTGGAAGGAGAGGGTAGGGCTCCGCTTTCCAATACCGCGCCCTAAACACAGTAGAGGCCTATTTCCCGCAAAGGCCTTGAAACACTAAACACACTTTGTATCACCGTTGGAAGAAGCTGACCAACTCTCTGTGAATATCAACAATTTATTCATTGTGATAAGTATGATACCGCTCCCTGAGAGCTTAGATTTTGACTTGAGCTAAAAGGAAGCGGCCAGGGAGCAAAGCAAGAGAGGCATTCCCTCCACCCCCATCCCTGTCTAGCCGTCACTCACTGAACCGCGTGTGACAGGGGCTTTCGTGAAAGGATAGCACTGACTTATCACTCAAGAATAACGTCGAAATCCTCATCAATGATGGTAGAAGAACATCATCATACTGTATGGCAGAGACGGAGACATTTTCTTATTCCAATGAAGACGCCATAAGCTCTCTGCAATATTTGTGACAGCGCACTGGTCGATTTATGTGTCTTATCTGCATACATGGGTGTAAAAAAGGTGTCACATTGTTGATTCCTTAGCTTCTTACCAGGAGCCTCGGTGCAATGATTAGACAGATGAGCCACCCCCAAACGTACAAAGAATAAAGCCAAGGCCCTCATCGAAGACTATAAACTCTCATTATCACGAATATGATAGCGGAGAAACCATTTCCCTATCTCAATATCTATATCTGTATTTCCTATTTTTAAAGGATTATTTTGAGCAACGCTTCCTTGCGTTAAAATCGCGTAGCTCTTGCTACCCTCTCACTCTCAGCATTTACAGGCTTTAGGACCTACAACAACTCGTTGAAAATAAATCACTGGCTGTAAGGCTGGCTGTTTGGTCAGTGAAGATAGGTTGCTATATGTAGCTACCTCACGGAATAGTACTTATGCACACTCGATACACCATGGACCCAATTAACCACTTCAAATCAACGTTCCGTAAGATGGTTCTACAACATTGACCGCGCGAATAGCTTCAAATTACTAGAAAAGGCCATTAAGATATACTAAAGCCATTTATGGCACTCTTGCTTCAAATCTGAGTTATACATTTTGTGCCAAGCCATTGTAGTAAGCGGCATTTCAATGGAAAAAAATGGATGTAGAATTTATTGGATACCAATGCAATTTTACAACGTTTATTTGCTGACTGAAGTCAGTCTGGAAGCACCAATCATCTGGCATACATCGTCGTCCCAGATCTGACCTGGTCATTAGTTCTCCATCTCTTGTGGATTTATACCGTTTGATTGGCGGTGTTTTGTGGCGTGTGTGACATAACGAGGATACCCTGAGACTGTTGCGTTCCAGGGGGTATTGCAGTGTACATATGTTGCTGATATCGCAACCAGTGATTTATGCTATCGTCAAATCTGCACAGTCTTTTTGTCGCGTGAAAGATCACCGGTGACAGTGTTGGTAGAATTCATTACGAAGCAGGACTCTAACTAGTTTCCCCCAACACAAATTTGACTTGCAAGAGGAGCAAAAGACGCAGTATACATCGGGGCTCTTCAACCATCCCTTAAAAGAGACGGAGGACGCTATAGGCTATCTGCAACACTCGCCCGACGTCGTGTGTTTCACCTGCAAGCTTTGTTAAAAAAGAAGTTTATCGTTATGCAATCATTATGGATGGTGCTGTACAGTAGAAAATATGCGTAAGTCCAACTATTTTTTGTGTTGTAAACTACATCCATAGAACTCCCTCTTGCAGTCGGTGTGATAAAGATGGCCTCCCTGTAGGCCAGTTGCGGTCATATAATCTTGAGACTAATAAGTGACTGTGATAAGTTTGACCACTGGATGACATCTTAAAGTAATGGACCAAATTAGTTGCTTTTGTATTTTCGGCAGGTTACATAGCACTTTGAGCTCAGTATGAACCGATAAACGGTTTACTGCAAATGCGTCTAAGTTTTTTACATGATCAAACTCATAAACTATTAAATATGTCTCTCAAAGCATGGTCTTGAAATGTGTATAAAACAGTGCTTTGTTACAAACACGGAAGATCTTGCCAATTATGTCAAACTAAAAGTATTAATGTCATTTGTTTCAAACTGGTAACATTTAAAAGTCTCATAGAATTCTGAAATGTATCGTATTGGACATAGCACAAAAATTCAAGTATCATTTTATGCTTTTAAGAATTATAAAGCTTTGTGAAAAAAACTAAGACGCCTTGAAGTGGTTAACTATATGGGTAGTTGATATGCAGCTAGTGTCATGGTTCTAAGAAGCAATGTTACCCAGGAGTAAATGCTCACAGACTGCAATTCCTGGAATCACAGAGTTGGATCTCCGTTCAGGCAAGATTGATCAGTGCAATTTTCTCTGTAATGAGTCAGGAAGTCTCCTTCATTGCTCCAAACGTACTTTGGCATTCGGAAACTCCAGATGTTTTATCGCTACAATTTGGGTTTTCATTTGGAAAGGATTAATCATAACCACTTAAATTAGGCAGAAGAAGGCTGAAACGCACGGTGGGGGTCTAATCCTATTCATTTGACTGATCATGAATACACGTTTAAGTTCATGAATAAAACGGAAAGAGACTGAATTGGCAATATCTCCGCGATAAGGCCCTATCTCAGGGGAAATCACTTCCAAAGGCAAGTATCGTACGTGAACAGGGTTGAAATCGAGCCTTAATTGAACGTTGATGGGGGGAATTTCTGGTAGATGTCGTCCAGTGAGATTACTCTCGTGGTCCTTCGATTTCAGATACATCTATAACAAGCGTAAATGGCCTCGGGGGAATCTCGTTACCGAAGCGACAACAAGATTGTGTAATAGCTTTGTGGCCAACCTGTCTGATTCTGGCCCCTCCTACGTTTTAATACGTATGGGTAATCGTCCGATGGGCTTTAGATCTTAAGTTAACCAGACTGGAAATGATCAAAGCGACATCATCCATCACACATGGCGTGAATCTGTGCACTTGACTGATTTAATGTGAGTATTGTTAGAAGCTAGGGAGAGATACAAAAAACTGGCGAAGACGTTAACTAAATTTGAAATACAGTTACAGTGTAACTTTTACCGATCCTACAACCTTGTTTGTTTGTTTGTTTGCATTGCATACCCAATAAACCGCCTCATGGCGTAACACATCAGGTTTGTACTGAACAGTACAAGATGCATATCCGGACGATATATTTGATCCACTCACACCGGGATGGACCCCTACCTTCTTTAGATAAGCGTGGTAGGTTCTTTTACGTGATCGGGGTGTGGCTCTCCTCAAACACGGGACCTCCATTTAACGTCCTATCCGAGGGACGTCCCTAACCAAAGCTAGGTACTCATTTTTTCCTGAGTGAAATGGGGAACGTCGTGTCAAGTGCAAGGGCACAACGTCAACGAGACAAATCAAGGGACCTCGGATTTGCACCCAGGACCTCTGGGTTCTGGGCCAAACACCCTGCCACTGCGCCACCGCATTAAGATACTAATAAGTCGCCCACTTTTTCGGACACATCATTTTCAGTGTCGGGCCAAAGATGCCTGGGAGCTTGTACAATGTCCACGTATTCAGGGCGGCAGGGGAGCCTTGTGGTGACGGTTCAGTCTCAGAATCGAAAGGATTTGGGTTCGAATCCCTCGCAGACCCAAATGTTGTCCTTCTGGCAAAGACATGAGACCTTAATGAGAACATGGGGTCGGTTAGAGACGTCCTGTTGGAATGGACGTTACGCCGGACGTGAGGATTCACCTTGGGCACGTTAATGATCCTACCACGCCTGATCTTTTCTCTGAAAGTTGATCTGAGCTCTTTTCGTGGCAGTACTGTAAGTGACCTTCAGTCACTACTCACCTCTACAAAGAGAGTTCGTGCAGATTTTGAGACCCCCTTGACCTACTAGCTGAGCTTGATCGATTGGCTGAAAACGCTATAGGCGCTATTTCATTCAATCTCCCGGTGATATTGCAACAAGATTTAACCTTTGCTATTGCAAGGTTGAATGTAAGAAAGTATACCATGCTGGGAACGTAAGAGAAACTGGTGGATCTAACTTTGTTCAAACATGATAAAGAATGGGCTCGCCTTTCTCCAGCTCGCCTCTGGTCTTCTTAAATATAACTGAGGACTTGACTGCTCAGAAAACGAGACCATCCGGGCGTATGATGTATGTAACGGTCGAAAATGTAGGACGTTTATTGTTTATTATTTATTGTTTATTGTTTATTTGCATTTTCTTATATAAAGAAAACATGCAGGGGGGGCAGAAGCCTAGGTGGCTAGCGCTTTTCATGGGCCTCCCCTAAACTAGGCAATGGGAATTTTTACAAAATTATACATAATCAAAACTAAGCAAAATTAACGAAAGAACAAATTTAAATTGTACCATACATCCTAATGAAACAAAAGGAAAAGAAGAGGAACTACAAAATAAATAAGTAAACAAATAAATAAATACATAGTAAGTAAGATTACGCTATATAATAAGTGATTAGTGCGATTACACTATACATTATCAAATTACCATTTACAATTTATAAAGAAATAGATCAAAATTATACAAAATGATAATCATATGAATTATTCTGTCATCAAATATATGAAAGGAAAAGCGGAAAACGAGGAAAACAAATACGTTGGTATGTAGGAAGTTGGTATCGGCCCCCATTCCTGTATAAAAAAGGTTGATCCTTCTCCTATAACGCAGATTATGTTTTCCCGCTAAAGCAGATAAGCACATATGTATATCAAGCCTAGTCTGACGAAATATTCATTTATTAGTTTACACACAACAAAAGGTTGCTATTTTGTGGAGCTTTTGATACGCACTCGGTCTCTTCCAGAGAAGAAAAGAAAAATCTATCGATTTTTAGATGAGAGTATTGTAATTCTTCTGTGGTCAAAAATCAGATCTACCCGGCACCCCATGTCTTTCTAATTTGGAAGCCAGAGTGATGCTCTGAAATATTAGAACAATTATTCCGAAACAGGTGTTCATTAAATTGGTCCTAATCTAATGATCTTGAGGGGGAGTCCTGAGGAGTTTAG
The DNA here is from genome assembly GCF_035083965.1 of Branchiostoma lanceolatum. Classification (NCBI taxonomy): domain Eukaryota; kingdom Metazoa; phylum Chordata; class Leptocardii; order Amphioxiformes; family Branchiostomatidae; genus Branchiostoma; species Branchiostoma lanceolatum. Next base: position 12,847,350 of record NC_089740.1, read on the forward strand.
AGAATACAGTCTCTGATTGGGGCTTTGAGGGGTTTACTGTTTATTGTAAAGGCTAATAAACGTGGGTTCAATGCAGGGCTAGGAGCTTTAAACGGATTAAAGGATTTTAATACTACAGCTTTAACGAAAAGCAATATAACATTCATTGAATTCCATCGATTGCTCTCTGTAAAATGCAAGAAAGGAATGTACTGTCTCCTGAGACTGTGCCCAACTATGTGCATGTGTTGATATACTATTCAATGAATCGTGTTGATAGATTTCTATTCCGCACTATAAAAATCGATGATAATCTATTTGCGCCATCGCCCCAGGACACAGACCAACCAATAGGCTTTACATAGATTACAGAAGATCCTGGCCATTGGTGAATATGCAGCGAGAGATATTGCAGGACGATGCTACCGGCATTATAATGTTTAGCCTTGGAGAACTAACCACTGGAGAATACCTGCAGCAACAGTTAGTAAATGGCAAAATCAACCTTCTTGTCCAAAATTATTGATTATCTTTTCACAGAGCGCACTTTTCCCATCCTGTGTAAACCAATTTTACACTGATGCATTTGAATAAAGAGTTTGAAACACCGCATTTATTTGGCTAACCATACGGAATGGTCTTATTCTCTTAAAGCATTTTGATCAGAAAGGGCCTCACAATCATTACCACGATCTATGGTTGAGCCGCAAGGCATTTCCGTTTGGCAAGTGCTGCATGTCAGAAAAAAACAAATGATCGCATGACAGCATGCAGAATCGATTTTACCAAAGTGCAAGCTTTGCAGGTAGAAGGAAATTACGCCGGGGAATCTAGAAACGAAACATGTGCAGAGGCAGATGTACTGATGACACAGTATGTCTGGATTACATGTTGCGCAGGGGTTCTGGGCTTTAATGTCCAGTTGATGTATATCTCACAACTTTGCCAATGATCAAAACCTTTTAGGATGTCCATTTGGGTCACCCACCAAATGTTGTAATAAAAAGGATCATATCAATCATTGACAAACGGGAATTGCTTTCGTTAGCAACTGTTAAGACAAGCGATTTATTGTCAAATCGTAACGTAACATTGCGGTAATTGGCTTCCTTTCCCCATTTTTAAGAATTAGTGAAAACGTAGGAGTATGAAGGTTTAAGAAGCCTATTCATCCAAATAGACGAGGAACATACTTTTCTGTACATTGTATAAAGTGCATGAATTGCTTACTTTTTACATTAGCTAAGAATAATGTTTCTATCACTATCATATAAGGCATAGTCATCATTGGAATGATCGGTATCTTTTATCTCACCAAGATTGATTTGCTCCAGAGGTTGTCTTTCTTGTTTTGATCCATACTAATCCATGACATTTGTTGACTTTGTTGTAGAAAAATTCGGTGTTTTGAACGAAAGGAATTCTGCACCATTGTTAGATAAGCAGATGTGTTACAGTCGTAAAACTGATCTGGCTTTTATCAGCCGCCAGGCCCCCTAGGGGTCTATGTCTGATGCAACCAGTTTATCAACAGATCCCGTACAGGAAACATGCCCATCATGTCGCTTCGATTAACTGGTATACTTTCATCAGGCTTAGTCTGTGTGTGGTTTAGACTAAATTGGTGCCGTAAATCGGTCGGTTTTCGTCCGTCATTCTGACTAAATACAGAGGACAGCCGCAGTGGGTGTCATCGCTTACCGTGGACTACAAACGTACCGCTGAGGTTATTGATTAGCGCATTTGTCATTGTCTCCTGCGACTCCAGCGATAATCCACCCTTCACGGAAAGCTTGTGATTATTGGTGGCTCCCCTGGGGCAATAAGAACATGTTTCCTTCACAAGCTGTTAAACACTGTCCATGCTGTGCTTTGAAACTGCAAAAGTCTACGCTGTCGTCTCAGGTTGTTAATTTGTACTTTGATCTTAAGCTATAAGTTAGATGCAATTTTCCCTTGCGATTTTATTGATATGGAAATCCTTGTTATCAAATTAGACCCGAACCCTGTCTTTTTATGTATGTCGGTTTACTTATTCATAGTTCACAATCTTTGAACATAAACATTCGCTTAGCTGTCTTGAATATCAGGAAGTTACGCCAAAAATAGTTACTCAAGCAACTGGATAACATTTTGAATCAGGAATCAGGTAGTAACGTTCGCTAGATAGTCTTTTTAGCATTAAGCATCAGCGTTCGCTGGACAGTTAGACCAAGTACGTGATGAGAATATTCATAAAAATTTATAGTTGTATGATGTCTTGAAATAATTGAACAAAGGTCGTTCCCTGACATTGGAGGAGGGCAAATTGCTTAACAGCTGCCAGAGTCTCCCTAACAATATTTGCATATCACCTTTGGAGCAGCAGTATGTTTCCATGACACAAAAAAGTTAGCCAAAACCTACTTTGATACTTGAATACTAAAATCTCGTACTTAGCCCAATCATACTTAGGTATACTTAGATATAGCAATGAAGTCAATTATATTGTGTCTACAGAACATATATTTATGTCAATCTCATGTTGATGAAACAAAATTGTTCGGTAGCCAACCACCTTTATACCCTTGGCAGCGGTTTCCAATTATCCTGTCTGAAGCATAACTCCGGTGCACTTTACTGCAATTCATTAAGAAATCTGAAGCTCCTTAATGACATGTTGAAACAAAGCAGTAAATATCAATCATACTCTAAATCCAAAAGAAAGTAAATAAACTTAATTCTCTCATAGCCTAATGCTTTGAATTGCACATTTATTAAGTTTATTATACATTATGATATCAATTCAAATCATTTTGTAATGTTTGCTCCCTAGTGCACTCAGAAATGTAATCTTCATTCAAAACAGAACCACATTTATAATATAACATAGTTTCCAGTACATACAGCGTTTTAACGCACTTCGCATATCAATTAAATAAACAGAAAATAACTAAACTTAATTCTCTCATAGCCTAATGCTTTGAATTGCCCATTTATTAAGTTTATTATTCAGATGCCTTTATGACATCAATTCAAATCATTTTGTAATTTTTGCTCATTAGTGCACTCAGGAATGTAATCTTCATTCAAAACAGGACCACATTTATTGTATAACTTATATGATAAATGTGGTCCTTCTTTGAATGAAGATTACATTCTCATAGTATAAGATAGTTTGCACTACATACAGCGTTTAAACGCACTTTCCATATCTATTACGCGAGGAGGATCTCCATGTTGGTGTCCCTCACTCGTACACAGTATTCTTGTGTTTCATATGCATCGGCCAGTTTTTGTACCACAGTCACTATTTTTGGAGATGTAGACACTTTAATCATGGTAAATTTGAGAGGGTCAGAAGTATTTAAATGTCATACATCTCTTGAACTTGGATTCACAAAAATGCAAATAGGGGCGCCAATATGGCCACAGGCACAGCGATAACGTGACCACAATGAAAATTCTCTATTGATATACCTAAGAAGTTCTAGTGTTAATAGTGCTAGGGATAACCGAAATGTATGTCTTGGGATTGTAGGAATTTATTTATTTCCACAGACTAAGGCTTTCTGTGGGTATAAATTGGAAGATTTCGTCACACTGAAACGACAAACGTGTAATGATTGCCTGTGCGTCCAAAAAAAAAACTTTCAATTATAATAAAATGGCTAGCCAACAAAATCTCCAAAGTAGTAAGCATCAGCTCACAAGACCCTTATTCGGGCCCCGGTAACGTCAGTTGCAATCTTCATATTGATGTCTGCATGCTGTCCTTCAACTCCTCACGGACTGTCTGTAAGGATTTGTACGAACATCCATAGGTCAAATATTGGGGTCTGGAGTAATGGTTGAAACGGAAAGGTGTTTCGGGTAGCTCCCTCGGGAGGATCACGTGATGGGATGGTGTCGAGTTGGGAGACTCTCTAGGGTTGGCGAAAATGTTAGTGCCCCATTTGATATACATTCTTATGGGAAAATTTGCCATTACAAACTTTTTTTAGTTGGCTACTGCCCCGGATTATGGGAAAAAGCCATGTAGGGGGATGTCGGTTAATCTTTAAAACGCATAAGGGTTGTTTCGTTTAAGTACTTGTGTGTGTACCGAAATGTATGAATTTGCTGTATGCTATTGGTAAGATGACGGTTCTTTTCATCTGGTGAATTTGTCTTTAGACAAAAAGGAAATCACAAATGTGCCCAAATATTTAACACTAGATCATGTCAAGATATGGCTATAATTTATATTTCGATTTAGGTACAATGCTGAGGTGGTAAAAACTTTGAATTCGGTTGATATATCCTCAGTTGACCGCAGGACATATCTTGTTCATCCTCCTGCACATTATGAATCCCATTCCACCATCCATGACTTTCTTGACGAGTGTTACAAAACCAAGGATTTGTCCTTGTCTGATATAAACAAGGAAAATTTGACTTTGAGACGCACCTGCTTGGAAATATCCTAATTGTCACAAATACCCAGGCTCAGAGTCAGTTCAGGTGCATTTGTGCGGCAGGATTTACCGTAGCATGACCTTGTCAGTATGACATTTCATGCAGAGCAAACTGGGCGTTCCTCTGGCTTCTTTGTGACCTTTTTTGAAGGTCATAGTAGACATAACGTTGCAAGTCATTGTCTGATATTCAATGAATACAGTTTCCCTCAAAGGATACAGACAGAGCATTATGGAGCCATGTCAAGATATTGAACTACCATTGCCACCTTCATAGACAACACATTTAGATCATGTATGAAAGTAAGATTAACGAAGGTGGTGTATCATCTTACCAGAAGATCTGTGTACCTTTCAGCCCTACATGATGCTGCCTTACAATGTCAACTTTTATCAACAGCTTATGATTTGATATATATATTCTAAACTGCTAGAAAGTTGCTACAAACGTTTTTTTAAGTATCCAATACAATATTCATACAAGCTCATCATCACATCCATTGCTATGCTTTGGTTTAACGTTGTGACCGTTGGGGTAACACAGAAGGTTTGGCAACCAGCTTTCTCCACCCTTTTCGCCTCTCTGTTTTTCTTTGTGTCTCACTTAGTGTCATGCCTGTCCACTCTCTAATATCCTCCCCCTATCATTTCTGTTGCCTACTCTTCTTTCTTCCTCCCTGGAGGGAGAGATGCCTACAGTACCAGCAGAAAGGAACAGGTGAATTGTTGGTTATTCCATTTGTACGGACAGCCGGGAACTACTTGGCCGCCCATCCATCAATCACAGATGACCTAAGGTCTACATAAACGTTTCATATAACGCAGGGTGCAGAGTAAAAACGCTACGGGGAATATAGCATTTTGCTAAGCTTGGTGTTAGGTTGGGGCAGGCTTTAGAATAAAACCACTTCCCTGGACGGCGATTTACTACAGACGCACCGTTTGTTCTTGATGTTTGCCCTTTGGGTCAAATAGTTGCAAGAGTTGGCATGATGAGATATCCAATTGCAAAAACAAGGTTGTTGCAACAAAATATCAAGCAAACAATTTGTATACCAGTTTTTGTCTCCCTTCTATTCAACTCTCTTGGGAAATGTTGTGTTTTTTTCCTCACCACAGCTGTGACACCAAATATTATGCTAGGTTTAGCGTGGGCGTGTAATGCCTTCCCTTCTTTTAAGTTAAGGCTTTTAGATGATGTATTTTGACGTAGATGAATTATACATTAGAACATTTGACACGTAACAGTATATATGGCTGCATTCAGTCATCATCTGTATACGATTCGCAGAATTCTAAATCCAATTACGTTTTTATTACAATACCTTCTTCCTGAGCCAGAAATAAGAGTTGAGAAGTTGATGCATAGCCAACAATTCTAACCATCTGTCCCATTTAAAGCAAAATAGTACAGCGGCTGTCTCCTAAGGCCATGTTGAATTATGGATGACATCTTCTGTGTGCCCCAAAACTGATGCGAGCGTGCGAATAAAAACGTTTGGTAAAAAAAAAGTTGCCTTCTTTATGAAATCTACTACGTCAACAAATAAACTAAACACATAGAGTATGGTTAATTTTTGTTCTTTTACACCTTCTTCTTTGACATTGGCGTTGACATTCTACGACATTAGTATCCAAAATACTTTGTCAAATTACAGCATATATTTTTTAATTTTGCAGCTGCTTTATATGATTTACAGTATGGCCAAAACTTCTGTTTCTTTAATGTAAAAAAAGTGATGCGCTTGCGGATGTCATCCATATAATCAAATCAACGTGCCCTAACGGGAAAAGCTGACCTAAATTGATAGCAATAGAAAATAATCAAAACGTGCAGACAGCCCATGACTGATAGCCCAATTTAATTTATTCTCTCCAATTACCTGGATGACGTTGCGATAGATGAAACCCTTCGCCTAACCCACACAGGTTGGCCGTCTTTATTATTTGTACCACCGTCTGACAAGGTATCCTGGCATGGCGGTAGGGCACTGAACAACTTCATTATAAAGTTACAACTGCCATCTTTGCAGTCAGCTGTATTGTGCATGAACATATCAGCCTGGCATGGGTATCAACAATAGCAAATGAGAAACCATTGAAAAGGGTGATAAATGAGCTCTTCAACAATGCAATTGATAAAATCGTGTTTCCAAAAGCTTAGTGTTAGATTTAGTACTTAGGGACACTACACAATAAACCTTAAGATTGTATATGTATTATTTGTATGCACACGCTTTTTTATGCATTATATTCAGTGTCTGGTGTCCTTTACGCATGGGGTTGGCCTTTACCTATAACCTTTAGCTAGTTGCACAGCCTTGGCTGTAAGTATATCATCTTGAAAAGCCAAAACATGAATAATAGATGCTGTATGCATCCAGCAGAATCCACCATCAAGCTAAGTAAACGTTTATATACTGCCTGAATATACGGCCCAGACATCTAATCGTTGGAACACACGGAGAAAAGTCAATATAGCTTACCGTTGTACTTGGAAATTTATCTTTGCTGACTCAACGTTCAAGTTTAGAGTGACCTACAGCATCGCTATTTTTGGTAGCATCGCTGTTTTTGGTATCTCACAAAGTCAGCAGAACCACTACCATGAAACAAGACACCTATGGCACCTCGCCGGTAAAAAGAGGATTGAACATGTATTAAAACATTGTCAGACGGAATTCTTGACTTCTTCTACATTATTATAGATTCGCAGTGGTGAAAATATGTTTATTCTAGTACAATAAACCGAATTAAGTCCACTCGTTGCTTTTACGCATTTTCTCCTTCGAAGCAGAAAATGCTGCCATCGATCGAGACTGCGGTTCAAAGATAATCCCCCTCCGCCATATGCTTCAGCGGAAGATGCATAACTCAACATCGTTTACTCGACATGGTTTATGGGGAAGGCATTACCGTGGAATGTTTCATACGATTATTTTCTGACAGGTCGAGGAATTATGGCAGATGGGGCCATATTGCCCGGGTGGCAAAAGCTATGCTACGTAAATCATATTATCGAATTCCAATGTCTGTATCGTGACAGTATATCTTATCTCCATTGTGTTTGTCACTTTCAATAGGTCGCAAGGATACACGATACAGAGGGGCACCATTATTTGAGAGTGTCTCTCTCTTCTCTCTCTCTCACTGTATATATATATAGAGAGAGAGAGAGAAAGAGAGAGAGAGACCATCAAATAATATTGCCCCTCTGTATATATATATTATATCTATAAATATAACGTTGGGTAACCTAAATTCGTGGGGTACTTAAAGTCGGGATTTTTCGAAAACGGGGTATTTAGGGATATGTGCTAGATGCAACATCAGTAATACCGCTAGAAATGCAAACTTGACAGACTAACGCATTCAGAACACTGTCTGAAAAGCTTCGATAACCATGCATTAGAAGTTGGCGACGTCAAAACCTCTCCGTCCCTTATTGACAGAGTCTGGGGGCTTCGTGGGAGACTCACACTGCACGGTTGTTCGCTGGTTTATAAGACAAATGTCACATCTCCTGCCTGCTAAACACAATTATTTACAAGACAACTAATTAGAATCTCTTTTGCTAACCTACAACTGGACTCTAAGTGTGATCAATCATCAAAACTCCTCTCTGTTGCTACAACCTACGGCACGTGTATTTTCCCGCCGCCATATTGTTAACCAGAATCCTGTTGTCAAGCAGACGGCAAAGGTTTGTGAGGAACACTTTTTTGTCTAAATGCTGCGTGTGATAGTGGACTGAGGAAGATATTTTCCTCAAAGTTTGCTCCTAACACAACAAGGAACACATGGACATAGTAGTATTACCATTGCTACGGCATCCAGCTAACTTATTATGAATAATGTAACGTTACACGTTGCCCGATGATGACGATGGGCCGACTTTGAGTGAAGTTCTACCGACTCAACACACGGGTTGTTCCCGAACTGGCCTGATGTGTGCGGTACGGCCGTTTTTTCGTGTATTTTTTTTACTTGGACACGTCTATATCCATAGCACTCTCCTCAAGCCAAGGATGGAACGAATAGTTGCTGTATAAAATGTGATTAGCGGTAAGATATTCAAGACGAATCTTCTCTCCCGAATTAATGTGCCCCCCTGTCCGACAACACTGTCATTGTGCGTGCGGCGGACGGTAGTTTCAAGTTGAAATATTATGGTGTCAGCACGACTAGAGACAAAATCTACCATATATATGATTAGTGCAAAGATAGTACATGATACTGACAGAATTATAGAAAAAAAGGATGGTTTATTGTTCTGCTAGATTGATTTCAGTCAACCATTATCGGAAAAATCCCGAATTTAGGTTACCCAACGTTACATGCAAAGATATACTCTTATGAGTTGAGCTCGACGGCCGCTTTTAATTACAGATGATAAACTTGGGTAAACACTTAGCCTTGTTGTTTTGATCGATATATATCATTTACCAGTTTAGCCGATAAAGTGGAACTGCTTTATCCTTCTGACAAAGAATGATGGTTTGGAAGCAAAAAAAAGCACACAAACGATTTCAAAGCCATTCGTTTTGTTTTGTTCAATATCTAGATGGATATCCATTAATTGTGCATTTCCTTATGTAATCCTTTTAACAAGAATAGCTATCACGGGCTGTGGTCCCTTCCATTTGTTAGAACATAAAGGCCCATCTGACTGCTTTATTATTTTTCCCATGTACTTGTTTGTCTGCAATTAGCCTTCGGGCATGAACTTGCAATAAAGTTATATTATTAGCGATTCTCATTGTTACCTGGTTAAGCATCGCCTATTTTATGCAAGAAGATAAAATCATTTTATAGGTTGTAATATGAGGTGCTTATATATTTGACAGTAACAGATTGCCGTATTATGTCCTGTTTACATAGAATACCGATGATTAAATGGGAAAACAAGCCGAACATAAATCAGATATAAGTAACTGCATGGTGAAAACATTGTTATAACGTTGGGTAGAAGATACTTAGCTATGGCTTGATCAGTGTATACAGTAGTGAGATATTGTAAACTTATGAAAATTTGATCCAAATTACGAATATTCTCTGGATGCCAATAACAGATAGTATATAACGACATTTAAAACATGAAGATACACATTTTTTCTTATGAATAGCTCAGTAAGTGACACTTGGTGCTCTTTAAAAGAACCAGAAAATCTCTCCAAACAGGTCAAATGATCATCGTTGGCCATCTTACTTCCTCGGTGTGCATTTGATTTGTACTTTTCAAAGCATATTGTTTAGCCATTAGTACATAATAAACAACATTGTACCTGGACGCCGCACATGTACAATCTTCTAACGATTACCTCAAATTAGATACGTAAGTAAACTTTTCTATTGCAAACAATTTGCTACAACAAGCTAATTGCTACATTTACTTAACGAATGCTCTATTTTCCAAGGCTATTAGACATAGATTTGCCAGTCGTTGTCTTTTAGAATTTAACTATGTACTGGAGACTAAATATTCATCGCTTTGTGTTTTGCAGACGGATGATTGTGTCTGGTCTGAAGCCTATTGGTGCCCGCCATGTTTTCCCCTGTATGGACGACCCAGCAATGAAAGCCACCTTTGACGTCATAATTGAGCATCCATCAGGTAAATATGCCTCTATTGACCAATTGCCGGTCAGAATCTACTACCAAGGTCATCCCTGTATGTCAAAGCAGTCTCCCCAGATGATTTCACTTTGAGCAGTGAAAGGAAAAGCTGCTCTATCCATCTTAGCCGGGGAAATCTTCTAATGACAGGGCGCTACACTCTCACCCGTCACTGGTAATAACTATGGAGACTACAGAACGTTGCAGACTCAAAGTCCCCAAGAACTTTTCAATGAGTACAATGACCTTTCAGTCCGACCTTGCTATGTTTCGTCCTAATCCCTCTGCCACACATCATAATTAAAACGATTGGCCAGCGATTCTGCGATGACTAACTTCCATTTTCGGGAAGTAGCACACCCGGTACGCGGTGTTCTCTTGATCATGGCGAGAGTTTTGTAAATGTTCGCAGGTCCCCGAACCCCGTCCAATGTGATGTAGTATATTATAGGTGCAAAATACGTTCTGGCGATTTCTAAATTTGGTTACCTTCTGGCGATAGAAGAATACGGCCGAAGGTCGTCGAATGTAACCTTTCCGGCAGCGTGCTATTATGGTAGGCTTAACTGTAAACCGTCTAGTATAGAACCAGAATCGTTATGAGTTCATATCGAGTCTCTATGTACATCGCCCCAAAGCCAAGAATATCAGCCCTAAACCAGTCATATACGACATCAGACTTGATCATCCAATCAGCTAATGAGATTTGCTTTGATGTTAAACTAAAATCTCAATAACTCATTATAGAATATCAATTTCTTTATTATAATCCATAAAAATCAACTGTTCTTCAAGTTATAATAGAAGCTATGGTCTTAAAATCACTGCACAATTGTGCCTTTAGTATATCATGATAGTTAGAAATTGAATTCTGATGGCTTCCTTAGGAAGATTACCTACAGGCCCTTAATAGAGTAATAGGCCAATTGACGTCGATCCAGGAAATCAGGGCTTCTCTGTTCCACCCACACTAATTGCGCTGCTGGTCGACCACGCCATCCACGCGCCCATTCAATGACGCACGCTCCCTCTATCGGCTGCCGTGATGAGAGAAGTACATCTTATCTAGTGACGTGAGAACTTTTATAAATGAAATGAAATGATGCTTTCACAGTGTGGTCTAGTCTATTGATTCAAACCTCTAGTTGATGAAATGTAAAGGTAGTCTTGCTTCGCATCCGGATGCACGGAGGAAAAACACATCGTCCAGACAGAATTGACAGGGATCGAACCCGTGAACTCTTTATCTCGTGTCTTCTAGCCTAGCCACTTAGTCATTATATATTCGACGTCTCTTTTTTTTTTACCTTTATCTAACCTTGATAAATTTTACACGCTTTCACGGGTTCACGGGATGACGTCAGAGGTCCTTTTAGCATACCATCGGAAAATATAACAAACCAACTCTTTACTAACAAAACGTTACATTCAATATTCCATAGACATATTCGGTATATGAAAATATATATTGTCGATATAATATCATTTCGTATTCAGTAATCATAGTCAGTCCATAGTTACTCGTCGCAACATATTTTTGTAATGTTACAACTGAGGGCGCCGTTCATTCTGTATCATATCGATTCATCATTTGATATATATATATATTTTTTGTTTTTCTGTAACAACAGATCAGATCGCCCTTACCAGCAGTCCGTCAGAAAGCACGACCACATTGTCAAACGGCTGGATAAAGGAAACGTTCTACCGGACGTCAAAGTTGTCTACTCATCTGCTGGGGTTCGCTCTCTTCGAGGGACTAACTGAACTAGAAAGATACTCATCTCGAGGACAAGTGGTGAGGAGTTGTAATGATATACAAAATCTTAGTAATACGTACAAGACAAGACTTTGATTTTTTTCTATCACTCTAAATTCCAAACTACCAATGTCGGTAAAGATCAATTTGACGATGATGATGTTAACTCTAATTTGCAACACAAAAAATAAAACTAACAATTGTTTTCAATTTTTAAGATTTTCTTTAATTCAATACAATTTTTATACTTGAAATCAGTCGCTGTAAGTATGCCTCTGTTTTCTCGTTTTCATTGCTGTTACTCAACAGTTTGATGACAAACTTACATATTTATCAAAGGGGATCTATTCTCCCTTATCTGTATCGAATAACTACGACATGTTACATGGAATGTTGCTGGAACTTCTCATCATTCTTGAGTAATAAAATCGCGAGAATCAGATATGTTTCAGTGATGACATGATTCAGGTCCAGTTTTGCTGCTAGCAGGTCCGAGTTTGGTCTCCATTCGACCCGACTTCATCACCAGCCGCTGAAGTCGCTTTGAACACAACCCTGGATGCAATCAGCAACATAAAGGACTTGTTGGGGTTAGATTATCTACTACAAAAGACAGGTATGTATGAATTAGAAAACTACGTTTTCGGAAGTGAGATTCTTTCATCTCATGCTAAATAGTATTTAAGTGGCCGACGGTTTGGTAATACTTTTCTACCTTCATGGTCTGAATGGTTCCTTGTACTCTACTGCTCCGATCGAGCTCACAATGATAATTTCGTCAACAAAACCTAACCTGGTTATCTCTTTTATAGGTGGCCCTGAATACTAGTATCTTGCTCATCGTGATTGGCGTAACCTTTGTTCCAATCACTCACGAAATGTTGCTCTTTTAGAGCTACGCTTCTACGATGTTTGGCCAAAGCTTGCTCTTTTCAAGCAATGCTACCCTCTCTGAATTCTGGCATATCTAACATTCGCAGTCATGGTTCAATACATTCTGGTTCTTCTGACATTTTCATCATAAGTACATTTGTTTTGGGTCTTTTAAAGATGTGCTGCCCGTCCCTGGCCAGATCGTGCCTTATGACGTGTACAGTGGCCTTCTGATGGTCAGGGATACTTTGCTATTTTGTGATGTCGACGATTCAAGCATCCGTGATCAACTGCAGTGTGCGATGACACTCAACCATGCAGTCGCACACTATGTATGTATAATGATAAGTTTATTTCAAGTTCTTACCTGAGGCTAATTGCAAGTACATGTACCATGAAAAGGATGGACAGACAATGAGGAACAGTATAGCATGTGACTACTCTTGTCTAACTACTGACACTAGTGTTAATACATATATTTGTGTAAATACTCAAATACGTAAATATATCGTATGTAAATATTCCAGTTCGCAGGAGTCATAGATATCCACCTCTTTCTACAACCCTTGGTGCCAAATGCTTTGCTGGTGGTGTTATTGGTTAATCCTTCTATGTGAGGTTTGCATGTAAACTGATTAAAGTCTTCCACCGACAAATAAACAATTTTACAATGACTATCAAATTCAATGTATATACTGCTGAAATATAGAATATACCATTTGATTTGTTACGGATGTTTCAGACTAAATGTATTGCACAGTGATATACTGATTAGCTGACATATCTCATGCAATGTAAATAGTGCTGAGATATAGAATATGCCATTTCATTTGCTAAGGATGTTTCAGACTAAATGTATTGCACGGTGATATACAGATTAGTAAACCCAGATCACAAAGACTAATTTGTATGCTATTGAGAAAGGGTGCAGTGATTTGGATGGAAATGTTAATCTTTTCATTCATTACGATGAGCATAAAATAACTAATCATACTCTTCATGGCCAGATGACAATGTGAAGAATAATTGCGATAACGTTGCGTAAATTTTAGGCGCACTACATAGCTTTGGATGCCTAGAGTTCGTGACCTGTATGCATGTTGATATGTAATAAAGTTGAGGTATTGTAGTAACTCGTTTGAAAGTGTGTGACTCACGACCCATCTCATCTCTTTCGTCAGTGGTTTGGTATTTCGGTTACTGCCGCATGGTGGAGCGACCTGTGGGTGACAGAAGCTCTGAGTACGGAACTGGCGTATGAGTCGCTCGCGTGTCATTTTCCAGAGTTGTCTATGGTAAGCCCTCTTGATAAACCATATAGTATGCATTGCAATACTTTAAGATTCCAAAAGTCTATGATAACAATAGATTATACTGTTATTCATATATTAGATTAGTTCTTTAGAATTTTAGAAATAGTTCAATTGTCATGTATCTACAAGCTGCCATACATTTTACCTGTTGCAAATAAAATTCTTCTCTTCTATTGCTTAATAAAAGGCTTTAAGTCTACAATGCAGACTGTAAACATTTCAAGATTGGAAATTCACAAATACCCGTGGAAGATAATTGCTGTTTGCAAAGTTCAATGGAATTATGTGTCATACTAAACATTATATTACTTATTGCTATGATATTAACACTCTAAGGTCTATGATGTAGACAATGATGTTGTGGACAGTTCGTATCGTAAATAAGTAATCATTTGTGAACAACCATCGGCGTTGGTTAACGAATTACAATAGAATTATCTAAACCTTCTGGCTATATAGAAGAATAGCGTTGTCTGCCATTCATTCACTTACTAGAAGTAAAAATCCTCGTTTATCGCCATCCACAGGAGCCCATACAGCTTGTTGAATCTGTGCTGCCAGCCTTTCTTTACGATGGTCACAGCGAGACCAGATCCCTTAGCAGTGAAGCTTGGACTGAAACGCTGGATGGAAGTCAAAAGATTGTCATGTCAGGCAAGGTGACAAGGAATCTTGAATATGGTTGGAACATTAATCATGATTAAGTTTACATTGATCAGGTCGACATGTAAGCAAATTAATGTGCACATAATAAGATTGCAATGGCATGCTCTGCGTGATTTGTACGAAAATACATGATAACTCTATTACAGTAACAAGATAAGCTCTACAAATTTGGCGTGTCGTCAGAACAGATACATCACTCGTCGGTTACTCTCCCTGCCTTTGTTATTATCTAAATTGCAGATATTTTCAAGGATTAAAGAACACTTTGCTGGTGTTTGACAAATGATAGAAACTAAAGTAAATAATCTTTTTATCGCTTTCAGGGATTAACTATACTGAAAATGGTCCGAAGCATAGTCTACGACTCTTCTTACATGAGGGCAAAAAAGGTATGACCTTTTATGGATGGTATGTTGTCATTTTACCATTGTCATTTTCTTTCATATATTGAAGTGGATCGTCTTCTTAACTACATTTCTTCTCTTCTTTTTAGACCATATTGGCAAGCTATGGCACAATCACCACCTCACAGTTATGGGACACACTGTCGCAGGTAAGCTTATGTAATTAGGTAGACACCGACAGGACTCGTCAATAACAGCCTGCAAAACTAGTTTCACTGTCTCCAAAGCTTGTTGCAATCAATGAAACATACAAATCAGGTCGTAGTTTGGAAATATCTTTTTTTATTAGTCAAAATAATATAACTGTACATAAAGCACCATCCAGCATATCAAATTAAGACATCAAATAGTATAACATAGAGTGTTCCATTTACTGTGGTGTTTCTCTTGTCTTCCCCTTCTTGTCGCGATAATATATTCTACTTGGTGGAATAAATCAACGTACTTAAGGAATGTTTGGAAATACAAATAAGAATAAGCCTGCATGGTGCAGTCATTGGCATTGTGGAGAGGCAATACAATGACATACTGTCTCATGTTACATTTCTAGGCAACGGATTCGTTTGTTAACGTGTCATTGGTGATGAACAACTGGGTGACTAATGCCGGGTACCCGTACGTCACATTGAGACAGACGGTGGAAGACAACGGCGCGAGAAGAATATACATCATCCAGGAACCTTTCTCTTATTTTCTGTCGTCCAGAAGTAGTCTTCAGTAAGTAGATGTATATTTCCGAATGAAATAAAAGGAATTCAATACAATTTTGATTGTTGTAAATTGCTTCTTTACTATAGGCTAGGTTTTTATAGATAGAGTTTTTAACTACTAATTACAAGCACAAGTAATTCTACTTGCCTTAAGTTACTGTGCGACACAATCTTAGTCAAGGAATTTATTCACGACTTGGTGGAGATTACAGACAGTCAGAAGACGAATAGATGCAAATAACCTGTGACGTCCACCGTCAGAGATGCTTGCAGGGCTCTGATGTTACCTGATGTCAACTGGTAGCCCAAACAAATGTACTTGGTTAGGATCGACAGAAATTAAACTTGTATGAAATTTAATTAAAATAGATGTTCTGTTGCTTTTAGAAGGCTGATATTTGCTTAAACTGTATCCTACAGCTGGAACATACCAGTGGCCTACAAGACAAAGGACCAATCGGACGCCAGGGTCCTGTGGCTAAACGATAGTGTCAGTGAGTATTCTCGTATATTTGTTGACTTTCATGTCTATGAGCTTCTTTAGAAATAAACTATAGGTTTGCATAGCAAAGCAGTGGAGTTCAGGGACATGGCAGGATTAAGATAAAACTGGGCAGTGCTTGATACAAAGTGTGATCTTTTTTGAAAGCTGATAGTGCAATGATTCGCTACAACTCGCTTTATTAGCCAAACACACCGGGACATCCTAATGCTTACGCCACGACTCATTGAACAGACTCTTTGTCACATCATGTGAAACATGTTACTTGAATGCATTCTTTGGTTGTTTGGTTTTCCAGTCCTATCCTTAGTCACTGACGAAAGACAGTGGATGCTGTCCGAAACGACTGACTGTTTAGAAATTTTATCCAGTTGCTTGAGTAACTATTTGTGGCTTATCTTACTACCTGGATGTCTAACCTTCATCAACATCGTGTGTTTGTCTGTTTGTTTGTTTGTTTGTTTTTTTGTTTGTTATTTTCTTTAACTGCAGAGAACATCTCTGACGACTCACCCCAGGGAGAATGGGTCTTGGGAAAAGTGGATTCCAACGGGTTCTACCGTGTGAACTACGGCCCCGGGAACTGGAAGTTGTTGTCGGACCAGCTCCTGACCAACCACACAGTAATTTGAAGGATGTAATTGTCAATAGTGGTGTGAACTGTTCGTGCTGATCAGCAGGCAGCTAAACTGGGCCGTGGCCATCTTGAAATAATTATTGGAGAACACTAGATGGTTGTTTGTGTGTCAATTAGTCGCCCTACCTAAAAATTACATCGTGTAATACTTTTCTACTTGGCATAAGCTGCACGTATTACATGTTGTTAGATTTGAACGTAGGGTAAATGATTAGGAATGAATAAAACATTGACATCTCCACCTTATGAATTTGTATTGATGTATCGGTAAAGTACTGTCGAAGAAACAAAGTAAAGCTAATCAATCTGACTTCAAATGATTGTATGTGTTATTTTTCACGTCTAATTTTCTTCAATCTATTCAGACCATTACATGTACATGTTGTCGTCACATTCTGTAGTCCATTCCTGTTTTCCTTCATTTGCGACGAATGTTGCATTAGATATTTCCTTTTGTTCCCGGTAGGGGAATTTAAACGTGTGATCGTGTTTTCCACAGGTCTTCGACGTCTCAACGAGAGCTAGCCTTATTGACGACGCGTTCAATTTGGCAAGGTAACGTAGACTACAGTCTACCGTATTTCTGGACCCGTTCCAAGTAATTTTAAAGAATGATTTGAGATTTACCCATGAAAGCTAGAGCTTGTGTCCACTAGCCTGTTGTCAAAACCTATTAAAGCTCCCCAGTCAAATTATGGAGGTTAGAAGAGGTGTCAAATTGGAGAGGATAGAAGAGACGCGGGTGCCATAATAGGTCTTGATAGCATGCTAAGTCCAGACGATCTAAATTTTGAAAATGACTGCTATTATATTGTAGATTAGATAGGCCCGTGCTTCTTATTTGGTACATTACACTAGTACTGCATCCAAGGAACTCAAAACCTTCTTGAATTCATATTATTGGCAAACCAGTACATCAGAATTAGAAGCCTGCATGCGCTTGTGATTGTTTGAAACTCGGTCGATAGCCTGGATTCTGCCGAAAGCAAGCTCCTAAGTAAAGGGCCAATCCTCAATTTCAGGTAGGATACTTAGGAGTGTTCTTTGATTACCTTCTTCGTCCTAGTGACTTAAAACCGAATACGACTTAGTAGAAAAGGTTCACTGACCCGTGGCGTTGTAAAAATTATATCTTTTCGAAGAAATGAGTTGGGTTTCTTCAGTGACCCAGCCTTTAAACTACACGTAAACTCATCGAAGGTAAGTATAGGTACTCGTTACAAAAGCTACTCAAGCAAGTGGATAAGCTTTTTTTACGTAACGTACTCAGTTGCTTAAGTTACTTTTACATACGTATTGTGCATACGTAGACTTATTCCAGTTTGAGTGGGCCACATCCATAGCATCACTAGCATATCGATCTTTCAACGGATCGTTATGTAATGATAGACCAATAGTCACTGTTAAAATTGTCATCCTTTACACATCAGTCTTAACATGACATATATATTAACTTTATTCCATACGCTAGAATGATAAACGTTTTGTTACTGTATTTTGTATCTGAATTTTAGCTATTTTGCATGAAACGTTTTGCATCATCATAACAGGTGCTAATTCGGTTTCCCACTTTTCTTTGTTATATATGTCTCAGCTATTTTGAGAATCACTTAAATGCTTGATATGAAATATGCACTATAAAATATGCACATTTCAGGGCATCGAGGTTACTTATCCCGACAGCCCTGGACCTGACCAGGTACTTGGATAAGGAAGACGACTACGTGCCTTGGAAAGCCGCCTTGCGGGCCTTGCATTACCTCCTCACTGTCATGTCCAAAAGTCGAAGCTACAACTCACTAAAGGTGACGTGACTTCCAACGTTTCCTTTTATATAGGGAAAACTTTATTGCGCGACATTTGTAACTGGTATAATGTATGGAAAAGTACATACACGACAGTTGAACCAATGCTGGTATTTAACAATCCTTAAGAACTTATCTAATATATATGAATCGTATTTTAATTCAATAGGCACTGAAGAAACTGAGATTACATTGTAGGAATTTGGTAAAGAACTTAGATAAAAACACCTCCAGGCGGATCGCTCGCTTATTACATATTACATAATACATATTTCATGACAATCGTTTCTTACTGTGATACAGTTGATTTCATGTGTGTTAGTTACAATCAGTTTCTACAGCTTATCACTTTCTACACATGTAGCGAAAACCTGTTCTGTTTTATCTTTGGGTCAATGGACGACGCCGTATTGATTTGTGATGTCATTGGTCGGCCATTTTTAATAAATTTGAACCATCAGCTGATCACCTCGTTACTTAATCGTTTATCATTTTCGTTGATGATATGGCAAAGAAATCTGGCATCATGTGATATGTCAATCTCAAAAATTGTTTATGATATGGAGTAATATAATTCAATCTTTACCACTGGAAAAATACAATGAAAATCAGACGTTTCGAACGCCCGTCCGGCAGCTCTTGTCCGGCCATCCGGCAGTCAATGAGGAGAAGAGCTGCCGGACGGGCGCTCGAAACGTCTGATTTTCATTGTATTTTTCCAGTGGTAAAGATTAAATCATATTACTCTATTGCTGACCTGGATGACTAATATTCACAAACATGTTTATGATATGGAATTGTACTAATGATTAAGTAATCGCGTCTATTCCAGGCGTACATATCAAATAAAGTAGTCGTTGCCATGAGAAGTCACCGTTGCAATGGCCTAGTTGGTAGAGTGTTCGCCTTGTACACGGTAGGTCGTGAGTTCGAAACCCGGCCGGGTCATACCAAAGACTTTAAAAATGGTACATACTGCTTTCCCTGCTTAGCACTCAGCATTTGGGAAAAGAGAATGGTAGTTAAACACACACATCACTGTTAGATACTAGGTTCTTATAACCAAAGTCATCACAAGCACATCGGTAAGTTGGGAGAGCTCAGTTTATTCTGCTTGTTTTCCAGGACTCTCGACTCTGAGTGCCCTCTGCCCTCTGGGCTGTACCACTTCCCCAAAGGGGTCATAGTGGGTTCACCACATGCCTTCCCACTTTAAGAAGGTTTACGGGGTCAATCTGATGATACATGTGGGTCCACTAGGCTGCTACTTACTACAAGTTACTACTAAAGCTAGTTTACAACATGACTAAACAGGTTTAAAAGGTCCTGGACTGAACTGAACAAAAGGTTCACTATAACTAGTAACTGACTTATATGTCCCAAGCCCTGCTGAGGCCGTCCGCGTTACCGTTTTGGACGCCTTTTTTGTGTTCAAACACAATGTCATGCTCCTGGAGCAGGAAGCTCCACCTCATGAGACGCCTGTTCTTGTCTCGTAGCTGCCCGAGCCATGTCAGCGGCTTGTGGTCAGACTGCACCGTGAAGGGACGGCCATAGATGTAGTACCGAAACTGTTCGGTGGCGAAGAGAATGGCGTAACATTCCTTCTCTATGGTGGACCACTTGCGTTGGCGGTCTGTAAGCTTCCGGCTTCTGTAGGCTATGGGGTGGTCACAACCTGCAGCATCTCTTTGGCTGAGGACAGCTCCAATACCGTTGTCACACGCGTCAACCTGGACGATGAAGGGCTTGTCGTGGTTGGCTATTTTGAGCACCGGTTCGTGGCAGAGAGCTTCCTTCAACTTGTTGAATGCAGCGGCGCATTGCGGCGTCCAGTTGATGTGATTTGGCTGGTTCTTCTTCAGGAGATCTGTAAGGGGGGCTGCGACATTGGCCATGTTGGCAATGAAATCCTTGTAGTAGTTCACCAACCCAATGAACGCTCGGACTCCTTTTTTGGTCTTAGGAGCTGGTGTGTTTTGGATGGCGGCCACCTTGCTGGACATGGGGCATACCTCGCCTTGTCCGACCACCTTACCCAGGTAGTCCGCCCTTGGCATAGCCAGTCTGCATTTTGACGGTTTTACAGTCAGGCAGGCTTTTGCCAGGCGCGCGAAGATGTCATCGAGATGGTTTAGGTGGTCTTCCCATGTGAGGCTGCTGACCACAATGTCGTCCATCACTGCTCTTGCATATTCTTCCGCTCCTCTGAGTATCTTATCCATCATACGCTGGAAACAGGCAGGCGCATTTTTCATCCCGAAGGGCATCCTGGTGAACTCGAAATGGCCGAGAAACGTCTGAAATGCTGATTTACTCCTGGCCCTGGATGATAGTGGTATCTGGTAGAAACCCTTCGTCAAGTCGATGACTGAGATGTAACGTGATGCGCCTACTCCGTCGATAGTTTCGTCTATCCTGGGCATCGGATACCTATCAGCGATGGTCTCATTGTTTAGTTTTCTGTAGTCAACACACATGCGGACACCGCCATCCTTCTTGTTAACTAGTACTATTGGGGCATTGTATGGGCTTTCGGATTCCTGGATGATGCCCAGCTTCTGTAGATTGTGGATTTCTCGTTGCAGTTCGGGTCTCACTTTGTGAGGGATGGGGTATGCCCTTTGATGAGTCGGCTGGTCGTTGTGAGTGAGAATGTCAAACTCGGCAGCTGTGGTTTTCCCTGGGTTGCCGGAGATGACTGCTGAGTGTTTGCGGACTAGGCAGTGAAGTTCTGCTAGCTGCATGTCCGAGAGGTCCGGGCCATAGGTAATTTCTGATAGCTCTGCGCTTTCAGAAACAGCCGTGTCAAGGCCGGGGAGGTCCTCTTCCAGTGTGGTGGAGCCTGCCACCTGCATGGGTTGCTCCCATGGGCGTAGCAGGTTCACGTGGTAGATTCGAATTCGTTTTGTCCGACGGCCCGTGTCCACCTTGTAGTCTACGGAGTTCATCTTCTGCATGATTGTGTAGGGTCCTCTCCATTGTCGTTGTAGTTTCGAGGTAGCGGAGGGAAGGAGCACCAGAACCTGATCCCCTACGCTGAATTCCCTGTCTCTGGCTGTTTTGTCGTACCAGGCCTTTGACTTCTTCTGTGTCGTTTCTTGCTGTTGAAGGGACCACTCTTGCATCCATTCTAGCTTAGTTTTCAAGTCGGTGATGTAGTCGGCAAGGCTGTCTTCCTGCTCTTCCTCGTCCAGCCATGTTTCGCGGAGGACCATCAGTGGACCCCTTACTTGCCGGCCGAAGGTGAGTTCAAAGGGCGAGAAGCCGGTCGATGCACATGGAGTTTCCCGGTAGGCGAAACATACGAATGGGAGGTAGTCATCCCAGTCTTTGGCATCCTCGCTGACGAGCTTGCGGAGCATGGCTTTCAGAGTTCCGTTGAAGCGCTCACATACTCCGTTGGTCTGGGGGTGGTAGGGTGAAGTGCGGAGCTTGTGGATGCCGAGCTTCTCACACATTTGGGTGAGAACTGTGGACAGGAAGTTGGCACCCTGGTCGGTGAGGATCTCTTCCGGGATTCCAACCCTGGAGAAGAATGTCATGAGGGCCTTGGCGACACGTTCAGCCTCTGTGGACGGGAGGGGTATAGCCTCCGGGTAGCGTGTTGCATGGTCCACCATGGTGAGGATGAATTTGTTGCCCGAGTTAGAGCGTTGGAGGGGGCCGACGATGTCGATTCCGATCCTCCGAAAAGGTTTGCCGATGATTGGCGGGGCCACCATTGTGTGTTTTTCCCCGGCGCGCCGTGTGGCGGACCTTTGGCATTCAGGGCAACCCTTGCAGAATCGTTTGACGTCCCTGAATAATCCCGGCCAGTAGAAATGCTGGAGAATACGCTCTCTGGTGCGGGTGATTCCGAGGTGTCCGGCGAGTGGAATAGTGTGGGCGAGACGGAGAACTTGGATTCTATGCTCTGCTGGGACGACCACCTGAAACACCGGTGACATATCCGGAGCTGCACCATCCTCACCCTGTCGCTGGGTAGGGGTCCATTTCCTCATCAGATATCCATGTCTCTTGACATAACATGTTTGCAGATGCCTGCTCTCCAGCTCTGGGATAGCATCCCTCCATGCTGATTGCAAGGACTGGTCAGCAGACTGCTGGGCGAGAAGGCGTTGTGGTGTGACATCGAACACTGAGGCGTCATCAGCGGCGTCTAAGGAGGTTGTCAAGGTAGGTGCGTGGTGTGGGACGCCTAGGGGAGCTGCGATGTCGCCTTCGTCTTCATCGGCGGTTCCAAGGGGATCAGCAATGGCATGGTCGTCTGAGTTTTCCCTGGTTGTGTCGTCCAACGTGTAGAGAGGGGTAGGATGAACGTCGGATGTGGATGCCTCTTCTGCAATCTTCTCCTCCGCTGCGTGGGCTCGGTGGGCCTGTGCACGAGTTACGACGCAGGCAGTGTGATAGTCGTTGCCCAGCAGGACAGGGAAGGGGGTATTCATGACGCCGACCTCAATCTGTTTCTGTTCGCCCGCCACATTGAGGGTGACCAGGGCAGTGGGGATCTCGTCCACAGTGCCGTTGGCCATCCTGACTCGAATGAAGTCTCCGAGGTAAGACTTCTGGGATACATATTTGCCATTAACAAATGTCATTGTACTGCCAGTATCTCTGTAGATGTGCACCCGTCGGCCATCGATCGCACCTTCCATGCTCCACTTGTTGTCTGGGATGGGTTGGTCGGAATCCCAGAACTGGTAACGGCCATCACAGAACATGCTGTTCTGTGGTTTGGCCTTCAGCTTCTTGCAGCTCCTGATGTCATGTCCAGGGTTCTTGCAGTAGGAACAGGTTAGCTGGGGCGACGATGAACTGGCGCCTGAGTTAGCGAATTTGTGTTTGTTTGTGATTCTATCAGCTGCTGTGGCCAAGTCTTTTGGCTCCCATATATCCTGTTCTTGTAACTTATCCGCGAGGTCGGGCGGACAGCCCTCTAGGAACTGCTCCCTTATTATGAGCTTTGTAAGGAACTGCTCCTTAGTGTCATCCTTCTTCTGACGTTCACGCTCTGCTGCGTCTGCCCAACGACCCAGACCAACATTGAGTTTACAAAGCCACTCCTTGTAGCTATCCGAGGGTTGTTTACGGGAGGTCCGAAATCGGTGTCTGTACTCCTCCGCCGTCAGCTCATACTTGGCATAGATGGCTAGTTTAACTTTATCGTAATCCATGCTATCGATCTCGGACAACTGCACAAATGCCTCTCGCGCCTTACCCGAGAGCAAAGCCGCCAGCTTTGGCGCCCACCGAGACTTAGGCCATCCGTTGGCGGTTGCGAGGCGTTCAAAGGTGGTGAGGTACACCTCGACGTCTTCCCCTTCATAGAACTGTGGGATCTTGGGGCCCTTTGTAGATTCTGTTGTGGCTGGGGTGAGTTTATGTCCTTCAAGTTCCAGTTTCGTTTCTAAGAGGCGCCGTTCTTCGACCAACAACTGATGTTCTGCGTTATGACGCACTTTTGCTGTCTCAAGCTCCAGCTTCAGCTTCTCGAGCTCCAGCTCCTTCAATTTGACAGCGCTCGCCTCGTCGGCCTGCTGCTTATGTTCGTGGCTGTACAAAGAAGCCAGCATGTCCTCTTTGTCCATGGCAGAGGGGTCGATTCCCCGCTCCCCACAGGCTTTCCGGAGACTTGCTACTGACATTTGACTGAATTTCGGAGGCGCCATGGCACGCGGACAGCTCAACAGGCTTGGGATTGCAGATATAAGTTTACAATGACAAAAATATATGCGATACAACGAACGGCTTTGGAAACGCCCGTCTGGTTAAAACCAGAAACGTAGGCTAGCACACACTGAGGAATGTCTAAATTAGCGAGAATGTGGCTTGAGTACAAAAACAAATGGCACAGAGGGTAGGCCTAAGATACAGTTAGGAGGTCTAACAGAGCCACAGGTGACAATAAAATAAGGAAAAGGAACTGGATTTCAATCCTAACAGGAAACAGGAAATACAATACAATGCAATGAGTCCGGCATGAGAAACAGGAGATTGTCTTCAGACGGCCCGTCAGCAGGCCCAGACTTCTGTCTCCCTCAACATCTGGAACTGGTTAGAGGCCTAGATGCACTGACCTTCCTTGGCATGTGGCGGGGTAGAAGTGGAGAAATGGTAACTTTCCGGAACCGGAATGTCCAAAAGATGTAGGTTGAAGTGTTGCTGGAAAACGGTGCAGAGGTCCGTGGCTTCCCAGGAAGATGTGTTGAATTGAAGGGGGAAAGTTCCTTCTCCTCTTACTTGACGGATGAGCGTCTTCAGCTTGCAATCCGCGGCACAGTAGGATGGAGAGGTGGAAACAGTTCCGTTCCTCTTCGAGGTGATGACAGTAGGTTCAGGTATAGTCCGTGACGCCAATGTTAGATACTAGGTTCTTATAACCAAAGTCATCACAAGCACATCGGTAAGTTGGGAGAGCTCAGTTTATTCTGCTTGTTTTCCAGGACTCTCGACTCTGAGTGCCCTCTGCCCTCTGGGCTGTACCACTTCCCCAAAGGGGTCATAGTGGGTTCACCACAATCACCACCAGTGGATCAGCCCCCTGCTGTAGTGACTTGCACAAATGTGTGTGGCCCAAGGGCTATAGAAATGGAGATGGGCGCCACCCCTATGCGTCTTTTCAGGACGCCCGGGTCACTTTAATTGTACTGATGATTAAATAACCGCTTCTGTTCCAGGCGTACATATCAAATAAAGTAGTCGTTGCCATGAGAAGATACAAAATTCAAGAAGATGTCATCAGGAGGAGGCTGCTACATTCGGAACTATTCGAAGCTGCTTGTCGATACGGAGACACTAATGCAACAAAAATTGCCACAGAGCTATTCAAAAAATGGAGGTCAAGACGACAAAGGTAAGAGACATTAGCCACACGCTCCAGCAAGCAGCTTGACCATATCAAATTCAGAACTGAACGGTATAAAAGAAGTAGCGTACCATACATGACAAGTCTGGTAAACAGTAGTATAAAAAAAGACGGCCACAACAAATAGGATGAACTCAATGTAATGATTGTATGATAATAATGATGTTGCATGTATGGAAAACTCAAAGTATATATTGAATGTGGATGTAGAAACCCGCTTCCAAGCATACGCCACGTTTTCGATTATTTTAACTTCTTCAGGTGTAAGTTGGATCTGAACTTTTAATGCAGTGGTGTACGTTGTAAAACAAGGCGCAATTTAGCCTCTGGCTGCGAGATTCTTGTTTTTGTTGACAATAAAAACATTTGATTGATTAATTGGTTGATTGATTGATTGATTGATGGCTAGTTGGACAACCCTTGCTGTATGTCATTCACTGCTAATAATCAAGCTCACAGTTTCGAGTGTACATGCGCAATAGCAATGTATTTTGTTATATGGTCACATTGTAAGATCCCTCATCTGTAAACAATTCTTTGTCTAGAAATTTCCGTGTGTTTTTTGGTTTACTTCTGTAATTATCACAATTATGTAAATGAATACCGAGATTAAGGTGTTCAAGAAAAATGAAATAAAGTAACATAGTTTTCATACTGTGGACACGATACATTTCCCATGTTTACGTTACTTTGTCATCTGTCACTCAAGTTATACCAACACCTGACACAGGGTCTGGATTCTTGTGCATGCATCTTGGATTCCTGTTGCTATTGATTTTCTTACTTGTCATTTTGTATCTTGTTACTTGTCATGAATTCACTTTATAAAGTTTTTGACGTATATTGTTTTGCAGAATAGACCCAGATATACGGAAGTCCGTACTTCAAGAAGGGATAGCGTCGGGGGGCCAAAGTGAATGGAACTTTGTGTGGAGAAAATACAACTCCAGTTCTACAACTTCGCCGCAGGATCGCCAACTATTCTTGACAGTTCTAGCATCATCACAACAAGACTATATTTTGTACAGGTAAAGTGTAGATGTATGCTGGCGTCAAGATTGCATGCCTTGTACAGTTGTGGGCATCTTATATCTGTAAGGATAATAGATATGAAGCAAATATGGTACCTGAGGTTCAAGTTACATGTGATTCTGTATTAGTAGAGTGAAAAAGGACCCTAAACTGAATATTCTAAACGTCTTTAGAGCTCTGACCATTGAGAAAGCCACGCGCAAGGCAAACTATTCTGGGTGTTGGTTCGAATAAAGTTGGGATCTATGTGGCTACAGCGTCCTTTCGGAAGATGTGGCGTGAGTGTGTACGGTTGAGGTTGCCCACTAATACTCTAAACAACTTGTTACTATTTTTGTAGACCTCGATGTAAATGGTGCCAAAACATCAAACATACCAATGTTCTTCCATTGTTCAGGTATCTTGGATGGACGAAGGATGGATTTAACATTAGGAGGGAGGATGTACCTTTGGTGTTCAGGAGCATGGCGGACACCTTGGCTGGACGAGAACTTGCCTGGAAATTTGTTTTTGGCAACTGGCGAGAATTACAACAAAGGTCTGAGTGAATACGTCATCAATTTTTTATATGTTTGATAGTTGCATGTGTTCATGTATGTCTGGTAAAACTGTATCAAAACTTTAGACCAAGCATTATACATTTTCTACCTTTTCATCAATGCATTTTGAAAGAATGTTTCAATAAAAAATGCGGCGTTTTTCGGATAGAGATAGCTTTCATAATAAGTATGCTGAAGTTTTTCCTTATTTTCAGCAATTTTGACATGAGATTTATTATTTTAGTGTATCTATTTGTCATTTGATACTGTTGTATTAGATTCGCCGACACACCGTCAATCCAGGAAGAGATCTTGCGATCAGTGTCGTTAGGAATGACGTCAGGATATGAACTAAAACAGGTACAATCAATCAAAACCCTTTCATACATTTAGGCAAAAGGCCAGACAATATCCGACGATGATGTTTCCGTTCTTTAGATATCGTTTGTCGTCTTGCTTTATCGCTGGTTTGGACGTTTATTCTGATATCGAACTTTATTGTCTCAGCAGTCATCCTTATAGGTAGAATTCATTTAGAAGTAACTGTAATTTCCAACACAACGGGGAAAGGTAGACTTTAGAAACTGGAAACATTTCAACCGAGCAAAACTAGCCTTTTTTAATGAAAGAGCAATCTTCAATCCTTCGATGCTATGACGTCACTTTATGCATATAGAACACATGACTTTATAGGTAGTGAATGATAAGTTGCAGATAATTTATGGTGTTCCCTGTCAGACATGGTGACCATATATGGCTTCTTTGATTTCTCTTGCAAAAATGGACGGGCCTGTTGCAAAATGGTGTACTGTGTCCAAGATTGTTACTGTTTTGGACAAATATCTGAACTATAGAAAGATGAACTGAACTTAAGAAAGACGGGGCACGCCATAGACTACCTGCAGGTTCCATTTTCTCGTTGTGTTCGAAATTGAGTTTACTCATGCTTCAGAAACGTAACTGTCGTTGCCATCTTCCCGTAGCTGCGGCAGCTGAAGGAGCTTATTGACATACCTCGTCTGCGAAGAATTCTCGAAAGGGCTGAAGCGCAGACAGACCTCCACATCAAGTGGCTGACAGAAAACGAAAAATACGTCACTGATTGGTTGAATGAATCTGACGTATGACGCCAACAAGGTTGCTTTGCACAGACTTGAATGTAGAATGAGGCGACAACTCTGTTGTTCACCGGAAACAATAAC
Organism: Branchiostoma lanceolatum; assembly: GCF_035083965.1. Classification (NCBI taxonomy): domain Eukaryota; kingdom Metazoa; phylum Chordata; class Leptocardii; order Amphioxiformes; family Branchiostomatidae; genus Branchiostoma; species Branchiostoma lanceolatum. Next base: position 12,875,691 of record NC_089740.1, read on the forward strand.
GACAACCATGCTGCTGACTAGTGAGATACCCAGTACTTCGTCATTCGATTTTTTTACGAGAAATGCTGCCTCGGATTCAAACCGTGTCGTGGTTTCTGTAGTTTTCCTCCATCACCAACCTCTACCCTCGACTCTTTGGCAAGCGGACTGCATAGATGACAAGATGTTGTACATCTCTTTCTTTCAAGTGACTATGAATACCAATGTCGTGCCTGCTTTTAAATCTGCATTTGTGATATTATCAGTCAGCGGAAACCATAGCAATGCAACTCTAGTTGGAGAGCGTATACAATGGCATTGTTGTTACACAACGATTCATCATGTGCAAAACAGCGATCCATTATGGTAACTTTACGAAGAGCTTGGGAATTACTTTTTGTATGACTTAGATAGGTGTCTTTTTCAATAAATGTACGTGAATAAGATGTGGCGTAAATACTGATTTATCGACCATGATTCCATTGCGTGATTGTCACCAGGTAGCATGTACATTCTATTCTTCAGAAGATTGCGGGTTCAAACCCCCGGCCAGGTCATACTTAAGACTTTTAAATGGTAATGTTGCTCTCTCTGATTAACACTCCTTACTATGCAAAAGCACTCATGGTAGTACATAGATATATCACTGCCATGGAACTAGCCCCTGTTGAAATACTTGCACAACTGCATGGCCCAAGCTGGGATGAGCACTACGCTCTAAGCCAAAAGGTTTGGGAAACATTTTTTTAAATTTCTAATTTGCGTCGCTGGAAACGTTTCAAACATGCCTATACCATAGAAAAACTTTGACACTGAGAAAATGAATGAAACATACAAGAATTGGTAAAAATTCTCTTTTATTGACCCGTTGTAAACGATGAAGTTTGATTACCTTGCATATCATCTATCCATTGTTCACAAGTACATAGCAGCGAAAAGCACAAGGACAGCAACGTTTATGGTCACGCTGGCAGGTACTAAACAAAATGAGAGAGTTGTACGAGACGATGGCCTTACGTCTTTCAATGGCACTCGACAATAATGTTTGGGTATCGTATTTTGTAAATACGATGAAGAGACTTTTTTGTAGCACTACAACCCTGCTTCATATCATAATATTAGGTCAATATGAAAAATACAAATAAGATACAAAGATCGAGAATTCGAAACCTCCCCCAGTTAATTTACACTTTTCAAGATGTAAACTGGATATTTAATCAGGGACCACTTTGAAATTATGCATGTAGCTTGAAACGGTTTTCACGTGAGTCTGGTTGGAGAAGAGACGGTTTGGTAGCTTTCTTCGGTTATTCCCTGTAGCGCCAACAGCACGCGATAGGTGGCGCTTGGACAACAACCTTCTTGATCTCATGATGCAGAGTCTTCTAACGTCAACAACGCAGTGATGATACGGTGTTGGTAAGGAAGACAAGGGATTGAAATGACACAGGGAAGAAGATCAGACGTCCAATCCAACCTAAGTTTTTGGGTTTTGCCGTAGGATTTTGACGAACCTTCCGTCCAAGGATCTCTAGTTTGTCGTCAGAAGAGACAATATGTGATGTACTTGACTCAGGGTTTTGTGTCCACCCGTGTTGCACACGGCACCTTCAACCAGTCTTGGAGGTAAGGCATATTCCTGTCAATATACCTCTGGTTCAACCTTGTGGCGTGCACCGCTTCGTCCAACAGTTCTCTAAGATACCTTTCCTGTACTGAACTTGAGAAGTGTTCCAACTGAAAGTACAAACATAAGGGCATGTGTTACATCCTTTTCCATCCTAAGGGAATCTGACTTTATCTATCTAAGAATAGCTATGCACACGCAAATATACATTACGGTATCCTTTACTAACACACTCAAAAAAATGCACAGGCCAGATGCAGCACACGTTTTATGTTGTTAATATAAACTCACATGTCAAAAGTACGTTCTACAAGTACAGACCTCTACATGGGAGATAGTATATAGCATATTCAGTTACAAATGACACAGACAGGTGATGACCGCCATTTTGGTGTCCCAATTTGCATTTCAATGGTCCGTGGCTCAAGTGTTCACAGCATTGTATTAATACCTTGGCCTTAGACTTAGGGGTAGACATTAAAAAGTGGTTATTTGAGAGGGTCATAAGATCTAAGAATGTCCAAAATCGCTTGAGCTATGATTCAATGAAATGCAAATAGGGACACCGTCATGGCGACAGAAATAGCGATTACGTCACATAAGAAGCCTCTACCGTCTTAGCAAACCATTACCTGTTCCATATGCTGATCCGTCGATAGACCCGTTAGCGTGGACTGGATGATTGCCTCTAGTAGGGACGGGACATCTGCGTATCTAAAGACATGGTGTAAGTAGTAAACATTAGCGCAATATACAATCTTTTTTTGTCAGTGTTTGAGTCGCATGATTTAACACATTATTTGCTTCTATTTAATTAATTAAGTGTATTAGAAATTGGTTATATCTATGGTTTGCTTTATAATTGTATTTCATTATTATTATTAGTTAGCTTATAGGAGGATGGCTAAGAAAAGCTTCCCGGGTTTCCTCCCTCATCCCGCACTATTATTATGTATTTTTTTTATTTGCCTTATTTTATTTTATTTGTGCGAACCAATAAACAAACAAACACACCAGTTTTGTATTAGACGATACATTTTCTACTTGTCATAATAGCATACCCAAATAACGATAAAACAATCGTTTATTCAACTTAAATCTCAATGCAATTAAGACGGTGGTAACAGCAATTTTCACCGTATCAAACGACTTTTTTTCAACCCGGACTTCAAGCTAGCATCCCTCTTTCAAGCAGTTATGAAATACTGTTTCTATGGAAAGGAAAGCATTTTATATGCTAACAACTAAATTTTATTTATAGATTTTCTGTCATTTTTATCCAGGATTGCCCAGCTCTGTGATTAACACTGCTTTGCAGTGGGGCCCTGCGGCATACATAAATACTGTAAATGCGTTATACAAGACGCCACTTACTTTGATGTCAGTTTCTCCCAGTTCCCTTGGACGAACTTCCAAGCTGTCTCTCTGCCAACCTTAGTTTGTGTCACACACTTAAATATCAAACTTGCTTCTTGCACCGTGATGCCTTTTTCTTCTTCGAATATAAAATGAAGATATCTGGAAAGTATACGTCGTACATATTGTATTCAGCTCATCAACTAGTAACGACATCACACTAAAATGACTTAGATTCTGCATCACATCATTTACAAATCATAATCCAAATAGCAACGGTATTGGTTTCTCAAACAACATATTAACAAAACAATGATAATCTACTCCAGAAAATTAAAACTGAAATAAAACTATCCTTAAAACTCAACGTGATTAACATATCAACTAGCATGTTAACTAACCAATGAAAATATTAACCTCCACAGAACCCACTCCTGTTGTGACGCGGCGAGCCCACAGAGGAAGATCTGCCGGTCCTGTGCTGAGATGGAGCTGGCATTGCTCTGTTTCCACACCTGCCACCACACGTTCTGGTCTCCTGCCGAGATCCCCACGTGGATGACAGATTCCCGGATATCTGGGGGTATCCTGGAAGGCAAATAAACAACAACAAGAACAATATAGCTGGTTTTAATTTCTCTCGTTTGTTCATTCGTTCGTCCTGATTATAGCCGAATCTCCTTGCGAAACCTTGTTGGGATTGAGACTTAAACTTTTAGGACGTTTCAGCACATGAATGTATTATGAGTCAGGCAAGCTTTTTCATGTTACTTGTGAGTGACAATGAGTCAAATTTTGCACATTGGTCTTCACCAGGAATTCGGCCAACCCTCCTGACGCGCAGTGATCTTCGGGATTTGTGACGTCAGACGTGGGTCAAAGGTGCCCGGAAGTCAATGCCTGCCGCCGCCCCCGTTCACGCATCCCGAAGATCAGTGCGCGCATGAAAATTCCTAATGAGGAATCTTGTCACTATTTTTCATTATTTAACGACTAGCACATAATGACAACGAAGTAGTGCGACATAACATAACAGCATTGCGTAACATCTTTATTTTCAAAATGGTGGACATTTCCCAGCATTCATTTCGCGTTGCTAATGGCAGCTGGGGAACCAGTAGCTTTGCAATCAGCTTGATGAACCTTACCTAAGTCTTTTCCTCTTCCATCTGTCAAACATGATTTTCGCTCTTTTCGTGACATTCCTGTTTCCATTTTGACAGGCTGCCTTGAATGTTACAGCTACCAGTAGTCTCTTTTCTGGTGATGTTTCGTGAAACGAGTGCCTCTTGAGTACCCTTGCTGCTTTTCTTGCTATATATTCCTGCAAAAACATAACAAAAGTCATCATCATCATATATTGTCGTGCCAGTACTGCGGCCAGTTCAGGGCTTCTCGATTTGCTTCTTGTATGTTGTTATATAAAATCATTATCATAACCTTACATAAAAGATATGTAGTGGAAATCTAATGTCCAAGCGGCTTTCAACAAACAATACATTATTATCAAATCACATTGACATAACTCTAACGCTTTGATGGAATGAGCAACTGGTTACAAATCACTCGATAAGGCACCATGGTGATCAGCAAAAAAAGACATTGCCCAAATACAGGCGCAAATGACAGAAAAGATACGGAAATCTTCACTGCTAATAGCGCTCCCTATCTTTGATAACCACAACTTCAGTCATCCAGACCACTGCATGCAATTTCTACCATCTTAAGCTAAATACTGTTCATGCGATGCATACAATGAATAAAAATGTATATAACTCCGTGACCATCTGTCACCTCCCTCAGGGCAATACTAACTGGTTGTATTTCGCAGTGCAGCTAGGTGGTGCTGCTAATAGATGAGGTCCCAAACGTAAAGTACTTACACATATACAGTATTCCCACGAGGAAGGTCACCGAAACGTTGGGTTTAATAAAACACTTGGTTATGTAAAACAAACAAAAAACTTTGTTATCCTCCATACCAACCTGTAGCCGGCAATGATATGGACATTGACTTGAGCTTGGACAGCTTCCATGTACAACCGTTTTCACGTAATGCAAGGCATCCAAGGCTGCTTCCCAAGGCACGTAATTCTCCTCCTTATCTAAGTACCTCGTCATCTCCATTGCTGTTGGAATCAACAATATACTCCCCCTAAAGAAAACATTACGTGGGGGAGGGTTAGACATCCCGGTGATAAGCACCCTCCTTAAAGTAGGACCCCTATCGCTCGATTCGTCGTTGGCTCGCTCGCGTAGGGGCCCTGCTCTTTTGCCCCGGTAGACACGGTTCTGGCGACGTCGCCACCAAAACAGCTTCAGGCAATCAGAGGGTTTGCTAAACCTCATCTCAAGCAAAAGCGCAAAGGACGCTGGGAAGATATCAACTAATAAGGTTATGTCTTACATCGTTACTTTAGGTTCAGAACGAATTCACCGCCAAATTGTGCCAAATAAGGATAGCTCATTCATTATTCATGAGCAACTGTCAGTTACGTCGCCAGAACCGTGTCTACCGGAGCTGAAGAGCAGGACCCCTACGCGAGCGAGCCAACGACCAATCGAGCGATAGGGGTCCTGCTTTAAGGAGGGTGGGTTATAAGATACGCACGGCAACAGTTACTCGAGTAACTGGATAGATTTAGGAACCGGTCAGACGTTTCAGGTAACATCCGCTAGTCACTGAAGTCACGAAAGGTAGTGGATACTACTAAAAACGTCCGGCCGTTTCCTAAATCTATCCAGGTGCTCGAGTAAACTTGCATACATTACATTGGCGCTGTGTGTTTTGGACCCATCGATTCCATATCTATTTTCAAACTTCGCTGCTTTCCATCTTAGATATTTCATCATATAATAGCATTGTGATGTCTTGAATGTACTCGTGTGTTGTATTGCATATATACTATAAAATCAAAAGCTGTCGTTTTACTATGATAGCACATGCAGTACCAATATACGCCGTTAGATGTCAGCTCACCTTACGTTATTGAATGCATCATCTATAAGAACAGCCCGCACTGACGGCTCCAGTAGCTGAAATAATGGAAACACAGTAAGTGCCTCAGGCATCACTTGGTAATTTTACAGCTGATGTACTGATATCACCACACAGCATGCAACACACCTTAACGCTAGTAAATTGCATTGAGAGTATCAAAACGTTTCAAAAGTAGTTCTGGAAACGTATACGCAGGTGTGTGATAGCACAAACACAGCATGACATAGTGTCTAGAATATCAATGCGCCTCTACGCACACGGCTAACCACTACTGTAACAAAAATTAAAAACACCCCATTGATTAAAAAAACACCATACATATGTGTCTTTGATATTCTACCAAAGAGTTGGGACTCGGACGATATAAAGGAAGTGTGGAGTCATAGAAAGATCGAGGGAGGTTTTATAGAATGAATTATCCTTCACAAATGACGAGAATTCCACGGAATACCATGGAAGCTTTTTATGGGTTCTTCTTGTCTCTTTTTGCTTTGTTCTGTTTCGTTTTTTGTTTTGTTTAAGGGGGACATAGATAAGCAAACACTCTTCGGTCACAATGGGCTTAACACATTGTTTTTATGATTACCATTAATCCTTCAATGAATCGGAAGAAATAGAAACTTTTAATGCCACGGACATTCACACTACAATCGACAATTACATCCATCAAATTACTGTGTGGTTGTATTGGAGGTAGTCTGCCAGCATGGCCCAGTTCTTGTTGTCATAGTTCACGCGATAAAAACCGCGAGAATCCGAGTTTCCCAGAACCCACTCTTCCGGTGACGTCTCATCCGGTATGTTGTCTGCTGGGAAACATTTCCATACGTAAGATCTTTTTATTGGATCATACACTTTCTAAGCATGCTTTAGATTAAGCCATAAATGACAACAGTGCCAGTAAATATGTATATTCTATATATAGCTATATAGTGAATATAGAGTGATTAGTAGACCATTATTCTAGGTTTCCGTTCTATATTTCAAATTTTGTAACGTAGAAATAAGAACAGAACAGAACAGAAAACCGATAAGAGTGGAGTAAACTGGTTGCCAAATCTACTGTGGTGCCCTAACGGTCAAATGATTAGACGATGAGATGACATGAGATAAACATAGTAATTACAGAAGTCAATCCTTTAAATACTATGATATTCAACACACGATATCAGAACTGAATTTTAAATTTATCGATCTTGAATATGAAGGACCACTCTAATCGGATCAGGCCGTTCAACTTTCTACATTTTACACCTAACGTGTTATACGATTTGTAGGCAATGGCACCGTTATTTCCCTGACATATTTTGGGGGAAAATAGGTAAGGTGACAGTTTAACACGTGTTTCAATAAATAAGCAAAATACGTACATTTCTCTTCAGTCATAGTCAATAGTCTGGTATCTGTATGGCCTTCACTTTTCCACGTGACGGGTATCTCCCAACTGAAAAAAAAATGTTCCCAATAAAACGTTACAACACAACTACCTTAGAAATTAGAAAGATTATTGAAAAAGTTATCAATAAAAGTTATTACACCATGTTATCGTTTATTCAATCAAGATAATCATATCAAGCAAGCACCATCCTCGAAAGTTCAGCTACTTTAGTTTATAAATTTCTACGGTTGCCTAAAACGAACAACGGATATGTCAATAATAAATAATTTTGTTATCTTTTGAATATTCATACATATATTTAGACGGTAGACATTAGGGAATGTGACGGGATGGCCTGATCATATTCGACATGAAACAGTTTTATGAACTACCCATTCTGTTACAATGTGTGATACACCCCTCCGTCCATCATTCACTCACTCACTCACTCACTCACTCACTCACTCACTCACACACTCACACACTCACTCACTCACTCACTCACTCACACACTCACTCACTCACTCACTCACACACTCACTCACTCACTCACTCACTCACACACTCCCTCCCTCCCTCCCTCCCTCACTTACTCACTCACACATTCACTCACACATGCACTCACTCACTGAAGTTGCTTAAGACGTACGTTATAGTTTGCAGGTGCCGCATGAAGCTAACATAGCCGGAGTAGTAAAAGGGCAGCTGGACGAAGTACTGGTTCCTGGCCTTGTCCCTCTCCTCGTACCGCCCAATGGAGACGTACGGATACCCTAGCTGCGTCACCCACGGCTCCATGAAGGCGGCCACGTCTATCCGAAACCCTGTCGCCTGTGGTGAACAAATCTAACATCATTACGCGTAAACGACATTATATTACATCAATATGTTAGGGATATGTTAGACTATATAGTTTAGTAAGTAGAATAAAAAACTTTATTTGGAATTCTGTATTTTAGTTTGTATATGACCATACGAAAGTCTCTATACTTTTTGCTGTATCAAAGAAGCTTCACTGTATCTACATACACACTTGAGACTGAGAGAGCTGTTCTAAAGACATTTTTCTCTCTGTGCAGGATTCATTCACTATCATCCGACTTTTTTTCAAAACGACAAAGAGAGAGACTCTCTTGATTAATCTCAATACAATTACGCTCAACTCTAGTTAAAAGCATGTGCACCCAACAATTGCTCACTACCAAGCAAAACATGCCAAAGGCTCACCTCGGCTACTGCGTCCCAAAACTGTGATCTGTTCATGTTGTCGTGTGAAAACCTTGCTAATACATTCTGGGGGGAGAAGATATGACAGTTTGAAAACGCACATGTTTCAAAGAATTTATATGGCAATGTCCCTATCTTACAGTAAAAAAAAACGTGCCACCCCCAACTGAAGTGTAGCGTTCCATGTCATTCTGCTGACCTTTGACACGCCGCTAATCAAGATGGCGGTAGAACTGTTTGTTGACGTCGACCTGTAAGTTCTTTATACTTTCCACCAGCGTAACTAGTATAAGTTCAGATCCTCACACCTTGATCTGACTATTCGATTGACTCAGTCAGGTTATCTGCCATCTTGTGACTTGAAGTCTTGCCTGTTTTTTTACTGTAATATTTTAATTTTCCCGCCTTCTTTTTGTTGGTGGGGGCCGGGGGTGTACTTCCAACATGTTCCTAATTACAAATTATGTATTACGATTCCGTCCTGACATAGTGAAAGTATGACATGTATTTATGAATTCTAGATATCGCAACATTTACCTCGATTGCTTTTAGAAACTCTTTGTCACTGATGATGGTGTCAAGCATTCGCAGGAGCCCGATACCCTGGAAAATATCATATTATTTCAGACAGGTCCGTGCATTGACTTGGTGCTAATACATAATGTTCGTGTGTTGCAATACAACAACAACAACAACAACAACAACAACTGGATATGCTAGCTAGTGCTTATAGAACCCTCTTGCCATAGCCATTTAATGAGACACCCTTGTTTTGTCGTGCTTAGATCTACAGGTTACATCAACTTTTGATTCAGCCCCAATGGCCAATAACTGCTGAAAACGGTAAGAAATGGCCGGTCGTAAGTATTTCATTTCATCGCCTTTTCCATCCAAGCTAGCATAGTCCAGGTTTGTAGAGTATTTTTTCTATGTTTGTCTGTCTGTCTGTCTGTCTGTTTGTTTGTTTGGGTCTTTGTAAAAGTGCTAACAACTCGACTACTATACTATAACGCTACGTTTGCAAGGCATCAGCGCGAAACTGCCCACTCATAACGGCTTCGTGGTTAATGAAGACTGATAAATCCATACATTGGGTCTTTGTTTATTTATTCATGAAAACATCAAATCGGCCTGCTGGTCTCTTTTCGTTGAGGCCATGCGGGAAGAGGTAAGACCAGACAAAGTACAGCAAAGATACAGGTTACATGGTGGTAGTCCGAATAAATCCATGAACATAAAGTTCGGATAAATCCCTATTATTACTGATATTATTATTGAATTTATACTCTCACTCACTAAAACGGCAAACCTCTCTGTCATTTTTAGTATGGCAATTCTCTTAGTCTAGTACACTTCACAGTAAACATAGCACGTTAATCACCTTCCCCTCCACTGCCGGGTCTTCCCTGACTGCCACGGCATGTCCGTAGCTGCTTAGGTCCACCCTGGAGAAGATGTCAGCGGCCATGGCCGGCTGTATCATATCATCCCACTGGAGATCACACTGGAATATAACATTAACATTTTTTTTTTCATTTTATGTATGTCTTTGGATTGGGCAGAAAGAATAGTGCAAATATATGAATCCCTCTCTTAAAGAAATAAACACAAAACGAGAATAAAAACACAATTCAACATACATGAAATTAAAAGATTGATGACGGAGAAGTAGACGTAAAGAAGACAGGTTTGTGTACGATAAACATGTTAACATCAGTTTACAAGGGGAAGTGATCTCAGACTAGTTGAACTCAAATGAACTCGATGGCTTCATGCCCCATGAAGACTTTTTATAAATTCATACACTGCTACATAATTATGCAGTGCCTGAGACCGTCTAAACAAGGAGGTTTTAGAAACCTACTAGGTCTCAGGCACTTCAATGTGGATCAAATAAATCGTCATTGTAACGTTACAAAACAGCATAATGGTATATTTGTGGGTATTAGTGACTCTAGCATAAAACTGCGTGACGTAAACAAAACATGATTCTGTGCCTCTCCAAACTACTATTACTCGCTATCTATAACACCTTTATGATTGATGCCTGGCTACAGTTCCCAATGTTTCCTTTGGGTATCGGATTACAGCACTGGGAGCCAAACCATCGCCAGCGAGATGACCGATGCCGTGTTTTATATTCAATGTGCCCTACATTTGCTAAATGATAAGTGATATCGCCATACATCGGAAATCGAGTCATTCACGCACATTTGTGGTTTTTTTTTTAGCATGCGATTATACTTGTATTTGAAAAGAGTTAATAATAATAATAATGTTTCAATTGTTTTTCGTTATTTCTTATTTCGGATGATTGATTCATTGTTATTCTTAATTTAGAGTGGGTTGATCCCATTTGAAAACTGTAGCTTCGAGCAAGATAATGTATAGATAATAAAGGACGTGGCATCTATATACTTGTACACAACATCTATGTTTATAATCTATTTCTTTATTTAAAGATCTTAAGGATAGTCCCTTCAGTTCACTGAGTGACTGATTTCCAAGGGAGCCCTTAAAACCATAACAAATCAGGATACAAAAAGGATAACTTAACATAAACTGAAGACTAATATCGTGATACATTCACAAAGATATAGTTTTAAAAACGTTAAAACCATTTTTCACACAATAGAAACAATCAATAGTTATAATGGGTATGAATCATGTAATTAATGCTGAAATCTAAAGACTCACAATGTTGACGTCTGGGCGTTGATATGCCACTGATTCGTATGCAAGCATCGTACTGAGGGCCTCGGTTAGCCACAGGTCATCCCACCACTCCACTGTGACGGAGTTACCGAACCACTGCAACATCAATCAAAACGTTACACAGTATCCACAAGTGAAACGTAACGCTCAGAGCTTATATTACGCCATCTTATGCTATGGTCAGATGTATGGATCTAAAGAGAGGCCCTGTCGGGCAGTTTGCGGGAACGAGAAGTATGATATAATAACTTTATTGCACAACAATTGTGCAAGGTATCTTATACAATATGGTGTAGTAGTATGGGATGACAATGGGATTTTACAATCATTGGAGAAGTTTCTAACGTCTATACATTCTTTGATATAGTTTTCAATGTATACCATGCAGGGGTTGTCACATGTCAATATGCATGTACTTAACTTTGCTATTCAATTTGAAGTACAGCAAAAACCGACAGGACGCAAAAGAATAGTTTTCGGCAACATTTGTAAATATTTCAGGATAAAAACTTTTATTTTCTGTTTCCGCAATCAGCCCAGCTGGTCCCCTGTTTGGAAATGGTACCATGTCATTACCGTAGAAAACCCATTACCGTATAATTGCAACCTTGTCCTCAGAAAACTTCAATTGAATACAGCGCCAGACGTGGAGCTTGCAAATGCACTGTGTTTATTTTGACATTCCGGTTTGGGCTTCTTTTACAAATTCGGTGTCATAGAGCGACCAACACCGCAATCACAGGTCGTGGCCTCTACATATTTATGATTTGCCATGTGTATAGTATTACGTATCTGAAAAATTACACAGACATCTAACAAGGTTCAGCAAAGGTATTCCTTTGACGAAGTGATCTTTGCTCAAGCTATCGATGTGTGAAAATGTCAGCATTGCATCATTAGATTTATAAATGCCTGATGTGTGTAATTGTATGTAAACTATTTTCCAGATCTATTTCGGGGTTTGGCATTTCGTATCGGCCCGTTTCATGTTCTGCGTAGCCGGTATAAACGCCCCCGTGCGTAACCCACAACCTTCGCTTGCATGCACTTAGCTAGGCAGCAGCTGGTAATATTACCCTGAACGGCACATCTAACATTTGCACATCTTGCTGTAAGCGCTATTTAAAGCTATCTAATGATAATGCTCCTAGTGTACTGGTTGGCAATGATTTTAACTCAATTATAGTTCTAGAGAAAAGCTGCTTCTTAAGAAATTTGTACCCGGATATATTATCGTATTGTATAAGAAAAAATCTGTCACTACACTTTTTTTAATGTTCTGAAAATCTCGTATATAAGTAAAAGTAATTGTAAATAATCTTATGAAGCTAATAATGTCACGAGTCAATCCGATGTATTCCCAGTTCAATTCAGTGCACACGTCGTGTGCACTGCGAAACTGTGATATTTTTTAATGATATGAAATAAACCAAATCATCAAATACGTTGAATGCCTTACGTTGTGAGCTACTGCCTTGCTGATGGCCAGCTCACACTGGAGTTGGTCGGACATGCTGGATTCCTGCCCGTCACAGAGCAAAGCTGTTTCCCTGATCATAAGAAGGCCGCAGTAGTCGGAAGAAGGCACTGATAATCCTGGTACAGGAATTACATCTGGAATGATGAAGGTTAAGGTTAAGGTTCATGTTACATGTTAAAGCAGTTTCATTTGGGCTTGTCAGAACCACTGTCACACATGCATTAACTTCCAGTTTGCATCTTTGCGTCCAAGCAGTCCAAGTCAACTTTTCAGGCTTTGATGTTTCAATATTTATAGTCTGTTGGGGCAGAAGACTTAAACAATAGGATATAAAACTACTGTCACACGTTCAGGACCATCCCACGACTTTGCTCATTATAGTAAAGAGGCTCAGGCCACTGATGAAATTCATTCTGACTAACTTCCAATCATGGTCTTGAGCAGGTCGGGAGGCCATGGTTGTTTATGTATGACAGGGGCTTAACTTCCAACCATGGTCTTGAGAAGGTCGGGTGGTCATGGTCAGTTATGTGTGACAGTGGGTTTACTCCCAACCATGGTCTTGAGAAGGTCGGAAGGCCATGGTTGATTATGTATGACAGGGGCTTAACTTCCAACCATGGTCTTGGGAAGGTCGGGAGGCCATGGTCAGCTATGTTTGACAGGGGCTTAACTTCCAACCATGGTAGTGAGAAAGCCAGAAGGTCATGGTCAAAAATGTGAGACAGGGGCTTCATCTGTGTTGATAGGATTCATTGTCGAACAGGATTTTAACTGTAATTTCCAACACAGAAAACTTGGACTGCACATTGCTAGCCATTGTCACGGAATCTTTTTTTTTGGGGTGTCACTTAATAGTAAAGACAAATGACTTGGTTAGCAGTGGACTAAATGTTGGTATCCTCAGTCTCTGTTCAGGGTGGACTATTTATTCTGGTGCTGTACAGTAGAAATGTTAGGCAATTTCAACTTTGTCTTGTGTCGCGTATCCTCACATTCGTCACCTTCAGTTACACATTATACGATATATGAATGTAGTAATTGACAAATCAAATTATTTTGAGTTGGTGCCTTGTTGGCCAATATCAGGCACGTATATTACCACATATCAGTGGTGTTCCCGGACAAATCAAATTATTTCCAATTACCTGTCTTTGTAAGCTGATACTCCACGGGAACCAACCGTTCTATATTGTGTATGGCGTCAATCGTTGTGTTCAGAGCGACCTCCACAGACGGGTTCTCTTCCGGGTCAAAGGGGGCCCAAACACGCACCTGAAAAAACATCAATCCAATTTTGCACCAATTCGACTTATCATGAGTTCACAATACGTTACTCTACACTCTGTACAATAAAGGACTTAAAAAACGGCACAACTGAAATTTATAGTGACTCGAGTTCATTATTGACTGATAATTGGCCTGCCTTAACATAAATAAAACTATAAACGACTTTATGATCTTCATCTTTTGATTGGAATAACATCATAGAACGTTCGTAAAACTTTAATATGATCCTCATCCTGACACCTTTCATCATAGATGCTATTTGCTTTTCGGCCTGTCGTAAAATAAGCAACACGTCGTAAACCAGCAACAGGTCGTAAAATGAGCATCATAACTGCCATTCCAGTCACTCACCACCCTCCCTCGGGAGATGACCGCTTCCAGGCTGGTGAGTCCATCGAATAACGCGAAACCCAGGAGATGGGTGGACATCTTCGGAGTTCGATAGAACTCTTCCCTGACCCATCCGTCGGTCAGGGCTGTCTTTGTCTTGGACGGCATATTGGACAGAGCTGTTTGACCTGAGACATAAATTAGATATGGAAGGAAAGTTTTAATGTGATTTATAGGTTAGATACCCAGGTAGAACATAACGTAGTACAAAGCAACTAGATAAACCATCTAAAGTGTTAGACGTTTCAGATAGCACCCACTATCTTTCATCAGTGCCTAAGAATGATAGTTTGTGCTATCTGTCAGCTGTGACGTCTAGTCTTTAGAGAATTCATCAAGTTGTTGGATCTATTTTGTACCACGCTGCAGCTTCAGAAAGGTAGAAAAGGATTCACTTATTTTACTGCATAGAGTACAGCATTTTACACAGTAAGAAGACACAGGTGTCATCTGAGAGAGCAGCATCATGGTTACAATTAGTGCAAAGGTCAGTTCAATATAGAGATCTTTGATACGTCGTACCAATACGGTACGTTATACTCTGCTCAGCCCTCAACATTTATAAGAAAGAGTATGGAAGTTAAACAAACATCGCTACTAGTTGACTAGCCTAATTCTTAGTTTTATCTCTACGTGCACAGTTGTGTGGCCCAGGGGAGTAGACAGCAAAGATTGGCGCCGCCCTATACACCTTGTGACACGGGAAGGACAAATAATCTCGATTAAGGCAAATGTTGAAAAGTAATAGAAGATTGAATGTTTGACCTTTGGGATGTTCTATCGTGACGTCAAATGTCGCCTTCATGGCGGGGTCGTCCATACAGGGGAAGACGTACCGAGCACCCATGGGCTTCAGACTGGACACCAACATTTGCCTGGAAAATAACACCAATATTGAAATCAGCTTATCTGCCTGGAAAATATCACACAATATTCTCATCAACCCACAGGTGGCGAGATTTGTTAGGGTGCGTGGGACCTTGACTGCGCAGGCTCGTTTTCTTTTGTCAACTCCAGTGATGCTTGATGGAATATGGTTACGCTACGGCTCGTATATTCAGTACTGAGTACTGTATCAAGTACTGATGAACTAGTATTGATTCAATTCAAGGACATGCTGAACACTAGAAATTGGTGGCATGCGTAACAACACGTTAAATATCCCACACCGCTCTTATCGATAAGAGTATAGGCATTATCCCGCTTAACGTGTTGCTCAATAGCGAATCAAAGAAACATTCTACTTTACATACATATGATTATTATACCAACTATTTTCGGTTATACCCTTGGCAGATATTGGTTTAGGACGATTCGATATGTAAACAATGAAAGTATACAAAATGTACACTTGGGAAAGATATCCTGTTGATCCATGGCACCTAATGATTATTCTGATATTTCTAAACGGATTATCGATTATGATGTCCCGAAAAGGTTCCGTGAGACCAGAATTCGGCAAAATGACCTTGGCTATGCCCTTCAAAATAAGAATTTGTCCAATTTACTTTATTTCTAGACTTTTGTCACAACTCAGTTGCCAAGTCGTTCATGGCACACACCCTACCCCTTGCCCCTTCCTCCTCGACCAGAACTAAGTAGTGATATTAAAAATCTCCACACGGTTAATTTTCTTGCTGCAGTGTCAAGAAAAATGGGAAACACATAATCCATTTCCTAACCTCATTCGAGATCATCTATTCCATCATAATAACTGCCGGGAAATTTACAATCAATGTGGGCATTTCCTCACCGATTCCTGACCTTTCGAGGCTACTCAATTTCCGTGTGACAGTGAAATGGCAGTGGAAGAGTCACCCACTGGATCCCCTCTTTCCGTTCAATCTTCTCCCAGACATTGATGCGGCCCCGGAGGTGCTATATCCGGAGCAAATAGAGCAGTCTATTTGTGGATCTAATAAGTTCCCATTTTGCGTGCGAGCTCCCCACGTGATTGTGGCACCAATTCAACACCCGTCAGTGCACCGTGATGACACCTCACAGACACTTTATTGGAATCTTATGACTGCCATTTTTCACCCGTCGTATGCGTGCGATATAGACCCATTAAGGTAATGAAGACTCTTCTTATGATAAACGCAAATGAAATGGAACCTTATGAATCTAGTGGTGCAGCTACAGATTGTCTAGACCAATTCATTGACTGGAACAAAAGAGTGTAGTTTCAGTATCTTGTTGGGAATAGAACACCCTGTGATTTCATTATCATTATTTCTTAACCACAAGCGACACTAAATCCGACAGAGAAAAACATATTTCTATTAAAATCCCCAAACCAACATATAATTGAAAACGTGAGACTATTCATCAGTCACTGTTTTCAAAAAAGAAGTCAAACCCCTCAGTGATGTATAAAATAACATCAGATACAGTAGTTCTATAGTTTGGGCACTGTTATACATTTTTATCCGTTAGTGCATTTGTTTGAACCCTTGCAATTAGCCCTCGGGTATGAGTTTGCAAATAAAATTGTCATTTTGACATTTTATTAATATGGATGCTCTTTCTGCTGTATGTTCTCATAATAATATAAGGATTAAAGGATACTTAAAGTAGTATTAGAATGAACAGGCTCACTTAATCTTTTGTAAGGAATCGTGACCATCAACGGATCGCCAAAGTACCTCGCACGTGTTCAGAATGTTGCGGAAGTATTTAGGCCTCTGTTTTACATTTTGTATGTGAGCACGAGAAGTGATAAGGCAGCAGCTTCCAGTACTACCCATTCTTCTTCAATGACGCTAACTTTCACAGGTGGTCTTCGATAGTCAAGGTTCACTTAAACCTTTGAGCGACGAAAATCCAACAACAACTGAGAGCACGAGAAGTGATAAGGCTTAACTTCTAGCACTACACAGTCTTCTTCAATGACGCTAACTTCCACAGGTGCGCTTCGATAGTCAAGGTTAACTTACAAATGTTTGAGTGACGAAAATCTTACAACTCCGTTGAAGCCCTTCTATGTCAGCGTGTCCTATGACGCAAGAAGAAAAGCACTCACGGCAACCAATCCGTCAACGTGACAACAGCTTAGAATCTGCGCATTGCTATACAGTCACACCACATACAATGATATGGTGTGTAATCCTGCGGTTTTTCTTAGCCTCGGGCGACAATTTGAGATAAATCCCTTTCCCATTCCGTAGCGAGCTCGAGTACACGGCAATTTCCCCGCCGCTCGCGGCAATGGCAGACTTCCAATTTCATTGGCTCGTGTCGAATACGTAACCTTGTAATGGTGTTGCCAACAGGTGTGAGAAATGCGAGAGAACTTTTAGGTGTACACATTTGCAGCTTCACGGGGTCGTGTGGCGTAACGGCAGGGTGTGTCGCCCAGAACCAAGTGATCCCGGGTTCGAATCCCCTGACGCCACCGATGCTGTGCCCTTGGGAAAGGTACTTTACACGACTTTCCTCACTCCACCCAGGTGTAAAAATGGGTACCAGAGTTTGGTTGGGGAGGTAAAAGGCGGTGGAAGGAGAGGGATGGGCTCCGCCTTCCAATACCGTGCCCTAGACACGGTGGGTAACAACCCACTGTCCCTGTGGCCTCAAAAAGGCTATGGGGCCTTTACCTTTTACTATTTGCGGCTTACGTAAAGCTCACAGTGTTGTTGTTGTGAAGCCTCATCTTCGTTTTTATTTTAGCAGTATTATTTCTCTGAGGGATCTCTGGTTCACATTGAAGATCTACCAACAGATTTAAGTTAAGATAACGATTGTACAAAATGTCTGCTGCGACTTTGCTAGCACATTTCTGGACAATTTGAGTAAAGCTCAACACTTGTTTTCGAATGCACATTCTTGAATATCATTGAGTTCACAATGGCATTTTTTCTTAAAAAATGGATACACTCTCAAATGACGTTGGATGTTTCCTCTGATGATTTCAAATTGACATCATATTATCTTCATACAGACACTTTATATAAGTACATTCTGTACACCTTAAGGATGATAAAGCATACAAATAGCGGGTACTCTTCAATTTAGGACATTCGTCAGCTTCAGTGCCCTTTGGGATGTTCAGTAATATCATCTCATTAATAACCTTACATGGTTGTAACTCCCTGACGACATGACCTGAACTAAACCCATTGAGAAGATTGATAGTTAGAGGGTTTCTTAATGGCGTGACAAATCCCATCTTTACGCTGATTGCTTATCACATTTATCACTTCGGAACAAGGGATTTAATGATATTGTACGTGGAGGAATCCTCTATGTTGTGTGCTGTATGTTTTGCTTTCATGTTTTGGAGATGGTCGGACATCGGGCTGCATAAGACCTTTGCATGTATAAAAGGAGACTGCTTCGTGCAGAATCAATGATTAGTGAGAGAGAAACATAATTTATTTATTGATTGATTTATTTGGCTGTGAAAAACACAAACCCTGGGCATCTCGACTAGACTGTGGCTATTATAAAGGGCCATCGATATCCCTGCTGACTATTAAAGACGTGGAATTAAGATTTGAAATTATAGTTATAAAACGTTAAATATTATAAACACAATGTATGTCACTGTAAGGAAATACGTTACGGGGCAAACCGCTATAATCAAGGTACAGTCTGTGATCGATTATGGGTCGGTTGACAACTTTTATGAGAGGTTTTGGCCTCTGGGGTATAATTAGAATAAACCTCATGATAGCCTAAAGGCAGGCAAAATATCACACAAGCGGAAAAATATATTGTATTTGCTTATCATTTGAAATTATAGTTTCCCGCTAGGTACAATATTCTATTTGTCGCATGACTAAACGCACCGGGTGTTCATGCAGGTACCTATACTACTATAGAAAATTAAACACAGTCTAGATGATTCTGAATGTCCTTACTCTTGAGTCGAATACATTTGATAGACAGTGAGCTTCTAGACGCTACCAGAAAGCAGAAGAATTGTTAATGGTCAGCATTGACAAGAAAAGGAAGGGACCAAAGCCGGCTGTCTGTAGCCAATGCTCTTTTGAAGTACGTTGGGTGTAACTTATCTTAACCTCATCTTCAAACAAACTTTCAACGATTAGTTGATGCACCTTGAGGAAATCAGGGATGCTTCTACCAGGGGCTTACTGATGTTAGTGATGTATTCCTGACGGTTACATCAAACGCTAAAACGGAAGTCGCGCCGTCGCCAGACAAATCCCTGACGGATTCGTTGACGTAAATTGGTCTGGCCGCAAACTATGACAGATACTCTCTAAGTTTTGCCGAACATCAGTCACCGTTCGGATCGGATACCTTTTGATCGGATACCTTTTTAAGGGGGTTTAAAAGGTGCTGTATGCCCTAGTCCTCCTATAGGTTGACTGACAGCAGCATGTGATTGGAATACTACATGAAACAGTATGCACTTACCAGTATGCACAATCACTAAGATCATATTTTGCCATCTAATCATTTTTGTATCAAAATGTTGTAATATTCATTTTATCCTTCTTGTAGAAAAGGGCCCAGGCCGTATAATACCTAATTGAAAAGTAGAAATACATTGAGAATAGTTGCTGCACCTCTTTCAATTCCAACATTTATGTATTTCATCTTCTTTTTACGTCGTTGTGCACCATTCTTTCTTTTATCTACAATTGGACCTTTGGTATGGATCTGCAATAAACTTGTTCCTTTTTTTGTAAGATATTCACGATATATTATTCTTGTAGCGCTTAGTTGAATTTCGCCTAAAGAGATATATTCCCGGGTTAAGTCCATGGTTTTGTCAAAAGCTTAGGAAGTTCAAACGTGTTTACATTCTGATGCATATCAATACACAAGAAAACAAAAATATATTGTGCTCGATCAAAACCTCAGCTACTGAAATGCTTAACTTGCAGTCATAAGCCCCTTCCAAGCGTCAGTTGATCGTGATAAGCATATCATTTTTATTGAACAACTCTTACCTGTGCTATATCAGGAGCCGCCACCATTAGGAAGGAAAATACGACGCCGTCTTTCGGAGATTTCCATTTGGTCCCCAGGCATTCTTTCACATTTGCTAACAACAAATGGGAGGGTGAGGCAAGGGAAAGATGGACGGCACTTAGCTCAGAGATAACGCAAGCCGTGCGTGCCACGCTTGGGGAAAGCGGAGGCTATAACGATGTAACGGTATACATGGGGAAAGCAATCATACTCATCCCATTCCTGAAGTGTGAAAACCGCCCCGAGTTGTATTGGTCTTTCCTTTCTAGGTTCGAGGTACTACACTCACTGCACTTTCTAGGTTTGCGGAATACCTCTCATTGTGCACAGCGTGATGCAGTTCCAGTTATATTCACATGATTGCCGGTTAATAGTATTGCATTTCCTTTCTTGTTTTCAAGAACAAAGTTAAACAAAATTGTCTGTTGTCGTTGTGTCCTCCTGAACAGATAAACCAATGAATAGATAATAAATACGCACTTTTTACTAAAGCTTACTTACGAAGTCCCAGTTTTTCACGCTAGTGCCTTCCAAAGTATTGATATTTCGATATATTTTGCAAACTCAAAGTAAACATGTAGTCACGTGCAATGGCTGTGCACAAAATTCTATCATTAAGCGCTCTTAAACCATGCGCGAAGGTTCCATTTCTACTCATTTAGTTTCCTTAAATAATAGTCACGGATGCTTACATTTTCCTTTTTATTCATGTTGCTTTTGCACAGACAAGGACGACGTGGCACTGTACTCAACTTATATTAAAAGTGTCACGTACAGAGAACAATAACCCATTTTAACACCTGGGTGAACTTTTACCTTTGATACATACGCAATATCAACGGAGGAAATTAAAAAGTGTATTGCCTTTACATCACAAGGACATCAGTACACAAGCACTGCCAACTATTCACAAACTAAATATGAATATTTCATAGCGAGAATCAGTTGTAATGGTTTGGCTTGATTGCGCTTCGTGATCGACTACTTTCCCTGAAAAGGCACCATTATACTTCTACAGCTAAAGTATATACAGATCAGCACTGGGTTTCACGAGTAATGGTCGGATCCCCCATTTATCAGGTGCGGGTGCGGATTCCGTGAAGCACCCGGGGGGTTTAATCAGCATGAGCCGTGACCTAACTTTCAGAAGAAGCCTGACTCCTCGTAACATTGTAATTGACGCCGACACCATTAAGGGAAGGAAACCGCCGTGATTATCTCAGAATTGCCTAATAGAATATACCCTTGAGAACATCGTGCATAGACTGCATAGCCACGCTGACCAGTGATGCATAGATATCCTCAGTCTCTACCAGAACTCTTGGGTTGCTGAGAAAATGGTCTAAATCTTGACCAAATTGGGATAGCGATTTACCAGAGATAGCAGCCTACTGTGCAATAACCTGGTAGTAACCCATGTTACAATATGGCAGGCTAATGTCTCTGGCAAGTTATTCTCCCTGTCTAGCCAATTGTCGGGTCATATTTGCAACAACATCAATGTATTTAATGAGGAGACTAGTAGGAATAGCTGAAGGAGTTCAGATATTGCGTACAATATATCTTAAGATTTTTGACTGTAATCTTAAGACCATTGTATGGAGAGCAATGGTTTATCTTTGTTCAATATTATAGATCTGCATCGCTACAGTGACAGTTTACCCCTTTCTTATCTCTCTTATAATAACATTTCAAGGATAGGCTGTTCCCTAGGTGTGTGCACCCAGCAAAGGCGTTGGAATACGTAAATTTACACCTAAATTAGCGATGACATAATTTCTAGATCGTACAAATAGAGCCACGTCGCTATAATATCTGTTAGCTTATTTCCTTCATTCTAAAATGTCTGATTTTTGTCTCAGAGACCCGTCAATAGTACCTTAAATGCTACATTAATTTAAATGAACACTTAAAACGTATATTTCTATGTCAATGTATGGAATAAGATAGTATTGTTCAAAAGCGGAAGGCGCACAACCGCGGGGACGTCCCCGTCGGTCATGGATCACAGATTTCGCAAGGAGTGGACTGGTCATACAGCCAACCAGATGGCCAGACTGACAGAAGATCGCCAGCAGTGGAGAACCTTTACTGAACGCTTTACTCCCCTTACGGCTGATGAAGTTATGGGAGAGAGTGAGTGAGTGAATGTGTATGGAATTCTGTATTGTATTATACAGAGTCAAATGATTTCACCCTTAAACATTAGCATCTTCTTGAAAATGCAGCAAGCAGCTACAGTGACGTAGATACAGACATATCACGTTAAGACGGAACATTATACATTAACTATATTCATATCTACATAGACAATCATATAGATTGATCATGTATCTGAACCACAACAAATTAAGCATACAACGTCATCACAGGGAAACAAGCCTAATATGCCATAATGTGATCGACTACAACTTTCATAATTGTAGCTAAACGAAAAACAAAATCATGCAAGATGTAAACGGATGCTTGGCAATTCCCTGGTCCCGCTTATCAGAAGCGAGTAGCATTGATCCAAGAAAGGTTGATATAATTACGGAAGGTTCTATCCTATTGTCCGGCTAAATCAAGCCTCCAGGGCTCGGGGGCCTGCAATCCATACAGCCGAAAACTAATAAAAGTACCAATAGGTATCGTATTTCCTTCTCCCTAATCTCCACCGAGTTCAATTTCTCTCTGGAGGCCAGATTAAAGTGTTGGATATGAGTAGAGTGTTGTCAGTTGTCATGGTTCACTGTTCATGTGTTCTCAGTATCAATAATGGACCCATATCGGGACCCTACACTGAAACTCTGTCGATGCTATCGTTGACAAAATGAAAGAAGGCAGGTTAAAATTTAAGTTAATTTCTTTTCATATTATCTACCTGCATACTCAAATCTGTTTGCACTCTTCACCGTAGTTTGCACTTTTGCCCGAGATATTAGTTAGCAAATATTTATGCTATGGCATGATTTACATTAATGCAGTAATGTGTTTATAGTGTGTTTTTATCTGTGAACACCTAAAACTGCTATGCATATGGTATGT
This sequence comes from Branchiostoma lanceolatum, assembly GCF_035083965.1. Taxonomy (NCBI): domain Eukaryota; kingdom Metazoa; phylum Chordata; class Leptocardii; order Amphioxiformes; family Branchiostomatidae; genus Branchiostoma; species Branchiostoma lanceolatum. The sequence continues at coordinate 12,899,104 of NC_089740.1, forward strand.
ATTCAGCCCTCCACAATTAGAATATGTCACTTTATGTAAGTACGTGTCTCATCGCCAACGTCTGTGCAAAATGCAAATGAATTCAACCGTCTATCGGAAGAGTGTTTTATTCATTCAGTAATTTGTTTTATATTGTGTTGTAATTTGTGAACACATTACACTGCTACAATGTATGATTACTCTCTACAGCTAGACATGTGTCCCTTTCTATCTTATTGACAAAGACTATGGTTAAAGGTAATCAGTCTGCCGAGAAAAGTATTACACATTAATCATGCAATTTTTTTTAAATGAATAGACCAGGTCATGATGATGATCCGCTGTATTCTGTAGAAACAACCTCTGGCTGCATTCAGTCTTTCTTCATTTCTTTCCACTGTGTCTTTTTTCCTGCAAGCTGCCGTAGCTCTTTGAGTTTCTTTGCAGTTTTTAGGTTTCCCATTCCTTTGTTTTTGAGGTCTGTTCTCAGGACACTTAGTAGGTTTGTGCAATGTCTTCCTTTCCTGACCTTGTATTTGTTGCACCCCACTGTGGCAAATTCTAGTGCCTTTTGTGTTGGGGTGTCTTCGGGCATACGGAGGATATTCCCAAAACATGCACCACCTTAGGTGGTTAACTTTTGTTGACAGTGGGTTGGTTTTGCACATCTTATGTAGTGCTTTATTAGAGATCTTGTGGGGCCATTGGTACCCTGTGATTTTGCGCAGGCGTTTCCGATGACATGCATTAAGTTTATCCAATGCTGCCTGTGGCATTGTCCAGCTGTTGCCAGGTCATACTGTTAGTAAATTGCTAGATTCAGCGATAGCTTTGCAGCTACATAATCTTACCCTATATCATAGGTTCCTGGCGTCGAGTTGACCTTGACTCTTTCTTAGGAACTTCCTTAATGTCTAGACAGTCTTTTTTAATTTGCTTCCCCGGAGAACGCCAATTTGCATTACCCTCTGTTCTTATGAGATTTGCATAGCAGAGAACTGTCTATATTTATTGCAAAGCTTATTTGACAAATAATGGCGTTCAAGAAATCGCATACAGTGACTTTACTTGGTACAATCATTCTGGGTTTTTAACACGTACCTTATGTCTTTCGAACCTCAAGAGAAGTACAAGAAGTACAAAAATGCCTGTTTTGACAGTTAGGCACTAAGAATGTCATTTTACAAGATATTTTCGAAAGGTGGATGCAAAACGTTGTATGTATTTTATGGAAACTTCAAACTTTTCGAGAACTCCCATGCTTGGCAGCAGTAAGCCATTTGAATGGCCACTGATTTTCTCCAAGACTTTCACTTGGCAAATCAATATTATAGGGATTTTGAAGGCAATAAAAACAGTTGGCAACAGAACTTAGCTTACCACTGTATCCTAAGCTTTCACAAGTACGGATATAAGACGGACACAATTAAGCTGCCTTAAAAATATGCATTGTATCCAAGTCCCGGAACTGTTTCCTCTACACTTTCCAATCAGTGCTGTGAATTGGAGGTTATCGCTTGAATACCTTATGGAGGGAAAGTCATTTGGAAATGTATTGAAAGGAGCACTGCGCCAATGTAAGTCTGGCAACTGTGTAAAACCACATGAGAAAAAAGAATCAGCAAACATTTTACGCCAAATAGTGTAGCGCGCGCTGCATAGTGTCTAGGGTACATCCACCTTACTTGAAATATAATTTGGAGTAGTTCCCTGGGTATACACACAAAGGAAAGTCGTCTGCGTTAAGATGCAATAAAAATACACGTCAGTCGTGTCATATGAATAAAGAAAGGAAGAAAAAAGAACAAAATTATGAAACCAACGGAAGCCATTTAGCAAACTAGCCCCTTCTAATATTAATTTGGATATAGATAAACGCCTTTTACTAGAAAAAAAGTAAATGGTTATGGCATGTTTTCGGCGATACATTGTTGGATGGAGAATGCTACAGACTACTATTGTGATACAGTCCATAGTTGCTTACCTCTTTCATATAGCAGAGGACGCTAAGCATAATGCACTCGACTATGGCGAATAAGGTTTTCTGCAATTGCATGGTTGCTTAGGCTTCAAACTATTTATAAACTAAAACATTCATAACCACTTTGGTCACGCGTAATGTTCTTTTATAGAGGCAAGCGTGGCTGTCACGATGTCTAATAAGCTGAGCTTTTTTTTCTAGCTCAATTCTTATGACGTGCTATGATGCAGAGGGAAGTAATTGTGTCTTCTCATCAGCGCTAAAAGCATCAGTTCGTTTGTTGCCAATTCTGGGCGCATTAAGTACGGCACATTGATGAATGCAGAGTGATTTCTTAAAACCCCCGTGTCTTTGATAGCTTTTGGTGCGAATGTCTGTGAACATATACAATAGGAACTAGGAAGTCTGAAACAAACTATTCAAATTACTTAGAACAGTATAAAGATTTATTGATAACATAGCCATGGACTATGAGATATGCACGGCTGTATATGTATCAACACATACGCGCGCGCGTGCGCAGGGAATACCAATGCATTGTCTCAACTTGATGAAGATGCTTTCTTTTAGAATGAATCGATTTTCAGCTCGCCTTTTCTTGCCATTTATCGCTCTGTAGGCCATTTTATTCACCAAAGCTGATGAAATGGTTGACCCTTATGCTGTCACACGGTCTGGCGTAGACATAACGCCTTTCCGTGCAACAGATGCTTGCCCTTTACGTTACAGAACCACGTCATGGGTTGAAGAGGATCGATACGTCAACCTGACGAAAGAAATGCCATTGGTGCGAACTGCCAGAGAGTCCAGTCACTGTTTGAAGAGTGTAAATAGAAAGCCTAGATGGTCCGATATCTATCCATGCACTACCGATACACTGTGGCGAGAAAAATACGAGCTTGATACACTTCAGTGCAGTTAATTACTGTGCCTTGAGAGGCCTGATGCTGTGAAATCAAAGGGACAGAAGAGGATCTATGACAAAATGAATGTTCTGAATCTAAATAGGCGAAGAGAATCGATTGGCTTGAGCTTGCTATGCCCCGATGTTGGCCACAAAGCAATATTTCCTACCCTTGCCATCGTAGACAATCCATCATCAACGGGAACAGAGTTTCTCATGTCACTCAAACGTCTCCGTTTGGAACGACCTCATTCTCAGCTATGAGCTCCCACGTAGGGTGAAACGTTGACGGAGCACGAGATGTCATAGTAAAAGGTCAAATTAGAGTGGAGCGCAACCTCAAGGAGTTATTATCTTCTGACACTGTGAAGTTTGTCGTGCGGCTTTGAATGCGTCTTGCATATGCATTTGATCCACTTTTCCAAGAACGTATATCCGTCTTACGTGTATACGAGAGTGCTGTTAAAGGATTTTAGGATATCTAAAATGCTCATATCGGAACGAAAGATGTTTACAAGAACGGTATTAGGGACGTGATCTGTAAGGGCATAAGGGGCTTGAAGATATATGTTGAAAGTCACGGTAAAGTACACGTAGAACTATTGTAAAAGGTACACCAGTTTATAGAGTGGAAAGCAGCAATGGAGTAGTAAAGCTCCTTTATCTAAAAGGTCTCAATGTTTTGTTTTTCAATGGAGCAGAAAACCAGCGTTTCCCTAGTGCAGCAGTACAGTGATGCAAATAAACCTTCAGAAAACAGTAGGGACAAGAACAGTATTGATTTAACCATGATTATAAAGAACAGTTGACGGCTGTACCAGAATATGCAATAGGCCATTGTTATTTGCTTATGTCGACATTGTAATGGCTCAGATAAAGATTTCTATTAGCAATGGTTGCAACGAGCTGCCAAACGAGTCTCAAGGATCGGCATGCATCCATTATAACCAGGGGATCTAATTGCTCATTAATATCGGGTATCATCCATAAACATATTGTGGAATCCTCATGCAATGCGAAATGTCTAGACATCTGGGAAGCTCTTGTTACCAATCAGATCCAGACAAAGCCAACGTCGGCGACCAATCTAATGATAAACATTCCCAACGTTATCGTCTCATGCGATTGGGTCTAATGGTATTTGCTGGAAGAAGAAATTTATTGCACGACAATTGTACACGGTACAATGTATAGCAACAACTATCAAAACATAATACAAAATAGGTATAGAGTAAAACTCGACATCCTAATTACTAATACAAAAAGGGCTAGCAAAAGTCTTTGATATAGTGTTACAGTCGAGTGGGGCTAATAGTTAGTTTCGGTATTTTTTCTGATACAAAGCCAGAATACTAAGTTTTCACACCATGACTCTTTGGCACTGTGAATTTTCAAATCCCAGCGAACGCTTTCACGGAGTCATTCTGCGGTGACAGACCGAATAAAGATTGATGACATATCCATGACTCTCCTTCTTACGACCGTTCAGGGCGAAAGAAACAGAGGAAAGCATCCCCGTAAGAATACCTGTCAAGATAGATTCATGCGTGGAAAGCAGTATGAATAAAAGCTACATTTGCGTAAATAGACTATTGCACACATGCATACATTCGTAGGGAATGGATTCGCGTAGAATGCGATACATACATAAAGAAGTTTATAATTGATGACACTTCGTCTCCTGCTGTTCTTATCAGATGGGAAGAACAGTGTGCACCTTTGAAAGGTTTCAAGCCTAGCCTAGGCTGTATTTTATAAGGTGCAACTGATTAAGTTTCATCTGACCATGCGCAATGAATCTAATTACTCAATGCAGTTAGCAGTGGCAATCATTCCTAAATCTGTCGAGGAATTCTCACGCGCTGTAAAATGTGTATACCTCATAAATTGACATTTTTTAATCTTAAACTTGCATTGCAGTGTATTTCATTATAACTAATTGTAGTCTTTTCAAGCTGTCATGTGTTAATAACATCAAATTGTTATTGATTGCAATTCTAAACTTGCACTATAATATAATGGTTTTCTAAATGTCTATATTGTCGCATTTTACTAAGGGTGGCGACTAACATATTAACTTTACACCTCATTTCCTCGTCTTACCTTGAATGTTTGGTTAAGAAAATAAACAAACCATTACATGCATATTCTTAGTGCGAATGTTAAATTTACTTGAAAAGCGGCCTGTTGCAAAATGTACTTTAAAAAGAGATTGTGACGAGAAGTTAAGACGTCTTGCTCTTGTAGGAGGAAATATCTGAAGGTATGAACTCCTGATCTTCAGCAATCAGGCTGGTTAAGTAGTGTCGGGTCAATAAGCATGACGTCATTACTATCCTTTGGTTTACATAATGATAGCGACATTTGCTGCACACGGGCACTGTTGCGCAGCATCTGATTGAACTGTCATCGATCTGGCCAGACCTTGTCTACATGGATTAACATCATAGGTGATTTAGATCTCTTAACCTTTAGCACACTGAAGTAGCCCTTTGATAACCAATGCCATATTGGTTACAGAGGTAAGCAGCAGGGAGAAGGTTAAACGGCCCCTTATGAGGAAGAATAAGTTTTGTTTTATTTTTGTGTCGCCTTTGGTCCGCTGCATGTTTTTCTTTGCTGGGGTACTAGTATCTTGACTGAACACTAAGTTGAGTAACACTTATCTCACCAAAATATAGTACCGCTGCAAATAGAGTGTTAACATTATTATTTGTCATGCCGTTTGTTTCGCTTGTTTTTGTTATCTTCTTGTTGCCAGGTCTCACTCCAGATGCTTTTCAGACGCAGAATTAGTGTCTACTAGGGGGAGGAGAAATTACCACAGTCTCTTTGGGCAGTCATTCTTTTAGCATACGTGTTAAGCGTTCTGCCCACACGATTTGGCACTGCATGAGGATGTTATGGATGCTGGCCAACTCCGCTTTAGCTCGCTCAACCGTATCAGGAATCATGCTCTACCATCTGATATTGAGTAGTCCTCTGACGTAGTTTTGTAAAAGTCAAGCGTCTTCACTTGACCGACTACCGACTAATGGAGAACAATTTAAGATACATGAAGGATCTTCAATGCCAAATGATTTTCCAACCCGTTGAAACCTTACACGAAAAACCAAAATAATCATGAATTTTGAGGTGTAAAAGAAATCCAATATCAACCTCCCATGTTTTACAAGGATTCAGTATTGGGAGAACTCTGTACACTTGTACTTAGTATTCCGGAAGGTACCTGTTGCGAACGCTGGCGTCAAGTAAGACAAAAAATCAATAGAAGACAGATATGTTATTGCGTTTAAGATGAAATACACCTCGAACCCATACAATACAATTACCTTTGCAACCCATGGAGCCATATGAAAGAACAGTACAATCGAATTCAGATACTTAGGTTGATTCAATTGTCTCGTAGGAAATAGTTTATGGCTGGTCTTCCGAGATACAAGCTAGTACAGTTAGCTAAACTTTCGTTCTGTTGCAGTGGCCCTGAGAAACTCTTTACCCATGGGATTGTTTTTTTTTTACATATGGACCATTTTACAAGTGACATATTGGATGCCGTACCCAGAGTCGGCGTGAAAGCCAATAAAATCGTGCTGTTTCAGTCCAATTTGTCGCTATTGTTTCTCAATAATCGGATTTCTGCCCCACCCTTCTGAAATCAAAGTATGCATCATGGTGCTTTACGCCTTCTAAGTACCATGTTTCTAATTCTGTACTGCCTCACACATTTTCACGATAACTAATCAAAACATAAAATTTATAGATAGCTGAAAACTATATTCAACACTGCACAGAGTACCAATCATAATTTTTCAACTTAAGTTGACTCACCTACCCGATTTAAGTGCGAGAAGTGCAGTAGCCAATTTAGTGATTTTGGCAGCCTTAACAGACACGTGCGCTTTCACACAGGGGAGAAACCCTGCCGGTGTGAGGAGTGCAACAGGCAGTTCAGTCAGCTGGGCGGTCTGAAAAACACCTGCGGACCCACAAGGGGGAGAAACCCTACAAGCACTACATCGGTATGTTGCTGTCTGGGAATACAAAAGTAGCAGACCGAAACGCTGTGCAACCGGCTTGTTGTGAACGTATGTAGTTTTGTGTTTAGTTTGTTTGATTGCATGCTCGGTAGACCACCTAATGGCGTAACACACCAGGTTTGTACTAAAGAGTACAAGCTTCATATCCGGACAGGTTTATTTGATCTAATCACACCGTGGTGGGAGTCTTCTCTTTTTGAAAAGCGTGGTTGATTTTCTCATCGTGCTCGATGTGTGTTTTTTCCTCAAACACGGGACCTCCATTTAATGCCGAAGCTGAAGCTAGGGACTCATTTTCACAAATCGAGTGAGGAAATAGGTGTAAAGTACATTTCTTAGGGCACTACATCGGGACCTGTCATGGGGACGAACTCAATACCTCCAGATTCTTTGTCAACAACGTTAACCACAAGGCTACTGTGTAGTTAAAAACAACGATGAGTTATAACCAATATACTATAGTCCTTGGTCTGTTACCACCTCTGCCGCTTCAACGACTCTCTAATGATACGGTCTCTTCTCAGGGGAGGTTATCTGAAGATGAGTAACAGCTTGTCCAACAGCAGTGATTTTTGTTTACGTTAGCCGGCTATAGGGCACACCCCTGTACAGTTGTTTGGTAATTGATCGCTGAATCTGAGGATGGTATTTGTGTGCATGATGTATGTGTTGAGTCAATCACATTCAGGGCAGACGCGTACCGCAGACACGCCATACGTTATTCTGTCAAACCATGGCAAATGATAGAACAGGGAAACCCCTGAAAATGACACGTATTCTTTTCTATGTCTCTTGTGGGCTGCAATTATAACGAGCACCTGGTAGCATCTGTTGCTGATTGTTGTTGCAGGGGCTTATGCACCACGCCCAGGGAAGGAATCTGGCGTACAAAGATTACATTTGATGTTGTGAAATATGAAGCAAACTGGCGTTTTACAGAGACGAATGGAGGTAATTGTACCCTTGCATGAACAAGATAATAGGGGAGAAGAAAGCGATGGATCACAGACAGAAAGGCATGTTGCGTTTAAGGAAACAATTAATAATGCAACATTGCCATCTCAAGCATTTCGCCCGGTTTATCGATCCACGTCCACTGCATTGGACAGATGGTGGTCATACTTAAGAATGCATTTAGGTTTTGTAAGACGACAGTGAACATATTGCTTTCGTTTCACTATAAAATCGTCTATGCTTACGTAGTTCAAAATGTCAGAACAGCATACACATACGAGGTCTTACAAGTTCACTATGGTAGCTAGTTGGGATTTTCTTTGAAAGTTTAAGGTTTGCTAGTTTGAACTTATTTGAGAGGACACATTGCATTGGCCTATGACTAATTTCCATTATTAATGACACCTAAGTAGAAAATAGCTCGACCACGAATGCACTAATTTATCAAATTGAACGCATAATATGCCCAATGTGCTGTGCAGACACAGACAAGATATTAGAGTCAGACATTATCAGTTGTTTTTTGAATATTACTTATGATTTGGTTTAAACTGTACTCTGGAGATGTCGGCCTTGTTGACATACTGATCCTGTTGCCAACACCTCTCATCTCATTCTGTAGATCTTGATAAATAGATAAAGACAATAGAAAAACTACATTCTCAAAACCTTTTTAGGTCACTGTTTATTGCTTTGTAGTTCTTCAATTATGCGCCAAGGATTAGTTGACAAGAAACCACTTCACTCCACCCAAAAAATACCAGGTCACCGCACCTCAACGACTTCAATCACATCCCAAAACAAGGTAATCGAATTACAAATTATAAAATCGAAAGCAATTCTTCAAAAACTGTCAAAGAAGATCGCGAAATTCGTCAAGATCCAGCCGTGGTATTGACAAGTTTGATCCGTTGAACACAATCCCTCTCTAATACCGACATATGCATGCGTGGAACTGGGCCGGGACTGATTAATGGATGACGAAAGGGCGGTTAGATCAGTGAGTACTTTCTATCGATTCCATCACTGAAATGAGAAATACATTAAACCTTTAGCTTCCCTTGTCTTTTAATGAGGGCAGTGCATTACAGTAAACATCGGGTGTAGAATACATATACGTACAGTTTTAGTCCTTAGTAGTTAGGTTTAATGCATTGCCAATGTGCATTGCTGAGGCAATATACTTCAAGCTAAGATGGGTGATTTCAGAACATTCATGTGATTTATGGTTAGGCCACAGCAAGTAAATTTTATGGATGACATCCTCCGCAGACTCCAAGATTAATGAGATAGGGCGAAAAAAAAACAAGGCGGGCCCAAAAAAACAAGATTCCTATATTTTCAAATTTTGAGATCATAAATCTTGTTAAACAAGAATTGAGGCGAAGAAATATGATATCATGACCAACAGGTCTTTTATTCCTGTATGCAACCAATGAGGTTTTCCTATATAATCTAAAACCTCCTTGATTCAACAGTAAACATGTCCTTGTAGATGTGTTTACATCTCAATAGACTAACTACAAAAAATGCAGAAAAGAGCTTGCTGTACCATCATCTGAAGCAACTACACTGGGTTTTCGGTTTTCATATGCGATGAAACGCCTTGTGTATACAGCTCAATTAACTAGACCCCCCCCCCCACCATTACTTATATAATGTCCTTGCTAGAACAAATGCAGCAAACAGTTTGTTATTATACCATCATGAGCAGGAACCACACTGGGTATTCATATGCAACGAAACACCTTAGACTGTCAACATTAAACTGTTCTTGAAGATGTGTATACAGCTCAATTAACTAGAACAAAGTCAGAAAACAGCTTGTCATACCAGCATGGGCAGGAACTACACTGGGTATTCATATGCAATGAAACATCTTAGACTGTCAACGTTTACGACATATTTGCCCATTTTTGGCATGTTGACCACCGTCGGAGGGCAATGAAATTTCTTGTTTTTTATTTCAAAATCAGGCGAAAATTAATGAGCGCGCTGATGTCATCCATAAAAATTACTTGCTGTGGCCTTATGGATGACGTTATAACCCGAGTTTGTTGATGGCTCTCAAAGGTAACATACACGTTTGTTATCGATCGTCGGTCGCTTAAGCGTGAGATATTGCAACCCCCCAAGTTGCTCTTTGTATCCCCAATATTTTACATTTTCCGTTATGCTGTAACGGCCATTCTAACTTCACCCGATGGGGTCGTTACCACTTAGGTTTAAACGTTGGGGGGATTACAAATATGTGCTAACATCTACATAATTTATAAACAGGTTTAGACTTTTCTTGTTTTTTTGGTGACTTCAACCCGGAATCCGAGTGACTTTCTTTTAACTTTTGATGACTTCAATACACTTGAGTTTAGTTACTGTATAATGTAACAAATGAATCAATGTCTTCCGTTGTTAAACTTAGTTCTATTTACTTAGCATGAAAGTTCATCTGTGTTGGTAGAATTCATTATCAACAAGACTAAACTTTTCGTCCAACACTGTAAGAGAAATTGGGACTTACCCCAAATTTTCGGTTGACTCCATCAACCCTGTTCACGGCAGCCGGGTTCATTCCGTGAACAGGGTTGATGAAGTCAACCGAAAATTTGGCGTAAGTCCCAATTTCTCTCAGCTTACATAGTGTTGGACGAAAAGTTTAGTCTTGTTGATAATTAGTTCTATTTAAGTAAAGCGTAATGAAATATGCTTTTAGCATTGCTCTGAAAACGATTGGAGTAAATAATGCTGACATTCTAATGTACATGCTCAAATGCAAATCATTTTGGAATAAAGCAAAAAGGGACCGATGATTTTCTTTGTAATTGATAGCTTCTTCCTTATTGCTGTAATTGAATTATTAAGTTCACAAATAGAATGCCGGATAAAGATAGCATATAAGGTGAAAGCTTCCTTGGTTAGCATAGATTATCCTTCACAATTGTCACTGTACTCGTATGTATTCATCTGCTGACGTTTTAAGGGTATACACTGATATGAAATTCGGCGGCACTTATGTACAGTATTTGTTGTCCGACATACAACAAAGCAACGTAAAAATATATCATTAAAATGAGTCTTGACTGTTTTATGATTATTTGAACTATGAATACAGATCATAATTGTGTCTTGGGAAATATCTGTTAATTGTCGTTTATGATGTGGTAATTACACGTTTGGGAGCCATCTGTTTGCTTTCACAATCAGTGCTCAAAGACTCGGGTAATATATTCTCCATAATGTGTTTACATAAACAGGTAAACATATGATATGTTTTATGCACAGTTTCTGAGAAAGAGTATGTTTGGGGCACGTCGATGAAGGTTAGACATCCAGGTGATAAGGTACACCAGATAACAGTTACTCGAGCAACTGTATATGATTTTGGAAACGGTCAGACGTTTCAAGTAGCATCCAATACGTTTCGTCAGTGACACTGAGCAAGATTGTCGAACAGCAGGTTTTTAACCACGAACTATGAATCGATATGCAAATAAAGTTAAGACAATAGTCCAATAGGAAAACAATTTAGACAATGTCAAGACAAAGTTGGTGTAAAAGAGACAATTGCTCCTGTTAAGGGTAAAAGTCTTTGTCTGGTCTTGCCAACTTTTGCTGACAGCAGAAAAAAAGATTTATCACTCCTTGAAGAACAAAACTGCAACTTCCGAAAGCATCAGTTGGTAGCTAGCTACTAACTTTATCCCTATCTTCGGTTAAAGGTTATGGCGTGCTTCCTTCAAATGTTTCAACAGCCAGGGTCTTTAAAAGGGTTTCCTGGACCTTGGGGGACACTAACATAGATCACACGCAGGCAGACGGAGAGAGTGCCAAGCCCACGCCATTGATGCATAGCAGAGCTGCATTTGATGCTAAACCTGACCTTGAGGCTCATCGTAAGAACGCCTTGTTCACAGAGGATGCCAGAACCTCGCAACACTTTCTGTGCCAAGTTTTCAATTCAGAATCGTGGTTATATTCCTCAGAGCAAACTTAGACAGTGTAGTATTGCCCAAATAGATTGTAATGTGAGTATTTGCGTGGCCAGACCCGATTGGGTAGGTCACAAAAACAGCCACATCAAACTATAGACAAATGTATCCAATGTAATTTGCAACATGTGTACTGCTGCAGTCGGCATCGTGAATGAATGTCACTGAAATAATTGAGTTTATCCAGCGGTCACGCAAGGGTCATTTCGGCTTATTTTTAGTCCGTAAGGGTGTGACCCTGCCAGTTTCTATAAACATTATGTTGGATTGCGACGCACATTACGTCGTATCTTATATTGATTGACGCTTTTGTTGCTCTGAATTGTAGTCTTGTTATTGGGTATTGTGTGTTGCTTTGAATTCTGAACGAATTCACTGCTTCTACAAATATAACTTCGCTATATTTGTTGAGTAACAAAAGCCTAAGGATTAGAAGATTAACATTAATAATATCGATTCATTTCTTTCATAAACGCTACTCGGGGGATTCATTCAATACACATTTATACTCAGTCGGCCTTTTTTATGAATTTATGAATAATTGCAATTGATGTAAAGTAATTATGACCGACAATCCGTTAAGCATTTTTAATGTGTTAACGGTATAAGCAAAGGAGGGGGTTAGAGATTATCTTATACTGAGAAAATAAGTAGTGGCCTACCGTAAGCCATCGCTATGTCTGTAATCTGTGGTGTAGAGGCCTGGGGGCTGCGTGCGCACTTCTCCCATAAATTCCGCTATTTCCAGTTTATAGATGCGGCCTTCTTGAAGTCTTTTCCCGAGGTAGACCACGAGTCGTCCCTCGCTGTCGTCATATAATAGATCAATCACAATCTGGACATCAGCCGTTGTTAAATCTACCACCGACACCGAAGCGTTGGTAATGTTGCCTTCAAGGCAATCTAGGACTATCACTTGGGTCGCTTGTAAGCATCTTAGATTTATCGTGGACGATCCAGTAAATGTAGTTTCCGACAGATCGAGACGTAATTTCACTTTGTAATTATACGGGTGGAGATAATCGGGCAGCCGAGTGATTTGTTGTGGTCCTTCGGTGGTCGGGAAAGTGGGGATGGGATAAAATGGTTCGAGACTGCTTCTTGCGGTGTAGAAATTATGGGGCGATCTGTTCGCCTTCGTGCGAATCACGACGAAGTACACCGCTGCTAAAACGGCAGCAAGCACGAACATCAACACACAGGCGATTTGCCATTTTTTGACGAAGATCCTTTCGTCTTCTTCCCCGTTCCTCTCGCACGTTTCTTCCTGCAGCTGCTCTACCCGGTTCACTGTGCCGTCCATGCTGGCTCGCCCGTCGGCTGACGGGGGTACCCCGTCTATAATTGCAATGTCACACTCACCGTCTTCCATCTTAAGGCTTTATCACAGCAACAATAAGACCTATACGACGTCCTCCTTCTGGAATCAGACTGCCTTGTCGATTCGTCGTCGTCGTCTTCCTCTTCTGCTGGGATCTGTGGATCTCCTCAGCGCTGGGCCACACACTCTGCTGTGAAGACGGATTCGCTGTTATTGATCGACAGTGGATTAACTGCCGTCCTCATTTCTCCAGCTTCCTCCTAAGAACGCGTGCTACATGTTGATGTTGACTGGCGACGCGGCGTGCTCCCTTAGCTTCGCTTTGGCCCGGCAAGCGGTGTAGCATGCGAGGGATGTATTAGCATCGAAGGAATAACATATGCATCACGACGCATATCCACGGCGCGTGCCTTTTCACGACATATTGAGCATCAAGAGAACGACACTCACGACCCTGATCCTACAGAGTTCCCCCTTCCTGCCTCCGTCTGTTGACTTTTAGCAACGTTTACAGCAACACAGTACACGACATTCTGATGCGAAACACTGGTAAACTGTCATCGGAACGTCTCTCTACGGCTATGTAAAACCGAGGTCTTTATGATAAGACCGAATTTAGTTCCCATGTTCTTTACATGACTGGATATTCTAAGCACGATCAGAGGACTTGTTAGGTTAATTGTTGAAGCTACCGACGGGGCGCACGCTGTAGGGTCAGCAACAAGACGGCTGCTCTGACTTGCATTACCTTACCTTTGAGAGACTATTAGCCGAGACGCCAACCCTAAACACCCATGAGTGTCTCCAGTTTTTGAGTTCACCCTTGCGAGTGTAGAGTTAAAGATATGGACTGGCTTCCATTGATCTCCAACAGGTCTCCCGCTCACCAGGTAGTACATCGACGCTCATGGTGACAAGCTCGTTACGTCGTGAAGACAGTTGAAGGGGATCTCCTCCCTAAGTCTCCAGCCTACTCCAAACCCCCGCCGTCCATCTTTACGTATGGCGACCACGTTCGACGTTCGTGATAGTCCCGACCACCCTTCCCTCTGTAATCCTTGGATTTTCCTCAGCAAGGTGGAAACCACCACCATTTAGTCATGAAACGGTCGAATCTACAAGATAGCACGGCACGTAGCGAGCGGTGCGCTGTTCCTGACAGGTACAATCGCGCTGCTCTCCAGTGAGACTCTGCGCCACTTAAGGGTGGGGGGAACTCTATTGATTTTGGAGGGGGGGTCACCCGTCTCACGCTGTGAATGCATTCCCCTTAATCCCCTCCATCCTTAACGACATGCTTATCCTATCGCGAGAATAGAACAGATGGTTGACGTAAGGTCCGTAGACACGATTTACAGCTCCTAATAAAATGCCTGTCAGTTTTAACGCCTCTCGGATGAGGATAAAAACCACATATTCCCGGCGAGTTGAGCGCCTCACCATTACGTGAACGTGCCGTTACGACGCCGACGCGGTAAATGTTTCAACACTCACAATAAGACGGGCGGAAAGCTATGGCTATGTAGTACCATAAACAGGGAATATGTCCACCTTTACGATGGCATTGTAGATATTGTGCATTGAAAGATGGGTTTTCATAAGGCCCCTGTATTACCATCTTATGCACTCGGTAATCCGGAAGTGCACTTCCAAACAATGAAAACACGCTCGCAAAAACCACTCCCAAATCCACCCAACATTAAATCCTACCGTAATGGGTAACGGTTGCTCGAACTAGGACGAAATATGCATGTAATATAGCTTTGTACGGCCGACCGTGTGCATCGCCCGAAAAATCAATGTCCTTTGGCTAAGGAAATTGCTATTGCCCTTGCTTGACTGCTCTGTTATAAGGGATTTATTATAGACTGACGTTGGATTTTTGTTGTCCAGAAGCAACGTTTCATAAATATTTCCAGTCAGAGTTTCCTTGTGTATGGGATATCGATAAGGAGAGAAGGGGTCATCCGTAGGAAGCGATTGAAGTAAGCGCTCTGTAATCTATACGTCCCAGATGTGGGGCTTCGGGGTTGTCTCATTCATTCGCAAAACTTCAAAGTGCAGATGAAATGTTCCTTAATGCTACAGAAGCTTCTGCGGTATGTTATGTTTCCTCTCCAGTGTATTCTTGAGCTCTTGCATCTCTCGTTGAACTATGCTTTATTTTTATGACGCAAATTGTAACGATGTACTCTTAAGATTTGTCGTTTGAGCACTAAATCTTTGAGAGGAGAATATAAAACGTAACTGTAGGTATGTATCGCGTACAGCCCGTATTTCACATAATTTGTAATGATAGTAAATATGTTTTTGGTTCTTTACAGTACAGTATGATTTGACAAAAATAATTAGTTGCTTTTATATGATAGACACAGAGACGTAGGAGTTCAATTTTCAGATATCGGAGACGACAAAAACTGTAGTGGCAAAAATCAGATAACTTTTGTCTCAAACCTTTTCCCTATTCCAATTATGTACGTACAAATTACCCTGAACGTAGTCGACTCGTCTCGTTGTCTACAATAGGAAATAAGACCTTGTTGATGAAGGAGTTCATTATCCAAAACGGGTCTAATTACGCTGGTATAGGATCCATACGTCTGGCTATTTCTCGGTTAATTTGGCTTGCCATTAAGAAATGGTTAGGCCACTTAGGTTCTGAAAGGAGGCGGAAAGCATTATCTAGACAGAGACATAACAGTTATCTATCGGAGATGGTATCTGTGTATAAATAGCCGACACATGTCGATAAAGGGACTTTAGATAACGAGATCTGGATCATTGCTCTGCTACTTTAATTTACAACACAAGAACGTTGAACTTAACTAAATGTTCGACTGCACAGTACTTGTCAGTCAAAGAATGATCAATCCACCGCTTCTATCACTACATACACTTTATGCAGCCAGGACACGTGACTCGGTGATCAGCGGATCAAACGTTCCAGATAGCGTATGGCGTCCTTTGTCGCTATTCAAGGATGTTTGTATGGCTTTAGCATGACTTATACCAACACAAATGAACCTCCAATCTAAGCTTAACTATGTATCTATCTGTGCATTATCTAACATGAGATGGGCTGTAGATGGGAGGGGGCATCGTGGAAAGCAATGACGGCCCGCCTCAGTAAAAGGACTGAAAAGCGGTGAAGAAGAAGATAATGATGATTATCTAACATGTTTAGGCAACGCTGAAAAGTTATAGCTTTTCAGCGCACTAACTGTTCGGTAAGTGCATTCAATTAAGCTTAACACAACGAGATTGCGCCGTATCATGAAAATGAGAAGTCACAAGAACATACTGCAGCAAGCATTGTCACCCCAGATCACGGCATTCAGTAAGGAATGTATACATATTCTAAACTTTGGCCATAACACCATGCGATCGCATTACTGCTGCCGATACTTGGCGCCTGTGTGAATTTTACAGCAAAGTGAATAAGTATATGTGAAAGTCAAGTGAAAGACAGGCGTAGAGGCTTGTTGGAAACGCCAAAAGTACTTTCCGTGCCCTTCACCTCCGTGACCTCTTATGACAGGCCAGATTATCTGTAAGCCAGGGGTTCTTGTAGAAGTCACTTCGAAAAGTCAAGTGTTCAACTTGAAGATGCGTCTTGCAAGACGCAATCCGGTAAAGAGCATATCAAATATGTATGGCATGAATACATTGTGTGTTCACTGAGTACATTATCAGCATCAGATATTTATGTGTACATTATTGATACAGTACTCTACGCTTGGTGTACTTTGTAAAATGGACATTTACTTGTCCCCTTGTAGTATTCAGTGTGGAACATTCTACGGTTTTGATATAGAAAGTGACAACTTTCCTCTGTTTTTATCGATAAGAACCAGTCTCCACTGGATGGAGACTGTTGGCGACACAAATTGCATTTGTTCGACTTATGCCAACAAATCATTTTCTTTAGTTTTGTACATTAGCTACTATTGTGGGCTTCTGTCGCTCAGTGGTTACTGCCTTGGTATAAATTATGTAATGCTGTGCTTTGTTATCCAAAAACCATGCCACTTCTTTAGAATCACCACATTGAAAACAAGCAGCTGCAGCCAAACACTGATGTTGTCATTGCTGATGCATGACTAATCAATAGTGGGAGGGGAGCTATTTGTTCTGCCTTTGATGCTTAATAGCTTCAGATTACCGAAGCATGCAACCAGACACTAGAATTATTAGTTGCTAAATAGCATTGTGCATATGCTGTCATAATTACAAGCTGAAGACATTTACATCATTGCAATCAATATGCTGTAGCAGCTAGTTTGATTCCTTATTCCATGTCTATAGAAGGATATGGAGCCAGTACTCTGCTCGGTGCCCGGTGATAAAGTGATGAGGTATTTTAAGACAATCCAGGTTAACGCTCAAATAAGTCAGAACGTGAGGACGTCTCACTGGTAATCATTGAATACCTAATGTGCAACTTGAAATGTGATAAATCCATACGTAGTGCAGGTGGTGAGATATAAACGAATGCAACAATACTCAGATAGCTAAGGCAATTCTGTAAGAGGGTCAAAAACACTTTTAGAGGTAATTATCATAAGCGTTCGCACATTTTGTGGCAGTAATTTTAAGACAGCAACGGTGAGGGTTGAACCTTTTGTGTAGTGTTATGATCAATCAGCCTCAATATCGGAACTATTATGTGGTCGACAAGCATCTAAAAATGCAAAGAAATGTCCGGAATGTGAGATCTAACACATTCTGTACGCACTTCAATCAGGAAGATTCTGTTCACCTGCAGCTTCAGTGATTAAATGTCCTAGCTGCAGTCTAAAGCCAGATCCAATTCCTTCCCTTGTTCTCTTCGAATCGAAACATACAGCCAGCATCATCAACCATGGATGCTGACTCGTTTTTACTCCATTTTCCATCAGTCGAAAATCTTCGTCATGGGATTACCTGGCTGCACCTCATAACGGTATTACGTCCAGGAAATCATTTTCCTGAAATCCCCACGCCGAATGGGGTGTCAGATAAATCCCAGCAAGGATGCAGTCGTTTGTGAAATTGTTATTGCTCCTTAGCAGCCGGCCGTATCAATTTGATTAGCCGGTTGATGGACGACCTCTCGTGTTGGAGAAAAAATAACATTTAATTAGAAAAGATCACAAATCGTCTTGTGAGACCTCAAAATCTGTTATGGAATAAATCTCCATAATGATATAGAAGATGTACTGAGGGAGTAAGAGACACTGATATATACATATCTATAGTGGGATCGCAGGTTACCTTCCGCGAATTCCTATTATCCTCAATGCATTGCTACATTATCATACCATTGCCACTGTTGAAAAATCCCCGCCACATACAGAATTGAACGATATTGACATTTGTTAGACAACAAATGGTCATGACCTAATTTCCATCAACCTGAACTATTAATCTAGACTACGCTATCCTCAGGGACGAAGGAAACAAAATACATAATGACAGGTTTCCAAATTATAACGCCCAAAATATTCCCATTTTCTCATTCGAGCTGACCCTAATTCAAAAATCATTGATCCAACTAACGACCAAAGCTTGGTGATATCGGATATGCTATACTATTGATATGATTTGTAAAGTATTTTATCTAGTATTACTTATGCAAATGAATGTGGATTCATCGATATATTATGTATCTCGGAATAAAATCACTGGGTCGATCCACATGTCTTAGTTCTCGTGATAAGAAATATGTACAGAAATAGCACTGCGTCAGATTGTAATTGCAACAACATTCTTTTCATCACATGCTTGATTTGCAGCAAACGAAATGTGATATACATTCAGGTATGACGAAACGCGATTTTTGAGAACACATCATGGAACCGCCTCAGGCAGATGACTGAGATAACAACACATAAGGCCGTCATTCCACTAGAGGATAATGTATATAAGCGCATAGATATAAATATTGTAATTTTTTTTTAAAATCCGGTCCACTGGAATGTTTTTTAACATACTTCTGTAAAAAAATCTAATGTAATTCAGGTGTGTCGTCAGACATACCTGCAATGTTGATTTCAGAATAAAGATTGAGATAATTAATCGCACTGCGACCTTACGGCGAGCTGAATTGGATTTCTGTAACCCTTGACTTCATTATTAGAATATCATGCAAAACGTAAAAGCATTACTAAAAGGACACCAAAACATACAAATCGTTTAAAAAATTCAGTGAGTAACGGAATTCAGTGAATGCTCTGTCAAATAGCTAGGTCGTAGTGAGGTCTCCGCTCTTCTGGAATAAGGCTGTATATGGATGATAAACATCCTTAAGTCGGACCCAAACCTTTCCAAAATGCCAGCCATAAAACAGCTGTTTGTCAAGCTACAAAATGTCCAACATGTCCAGCACCGCAATACACAGACCCAGACATATCGACGGCACTGACAGAAATCTGATTGTCTCGTAGACAAGACCCTAGCAGCTAGCTGCGACCCTTAGATCCGATTTTTCTTGCCCATCAGCATCGTGCAGTACTTTACCTCTGTTATCTACAGTTTCCTATTTCTGTCGGATCGGGCGCGCGATCCAGACATGTCCCCGAGCTTCATCTTCTGTAATCTCTCCACCAATGGGAACCGATAATATCACGTCGTTGGTGTCCGTTAGTGAAACTCTTTTGCTAAACTGTATTTTTGTCTACGCTAGAATTATACTGTAATTATTTTGTTTTATTCGATTGAATTAATATTTGTGTAGGGCTACGGTCATGTGGCACACTCACACACATCTGAAGAAAAAAAGTATAAATATAAATATATATATATAGAGAGAGAGAAAATATATATATATATATATACAGAGTATATAGAGAGACAGAGAGACAGAGAGAGCGAATATATATACAGAAGTAGTGAGAGAAACTTTTTCTTTTGCTAAATTGTGATTTTTTTCAATATAATAAAGTCGAAACTTGTCAGTCAACCACCTGGCGCAGACAACCACCTCCAGTCACAGGTCGCATTAAAACAGTCTCGTCCATTTTTACATACTTAACCCCACCCTGTCCACAGCAACTACCTGTTCTCAGCAACCATTTCAGCAGCCCCTTCAGTAGTTGCTGAATTCAAGTTTGACTGTAATTAAATCATGTTTTTTTGTTTCTTAAAAGCAATTATAGCTTGTAAAAGGCTACAGTCAAGCAACTTGTTTGAATATAGATAAAGAGACATTATAAAAGCTATATTACACGTCTTTTTCTCTAAATTTGGATAATGTTGGTGTACGGCTTCAGCCATTTACACATCGGTACAGGGATATGAAGATGCATTATATTGAAGTGCAGTGGACCCAGTTGCCAGACAACCGCGCCGAAGAAAATGCTATTCGATCTCCACATGAGACGATATTGTCAAAAGATATAGATTTGATGGCGCTATGCTATCAAGTCACGTATTTCCCCCACCAATAAGGTCGACTAAATGGTTGAACAGAGGAAAGACAATAGCTCATGGGCAGGTAAGGTAATAAATCATTTCTGTTGTGCAATATTGCCTGTGGCTCTGGCCAGTCGGGGGACATTATGATTTGGCAACGCCAAACGTTCTGACATGTCCCTATACCTTCAAAATAACAGCTCCAAGAAAGTGCTTCTGCGTTTCTCAGAAGCATAGAAGGGAAGTTTACTTCTTAAATAGTTTGTTTGCATCGCTTAACCGCTGAAAAGAAAGGTAACACAACAGCTTTGTACGTTAAGTATAAACTACGGAATACCAGATGTGGTTGATCCACTGAAACAGGGAAGGACCCCTATACTCTTATCGATAAGTGTAGTGGGTTCTTTAACGTGTTTGAAGTGTGACTCCTCTCAAACATGGGGCCTTCTACTTTAACGTCCCATCCGAAGCTAGGTACTCATTTTCACCAGAGACAATAGTGAAATTGTATAAACTGTCTTTTAAAGGATCACAATATCGGAACCTTCTAGCGATTTTATTCCAAAACTCAGGAGTTAAGAATCCTAACCAAAACGCAGCCACCGTTAACAATATGAAATGGATACGTCCTAACACGATAACGTGTTCTGTTTGCTTGTTTGCGACCTTTGCCTTGCGTACTTTACAAGTTTTACTTATAGCACATCGATGTAGGCATTCAAGGCACCGAGAAAAATGGGATTTGTGGACCCTAGAAAGGATTGCCTCTATCTCTAAATGTATTACAGTCTAGAGGTCATCCAATAGCCAAAGGTGGAACGATGTACATCGTACAGAAACGGTTTTGAACTATACCGTGAGGGTTTTCATTTTATTTTGCTGTGTAAAGTCGGAAGGTCAACTGTAAGATTGTAATAAAGTTAGATTTAAAGCGATTACCAGCGCTGTGTAATAAATAGTTTGCTCCAAGTCACATAAATCGTACACACTTGCCAAGAATGCGGCCGAAAAACGTACCACTGTGGTGATAGTACACGTGATAGTAGGTTCAAAGTTAATTTTTCTTGGTAGAAGTCATTTTGAATCAAAAGAATTTTGAACTGTAATATTCAACAAACATTGAACAGAAAACGTTCAGCTTTCTCAAATTTTCAACTATGCAGCACCAGTCTCAAAGATTTAACAATTCAGGGTTTCAATGACGTCATTTCATGCTGATAGGACAAGTGACTGTATGAAAAGTGAATCAGATGTTGCAGATAGCTTATAGCATCCTCCGTCTGTATCCAGGGATTGCCCTAATGTGTACATTGCTTCTTTTTTTTTACTCCTTTGCAAAAATGCCTTACTTAGTTTTATAGAAGCATCCCCTTCATGGCCTTAGTAGACCTGATTTCATGCTGTATCTAGAGGTGAATGACCGAGTTAAGAAAACAATACGTACCTTTTGGGATTCATAGTCAACGTTCTGACAGTTATAAACTGCACCCTGTGAAATACACCACCGTAATGGCCATCGCTCATGTGGAGTATCGCGGGGAATATCTAATGCAGAGCGCGTCTATGGCCCATCTTGTGAAATGATGTTCTAAGGCTCTCTTCCTGGACTGAATTGCAAGAGTCGCTATAAGTGCATGTGCTAAGCCACCGCCATAGCCATTCCGTGGTTCTCTAATGCCCTATCACGACATGATTGCATAGGTGTGGACATTAGCCAACGGGTAGATACGGTCATCGAGGAAACATTTCCTAGACATTTTGGACAAGTATGGAGCGTTAGTTACTACGCCCAAGGACCTGGATGTCCTTGAAGAGCCATTCCAAATCCTTTGCAATTTTGTTTTTTATCACCCTACCACAGCAAGCATCCGGCGCCTGCAGTAATTACTAGACTTGGGATCCGAACATCGGTACCTGCTAAGGTGTAATTGCAATGTTCAGAGTTCCTTTGTGTAAAACTTTGGCTGATAAAGTATGGAGGCAATATAGCAATGTCGAGCTTCTGAATAAAACATTGGCGTCTATTGAGAAGGCTCACTCAATGCATCCTTCAAGCGCCCCACTTGGAATTGACCCCTTGGCTGGTAAGTTGGAGATAACGTTATTAGTATTCAAGCGGAACGCTCGCAGAAGTTGTGACGCCTTGAAGGATGGCGCTCCTGTATTCCCAATCACGTTATTGGTCCGAGGACTAAACCAGTTAAGCAGACAGGATTTAACAAAGAGGGGAGCGGGGAATTCTGGTGTATTACCAGCGTAAGGAAAGGCGGCGAACTTGCAGCTCTTAATACGGAGTAAACGGAAGAATACGTCAAGTACCGAATCCCCAAGTACGCAAATTAGTTTGCAGGTCACACAGTGAACTTCCACCACCACAACGGAAGCCACTGTTCCATGGGAGCAACGATATAATCTTCCGATACATGACTGCCAAAGAACGGTCAGTTGAAAAAAAAAAAATTTCAAGACGAATACCACAAAAAAAGAACTTCTAATTATAGAGAAAAGATGAAATGGTAAACATGTGTTTGACTACAGAATAAGTTGCAAGTTGATAGATGAAGACAACAGAAACGAGAAAAGAAAATGCAAAAAAGAGAAGGTACGAAAGCCCTTTGTGTCTCTGCGTTTATCACTGTCACTGCAACAGCGTCTGTACAATAATAAAGTTACGAATACAAATGATACTAGTCACAGAATATGGCAATGCACGTATAGCATCTCTTATCTGAGGGACGAAAGTGTCTACAATGTCTGTTCTGTCCTGCAAACGTATTTTACTTTCTATCCAATAGGACACGATACTCCGTAAGTAGTGAATCAAATGCTTACTGCAGATAGCTTATAGCGTCCTCCGTCTCTGTTTACGGATGTATGTATGTATTAGCAGTAGCAGCACAAAACCGGAACCTTGGAATGAGAAAGTTGGAAAGAGAAAGTTCGCCGTCAAGTCGACCTATGCAACAAAGTTATCCTAATGTCAAAGGTTAGGTATGTATTTTCTTATTCTACTCATCTAATGTGGCTATTGATGTTTACTGTTCCCTGCAAATTTATTTTTCCACTTTATTCTATGATTCACCCCCGCGTAGCCTCGTATGTGGATCCATGGAACTATGACAACTTGACAAATGTAATCTGACGCCAGAGGGGCAGCACAATCACAATTGAGGGCTCCTAACCATAGCTCTCTATAATGAAGTCGAGATGAATATCAGGTTCTTTTATTGCTTTTATGCAACATGTCATGCAGACGGGGGCATGTCGAGCAAATGTCATCTCGTGTCACTGACAAGAGGTCTTTATTGAGCTGTTTACGACATTAGTTCAATTTCATGGATGAAGAACACAAATACAAATATTTTTAAACCAGAGAAGAAAAATGATGACAAGACGACCTCAACCGTTTGCATTTCGTTGCTGTTCAATTTCCTAATTTGAGACTTAAAGACATCAAACTCTGTGCCTTGTTATCGTCTGAGCTTGCTGTGCTCTATTTTTGTTCGTCAGAACGTAAAACTGAGTTAAAGATCATCAAACAAACTTACAGAATAGAAAAGGCCTTTTAATTTTGTACTTTTGAAACTTACTTTATAGAATTCGAATGCCAGACTGATTCAAAATTGGTACCTTAAAAGAGATTTCCATAGAAAACAGTTATAATACCCCATGGAATATTTTCTTTAACAAGATTTCCGTACATGGCAAGATGAGCTCGTTGTTACTACTGAAGGAAAGCACTGAAACCAACCTCGTGAGTTAATTTGATAGTCTGGGAGTGTTCTAAAATTGATGACAGAACAAAATCATTTGTTATCATATCTGCGACTCAATACCAGCCCCGCGCCCCTTTATTTGACGCACCTGAAGATATTACATCAATATTGATTGGATTGCACAGGACAATCTCAGACGACAAATGATGTGTTACGTTTCCGTTTATACAATACATATCCGTGATCTACGTCATTGAGAAACGATATACCTAGGGAGAAGATACGTATTGATCAGAGAAACATACAAAGGGGACGTTTGATCGGGTACAACAACGAAAAAAGTAGAGCTGGCTATCTCAGACTGAGGACGAAGCACAAAGTACTAAGTGCTAGTTGATCTGAATGGATTGTATTGTGTATATGATAAGAAAAGCACCGATTTGTGTAAGAACCTTACAACCTTACACTGTTTGGATTTCAATTACAATTACTAGTAATACACTTTTATCATATCAATTTTTTTTAAATTTGTGTGGACCTGAATTAATTGAAGAACACAATAATGAAAACAACTTAAAAAAATACACATCTTTATTCCATCATTCATTCAGTCCTATAAATTTTGTAAATGTAGCCCTTGAATGATTCGAAACTTTGACGTATTGTGTCTTCATGGCTCTTTAAGTTGACTCCATAAAATCCACTATGCATATAGAAAGGCTCTTGCAATCTAGGCTTACATGTAGTCTGTTAATCTAACATGCACTGCACGCTTCAATGCTGAATGTATCCCGACCCTTGTGAAACATTTAAGCAGCCGTCAAGTCCAGACCGCAAGTTCTTTAGATATTCATGTATTATCTAATTATTTTAAACCAGCCATACAGTGCAGTCAGGCGATAGCATCACAAATAACGCATAATTACTGTGCTGATTCGTTTAAGACATACTGCGCGATATACAGGCAGACTTGATGTTCTGATGGGGTGATTGCGCCCCTATTATCCTCAATACTTTCTGTTATAGTGATCAGGTTGAACAACTTGGTTGAAACTTTTTACAGTAAATGCCTTTCTTGGCATTGCCGTCTTAACTACAGTACTAAAAGACTACCTCCATGCATGCCTTTACAGCCATGATGGCTCAAAAATGCATATATGGACGTCCAAAAACTATTGGCATGAATTTAAGCAAGCCAGTTCTTCATCTTTAAAAATGATACATTCCAATGTACATATCGCTTAGTGATATGTCGGTTTGAAATTTGTAATTTCGACCCCCGCAAATGCTAAAAGTTTAAAAACGACTGCCTTTTTATCGATCTTTCTATGCACCTGGGTTTTGAATACAATATTCATCATTGCATCCACCTACGTTAGTCAAAACGCACTGTCTTTAATAGGTACGCTGTAGCTATAAGCTGACTTGTTATTACAATGAGGAGGGTTTCATCGCCGACGGGTAGCAATTATGTCGGGATTTATCGAGACATAGGACTTCCCGCGGTGTAATCAGCGATGCAGGAATTGTAATTTGGGACAGAAAAGCGATTACAGCACAGTTCTCACCGTCGTTATCATTGGCGGCGAGTCGCGGTAAGGATTTCAACTTGTCTGCCCAAATCATTCTCAGCCTCTATCAGTGTCAAACAAATTTGACTGCGAAACGACGATTACTCAAAACCAATCTCATGTTCAAAGCGCTAACGTCGAAAGAGAGATAGAACAGCCGCTAATCCCCCGGTGCAGGCCCACGGGCAGCTGCCCAAACGGTTTTGTCGATTGCAACATTCTCCTTCTATATCTCGGTGCAGTGGAGTGGATTTCTCCATTATGCCACGTACTTGCAGGCCTATATTCGCTAAAAGCAAGGATTACGTGTACTTCCGATACGTTTATGGCCTGTGAAGCCGCCAGCAAGTTTCGACAGGAGCTAAGTTGAAGGACGTAAGGCTGGCTGATGCCATCACAAGATATATAGTTGCAATATATTTTGAAATCATATCTTCCCAAGTTCAGAAGCTCTTATTAACTACGTTTTTCCGTTAGGTTATTAGATAAAACATAGACAAAGACATTGCTTTGTGTAACAACTTTCGAGAAACTTTTCCAATAGCACTTGTTCCGCAATGAACACTATACGTTACAGCGTGGAGTCAGGTTAAAAGTCACCGAAATTGATTAGAACTTGAACGTGGGCTACCGGATCGATACGGATATCGACCCTCCGTTTCGCTTATTACAGCGAACACGGGACGGATGCTCCCTATGTACGACCCTTGGGTATCAACGTACGTCTCTGTCTATTACACACAGAAGCCTTTTATTACCTGGAAAGGGCTGAATCAAACATATATGCCATAAAAGAGGATTTTAAACACTTGATAGGGAGAAACCGAGTAGATCTTTTAATACCTATGTGCCGATACAGTCAATGAATCGGACACGGGCTGACATATACGTGTTGGGGATAACACTGAACTTCAATTTTTAATTGTTTGAGTTGATGCCAAGTCAAGGATACGACTTCAATGAGGACAATGTCGGGCTAAAGTTAGATTAGTGGGGCGTCACTGAGAAGGTCAGTACGTGTAAAAGTGGCAGCAATCTCTTCAAACTAAATTGAAGCGGCGCTGTGCTTGAACCGGCCGGTCAAACCATGTCAACTACGCAATTAGTTCGTCACACTGGCGTGTTTATTGACGATTCTAAAGGACTGGGGAAGTCTATACGTGCCAAGAATTTATAAAATGGTTTTGCAAGATTTGAAACAATTTTCAGAGATTAGTCTCTGGTAGACAGCTTTGGATCTTCCGGGCATCAGTATTGAACGCAGAGGAGTGAACAATACTGTCTCTATACTTGGGGTTCGAGGGTTCTAATCCCAGTCGTTGTCACTCACTCGAATTCCACACTACTGGAAATTGCAGAAGTCCTTAGCATGACGCTACTATTTTTGGGCAATTGTAATTGTGAATAAGAGCTAGGAGAATCCCCTAAGCTTAATGAGCATGTATATTCTTCACATGTCATCTGTCTTCTCTGTCATGAGCAGTGAAGTATTAGCACTTCAAAGAAATGAAGTGTTTTGAGATCGCTTTCAATTTCCCGGCAGGGATGTGACAGTTTCTCCCATGGGTAATTCCATTTTGTTTGCTTCCTAAATAATTGCACCGATTTATCTTCTTGACGCTA
Source organism: Branchiostoma lanceolatum (assembly GCF_035083965.1). Taxonomy (NCBI): domain Eukaryota; kingdom Metazoa; phylum Chordata; class Leptocardii; order Amphioxiformes; family Branchiostomatidae; genus Branchiostoma; species Branchiostoma lanceolatum. The sequence goes on from NC_089740.1 coordinate 12,926,574, forward strand.
TGTTTATCAATTTTCCCCTGGATAGAATTTTCATTATCCCCGGCGGAACCGACGTGTTCGCTAACCTTTTCTCTGTCTGTTAGACGGTTTAGTACAGACTAGGGCTTAAACGTCAAGGTTATTGTTCAAGCCCTAGTTTGTATAGAAGACGTTGGCGTTAGAAGCTTCTGAAAATAAATAATTCAGGGTTTATGGCATGGAATAATGCTGCTTTTTGACCATTGGGTAAACACGTCAATTATCTCAAGTGATGTTTGGCATAGAGGGCCTTTGGGTTAGAGGACCGTTTGGGATAGAGAATCGGAATCAGAAGCTCTGAGGAAGGTGTCTGTCAGACATCGAAACGTCAGCAGGTGAACGTTACTGGTTGTGTTAAAAGAATTTCCAACATCCTGTATAATGTATAATCTGTATTTCCCTTCCCTAGAAGTGTTGTTCAAAACATAGTCCGGTGCTATAATCCATACTTATAACAAGACATAAAACGAAATCCTGACGAGACATGGTCGTTTTCAAAACATGGCTAACAGGCTGTTCCAAACACTGTCTGCACCTTTCTTTAGTTGCACCCAGTCGATGGCTTCATTGGTACTACTTCAGAATTGATCGGGAAGGCCAGAGGTTGAGAGCCGACAATTTCATAGCTTCAGAGTAAAGCCACGCCCTTTCACTTAATCTCAGTACAGCCTGAGTTGATTCTTTAAAAGGTCTATTGAACCCCCTTATAGAAGCCATCAGGTATTGTATTACAGAAGGCAGTTGTGATTCGTGTAGCCAACATGGTTAAGAATTTGGTTTAACTCGTGCACATTTGTAGTGAACAAATGTTGTACCTTTATACATATACAACTATACGTGCGCAGATGAAACGCTTTTGTAGCTTTTCAATCACAAAGTTGACATTTTACTGGAATACTAGTATTCAAGCTTTCATCAGCAACGGTCGATAAAGAAATCAACGCTATATCATAACAATTTCATGATGTACATCATAAAATTTTGTGTTGTAGCGAATCGAACCCAACATGAACTCCCTTGAGGTAGTTTTTACAATCTGCTAGCTATATACTTCATTTTAAAGAGCCGGGAGTGTCACCGAAGGATAGAACTATTGATTGACAGAAGAAGAGTAAAATTGTCCCATAAAATGATTTTATTTTCATTTGCATGACATTTCCAACATGCCGTAAAGTAAAATTGACACTAGATTTTATCTGAATTGTCATCATCTTTGGCGGAAATTGAATGAAGTATTCTGTTTATTCTTATGATAAAGTTAAAGAATTGTCTAGGGAAAAAATGATCATACAGGACGTAACATTTTACGACAGTCCCTCGCTTCATTTAGACGTGTTTGATGACAAGCTACGACGATGCTGTAAAATCAAATTTTCACCTTATTTCGGTGCTTGCATAGCATCTAATGGTCGACCAGCTCCTCGCGAAATCCGATAGTGCCATATTTTCTGCTTTCATTCTTCATTGGGGAAATTAAAGGTCATAAGAGGACTTCTCCCAACAGCTAGCGATGGATTGATAGTGATAATTAGATTTCATCATATCAGTGAAACGATCGCGTACATCATCTAGTGGGAATGTTCTTATGGTAAGCACCAAGGGCAACTGATAGAAGAACTTTATTGCGCGACAATTGTAACAAGTATAATGAATGGTAACTTGTACACAAATGGCAGTTAAACTATTGCTGATATCTAACAAGTTTAAAGAGCTAATCTAATGTATGAATGAATTGGAGTAAAGACAATCTACCATGGATGCTAGTAATCTAGAACGGTATGTTGATATTAGAATGCTGCGTCAAGAATACATAACATTGTCTTGTTTTTTTGCATAGAGTTGCTGGCCTACATTAGGTAGATGTATAAACAAGGCAAGATATGCTTGATATACCCAACGCCTTTCAACTGGTATGCCAAATCAAATTAAGAAATAAGAATAATTTTCTTTACAGCTAATGATTGGTTAAATCATTAGAGTTAGCCAAACTCAATGTACTAATCTTACTAGGCTGGGATGTCGTTTGTTTGTGACGTTTCAGTGTGAATAGAACGGTTGCTGTGATGGTCACCATAACACTTGACTGGCAGTTTTGACCGTGAATGTTTGTGGATCACAGTAATATGTATCGAGACTTACAAACAAGTCTTAACCACAGACAGTTTGACTTGCATGGCAGATAACTGAAGTTTCCGCCTGTGACGTTTCAGTGTGAACAGAAAGGTTGCTGTGAAGGGAAGGGGGCAAAAGATTAGTCGAATCCTCCTGTCACCATAACACTTGACATGCAGTTTTGACCGTGAATGTTTGTGGATCACAGTAATATGTATCGAGACTTGCAACCAAGTCTTAACCACAGACAGTTTGACTTGCATGGGAGATAACCGAAGCTCCCGTCTGAAGCTGTTTCCTATTCAGACGGCGTTATCTCGAGTTTGCAACGTTGCCTGAGGGGCGGGAAGAATTGATCAGTTGGCATCTTCCCCACTTACCACCCAAAGGGCCGGCTTTACCAGGATTCATGCAATTCCGATTGAACGGCGAGACGGGGGCAAATCCTACTCTATCCCGTCGGAGCCAACCATGAAATTTTCAAATAACTGGCTTAACATGCCTGCAGCGCCTGATGATGAGTACGCGAGGGAAGTCGGAGGAGCTGTGGTGCTTTACCTTCTCTGTGTTAGGGCCATGTCACACTATATTCGAGTGCGTATATTCGAGTGCGCGTGAGTTGCGTATATACATTTTTTTTTATTTAAGTAAGGTTTGCGGAGAAAAAGTTGTTTTTTTACTTTGACCCACCGTTGTGCAGCCTAGTGATTGGACCTAAGAAATCACTGATTCGGCTACGCACACTTAACCTAAACTAAAAACATGTTAATGCGGAACTCATGCGGACTTGAATATACACACAAGTGTGACAGGGGCTTTAGTCGTGTTGGAATTCTCTTCTTCTTGGTACCATGGTGCAAAAACTACTTTGGACGCAATCTATCATTAGTTGCATGTAAATTTTACGTATGCTTTATAAGCAAACGGTGCGCTAGCCTTGTGGAAGTCAGCAGTGCTATGGTACTTTACCTGTTCTGTATTTTCCAAGCTTAACGGAACGTTAGTTGTGTTGGGATTCTATTCGTCATGGTACCATGGTGCAAAAACAACTTTGGACGCAATCTATTATTAGCTGTATGTAAATTTTTCGTATCCTTTATAAGCAAGCGGTGCGATATCCTTGTGAAAGTCAGCAGCGCTGTAGTGCTTTATCTGTTCTATCTTTCCCAAGCTTAAGTTGCTCTTCTTCTTGGTACCATGGTGCAAAAACAACTTTGGACGCAATCTATCATCAGTTACATGTTAATTCTACGTATGCTTTATAAGCAAGCGGTGCGATATCCTTGTGAGTGTCAGCGGAGCTGGATCGCGTTAATTATATATATAATTGCTTTGCGTTTTCCCAAACTTGGGATTCTTGACCATTTTGGAAAACATTCAATCTCTCTCCTGGTACAAAAAAATTTTTGACGCAATTCATCATCATTTGCATATTGATTCTTATTATGCATTAAGCAACTGGTGCGACAGTCATGTGGGTGTACGTTTGCCTTTCAATCGACAGGCGGTGAATTTTAACGTTATACAAAACACTTGGAAATTGATACGTACTACTAAGGAGCTTCTCTGCTGATAACTCAGCATGTATGCAGAAGATTGTTGTAGTTGAACACACACCACTACCATTGGGCTAGTATCCTGCCGTAGCGGTCATGTGTGGCCGAAACGGTAGTGAGCACGAGAAATGGACACCGCTTCCATACACTGAAAGGTGTTGGAATGATTTTACTTATACATTTAGCCAGTAGTCATTTCAATCTGAGCTGTTTACTCTCAGTGAGCGAGCCAGTGCAAGTATGGGCAAAGAAATACATTGCGTGTGAAACATACTATGAACTTTGCAAAATTTGTGCGCTTGGTCAAAGGGCTTATTATTGCACTTCAACCAAATTTTCCGTGGTACGCTGCCATTAGCACCAGTATTTCATTTATCCTCCTGTGCCTGCTTTTAGACAAACGATATAGGGCAATCATTTTGCCATCAAAATACCTTTGCTTCACAAATTACTTCCTTGGACCTCTATGACCAAGGTGATATGCCATATACTCCCTTGATCCCCTCTCAAATCACCTTATAGTGAAGGCTTCGATGGAACTCTGCTCTTGGGAATGCAATATTACATACCTTCATTCTAGCCCGTGATCATTGTTTCTGTGTATGTGTGTGTGTGTGTGTGTGTGTGTGTGTGTGTGTGTGTGTGTGTGTGTGTGTGCATCAGTCATGAAGTCTATTCAAAGACTATGATGATGAATGACCATTTTTGCTTCAATTCTCGTTCTTCCGCTTTCTCACTGTCTTTCTCTGTGTATTACTCTCTTTGTGTTTTTGTTTGTCTCTTGCTGCTTTGACTTTCTCGCTTTCTATATACCCGTATATCTACGTACATTGCTTTATATGTTTAGGGATATCCCTTAACGTAAACAAAAGCATGTTACCCTTGAATTTGTTTCTAATATTGAGTTCACATTCTCCAAACAACCTCATTTCCACACAAATTCCGTAAAACCAATAGCAGTAGACATTACTAAGCATAAAAGAACCATTTGATAAAAAAGAGAAAAATCATCATAGTTACCATCATCCTATTGGTAAGTAACGACTTTCCCTCTTCAAAGGATGCCTATGCCTATGCCTAGCCATTCAGCATTCTTATACTTCCCGATCGAAATTCTCCCCTAAAAGGTCATACGGTTCACAAAACATGTAATTACTCCTAGACATGGAGTTCGTATAACGGGGCATGAAATGAAGTGTCGCCCCCCCTCCTGCTTATTAATTTCCGCTTCATCGACCCCTTAGATTAGCCGTCAATCGCCCTCTCATTGATAACCACGCTAGGTAAAGGCGACAGAAGTTAATGAAACCCGAACCCCGTGAAACGTAATCGAGCAGATTTCTACAGGAGGAGATGAGATGTATTGAACAACGTAATTGCTTTTATTAGAGTTGTTGAATTCCCCTTGCTGCCCTCGAAAGATTGGAGATTTCACCCCGCCTAGATTCACTGCTTGTATAATTGTGCTATACATTCTAGAAGGAGTGATTTATTCTTTAATTTGTTGCACTGGAAGGAAAGGAAAGTTAGGAAAGGATTTGGGTATTCTGTGTATGTGGTGAGGGTTGCTTTGTGTATACAAATTTTGTCCAATGACGACATCAGTCAGCTTCTTCAACAACACAGCCTGGTCAACGGTACTTGGTGGAAACACAATTGGTTCCAAAACGGGACCTTTATCTTTATGAAAATTCATTTCTGGCACAATCTACTATGCAAGTTTTGATCTTGACTTGTGGCTTTTTGATTCACCATACATATAAATATGTATTAAGGTTAATCAATGAAGTTAGATTAGAATGCACTTTTGCCATCTCCGTCTATATTTGGGGTTTCTTTGAATAAGCTGTAGTTGGGCTGACGTGTAGTCGTCATTACAAAGACATAAAACGTACGATTCAAAAGTTCTGGGATAATTTTGATTTACCATTTACAATCATAATTATCTAAAACAGTCCATCCCATCGTTTGCTGTTTATGGTACACTTTTTCTGCGCTCGTCAAATTTTACGCTTGAGATTTTGAATGGTCACTTCTTGTCCTTTTAGATACCAGCTGACACCATACCAAGACTGGACTTGACACATCAACAGCGCCATCTAGTGGAACTATTACAAATTGATCCGTATTTAGAAAGAGTTTTGGGAATACGATGCATGCTGTACTACGGAATCATGCTTTCCTAAAGTCAATGGATCAGTAAGCTATCAAGAGAAGTAGATTATTTTATGGATGTAAGGGTTGATGAGTACCATTTCTTCATTGCTTGAAATGAAACGGCCATAAAATCGTGCGTGATTAGACCTTCTACAATTTGCTTGCAAGTCGAACTTATTAAGGTTTTAGAATATATATTTTAGACGGTCCAAACTTTTTTTCTGTATGCATCTTTAATGTTTGTTATTCAGCATTGGGGATAGTTTAATCAGAATGGAAAAGCCCTGAGATATAGTAGCTTCCCAAACAAAGTTTTGATAGATACAACATCTTGACGTTTGCATATCCCATGACAACCCAAAGTGAGTCCTGATGCTAATTTGCTTTTGGTCGCAGCGCCACTTTCCTGATAAGAGCCAAGGGTTTTTCTCCGCTGTATAATGTCGTTTTGGTCGGCAAAGATAAGCTTCTCTTCCAATTTTGTATTCCCCACAACCATCCCACCTGTAAACATTTAGGTCCTGGGGATATCATCTATGAATATTACTAATGGTGTCCTCGAGTCTTGATAGCTGGTGGCTTTGTCAGACGTTCAAGAGGTTTCACGTTGGTGATTTTATGATGGTTATCTTGTAATGTTCTTTTGATGCTAAGCTATAGCTCGCCGACGCGTGCTTGTCGTCTGCAGTCATACAGTAGACAGCATGATAGGTTCATCAGTTGCCCTTTGGCGCTTATATACCGTCGTAAATAAGCATACATGTTAGGCCATGTTGATTTGATTATATGGATGACATCCTCTGAGAATCCCTAAACTGATGCAAGCGTGCGAATAAAAAAAAGTTTGGCCAAAAATTGTTGCCTTCATTATGCAATCGAAGTGGTCAGGAAGGTTGAACAAATAGATAAACTCGAGTATGGTCTACCGAATAATATATTTTAATCTTGTTCACATCTTCTTCTTTGAGTTTGGTATACTAGTGCTACGCTTTTATTATCTATTTCCCGAAAACATTTCGTCAATTTACGGCATATATTTGCTATTTTGCTGATAATTTGTACGATTTACAGTATGTTTGAAAACGTTGCATTTCTGGAAATGGACGAAAATTGATGAGCGCCCGCGGATGCTATCCATATAATCAAATCAACATGGCCTTACATTGACAGGATCAAGGGGGAGCAGAAGATAGATAGTCTGAAAGACAAACGTCATCAAATTTACCGAGATAATCAGTGTACAAGAACATTTTTTATTTAAAGGTTGCGATCGACCTTTTATCAAACATGATAAATAAGACATAATCAGAAAATGGTACTGAAATAAACACCAGCTTAAGTATGATAGAAGACAATGCTTTGAATCAGAAAATGTAAACTTTCAATATCTTTCAATTTGTCTGTTATCTTTGACTATGTCATAACGTGACAAGGGCAACAAAAAACATCGTTTAGCAAATTTTGCTAAGATAATACATCATTCTTTCCAACTGAATTGATCATTTTTGAATTACAAATTTTCATACCTACATCTGAACTTTAAATGTATCATTTTCTGATGCCTTCTGGCTTTTAATAAAGTAGTCGGTTGGCCGTTTGCAGTAGATATTGATTAAAACATAGGAATTTAAGAATTATAAGACAGTATTTCTATACAGATTTCAGCACGATTGAAGCAGATGAGTGACTTGCCAAATCCTTTTACTGCAAAGATAAAGATCAGGATCTTGAAAGCGTAGCATCAGCGTAATCTTCTTACCACCGCTTTTGTCGTATATTTTGAGCCATTAGGAATAAACGAAACGCAATAAAACCAGCACTAAACCGTTTATGCACCAAAACAAATATTCGTCATGGTACATATACAGTGATTAAAAGGAATATCACTTCAAGTATAAAGTAATTTACCATAAAGATTGATTGAGAGCAAAAATTAAAAAAAGAACTACAGATTTTTTAAAGCTTAACCTTTGACGACCTACTGCAGATTTCAATGCTAGATATAATCTACATACTCAGGTAGAATATTTCTTACCTTGTCAATATTCAAGGACACATTTATGGGAAGAGTTCTTGATATCTCAAGGGTAAGTAAGCCCAAGAGCCTTTCCAGTAATGAACAAGATTATGTACCATAAAGACACAATGTCACATGCATATTTATTACCTGCCATACCAATTTCTGCAGGTTTAATGCTCTTAATGGTAAAATAAATGACGCGAAAAAAGCACAGGACACATCATTCAAACCTTAACTCATTAACATTTTACTTTCTTGACACACAACAGTGTGGAATAGAATTAAATTCATGAGTTGATGCTTAGAAATGGAGGACCCAGTATTGTACGGGCGTGAAATATATTAACAACAAAGTGTGTTCTATCGAAGAATCCTTTCATTCGCCTTATCTGCACACTACAGCCTCCACCGAAGTACATAGGTATTCATAGGAACAAATGGGCAACTTACGGCCAGTGTGGGAAAAAATCAATTGATGGACTTGTGAGAATAGGATTAAATCCCTTCTAGGCACGGGCAACGGAGGTCTTATGTGTAATAAAACTTGCAAGAAAATCATTAGCAGTCAATAAATGTACGTGTCATACATATTTATGGCTAATACAAAAGATGCTGAAGCAGAAGTTACTCATCTTCAATCCGTTCCGTAGATGATTTTCGACTCTACAATAGCTCATGTGCGGATGTATGGAAGACTAGAACACCCATAGCCAATGGCGCAAGACCATTATTTTCTGCTAAGTATCATTGTGTTCGAAAGAAAATTTGTCTTCAGAATTTTCAGTGTGGCTTCAGTAACCAGGTGGCCGATAGAATCATGACACAATTCCAGGTCCGTATCTCTTACAGATTTCATTAAACAGTCGATGGCACCGTAAGCCGGAAGAGTGGCTGTACATACATCAAGCAGATGCTGTTTTCAAAATCATTTGCCGTCATTCCTGCAGAACATTCCCTATTGTCCAGTTGGGCGGATTCCGTCCGTGATGTCGATAAAGTGGGTTAACCCTCGCATTTGGAATCAGGTCCCCATTTTTGTTCTTCAAAAATCGAAGAGAACGAACGATTTACTGAGAATGATCGCCATTTTATGGGCCGATGCTGTTGTCCAGATGGTTGATTTCAGTAAATGTACGGCCTTGTGTATGTGTGGGTGTGTGGGTCTGGGTGCTTGCTTACGTGCGTGCGTGCGTCTGTGTGTGTGTGTGTGCATGTGTGTGTGTGTGTGTGCGTGCGTGCGTCTGTCTGTGTGTGTGTATGTATGTGTGTGCGTGCGTGCGTGTGCATATGTGTGCATGCATGTATGTCTGTGTGTACGTGCCTAGAATGGTGTTGATATCTATCTCCGTACACACACTTTTATACGAATACTGAAAAATTGACGGCAGAAAATGTGACACAAAATAATAGCAGTAAGTAATTGTTTTGAGTGGGGCGAGTGATGCGAGATAATGGCTTCCAAAACTTTATCCCACGTCTTTGCAAAGTTACCAGTCGCATCTCTCCAGCAATTACACACTTGTCGGCTTAAAGTGTTCAGAGCTCTTGCTCTGAGTGGCTGACCACCCACCAATTCCTCTGGCTATAGCGCGTTTGGCGCCCAGTACGCGTCCAGGGGCTTCCCCTGTCTTCAAGGGGTCGAAGCTCTATCGATTTTGTAAAACACCCAAGATAGGAGGTTCTCAATCTAGCTTTACCTGGTGCAGAGGCAATACCGTAGGCAGCCAAGACCATACGGAATGAGTTATCACATTTGCCTCCCGTTCAAGGGTCTTTCTAGGCATTTTTCAATAATTTATATCGCCTGGAAAACTTTCTTTATTGCACGATATTTCAGTCAGCAACTTGAAGGCTGCGCGGTCATAGTTTATCATCCCTGTTTAAGCACCGGGGGGTCAAGGGTGCATGCCCTGTCTCATTTGACAAAGTTGCTGTCCTCGACCCGACATGAAGACGCATAGAGTGGGGAGAAAATTACTGTAGGGCGCCAGTCGTACGTCCAAATCGGCTGACATCCTACCTTATATCTTTTCGAAGTAAGGCAACTGTTTTAGCTTTTAAGTCATTAAGTATGTAAATATCCCATGGTTCCTCGTTTCACGTTATTTATCATTCCGCCAGGGTCAAGCTTAATAGAAAACGTTTCAAAGAATAAAGTTAACATCTTTTGAGCTGATGCCGAACTTTGTGTCGTATGAAAGAAGAATAAAATGAATGAGGAGATAATGCGCATTATCTCCTCATTTACAAAAAACGTCGGATGGGCATTTGAAACGTCTGAGAGTAAAATTCAGTAATCCCGTAGTAAAGACACAATTTTATTCTTCTTTCACGTGACCTGGATGTCTAATATTCACAATCGAATTTTTCTACAAAGCTCGATACATATCAGCAATCCCAAACGAGGTCCAGTAGGATTTGTCGGCAGTTAGATGGAGTTTTGGTTGATCACGATAAACCTAGGTCTGGGAAATGTATATTTCTACACCGGTCGATGTGAGTTATCGGAGTTACTGTCGGCTGGGGATTGGGGTGGATTGCAGAGACATATGAGAAACTTCTAGATAGCACTTATGAAATAAATCTGGCTGACATAAACATTGATCAACCAACGCCCCGTTTGGTTGATTCAATTTTGATGATAGAAAATTCTAGAAGCGACTGGACTTACCAATACCATGTTTCTATTAAATGCCACGTACGTCTTATCTATATCTTTTTACATTTTTATTTTTGGAAGGCATACGTACTTGGGTACATGGTTTTCATACAATATTCTAGCAGTATTCCATATCTTATATAAAATACAGAAATATAGATAGACTTTATTGCAACGATGAAGCAAAGACATTGGGATATATGTCAAATTAAGAGGGTACGTTTTCATATTCGCATTCACATTTTGTCAATCAATGTCAAAGCTACTTCAATTCTGCGCATGTTTTCATTGTAGGGAACGTTATCCGGGAAATTTGACTTTGACCTTTGTTCACAAGAACGGGAATATTCTGCAGACGACAACGTGACCTTTAATTGCCCTTCGTTTCAGTCTTTCATCCGAAGCCGTCGCTGCGATCCTGTCAGCCGGGTTTTGATTAATACGAATTGACCGAACACATTCTGTAAAGGTCACCGAGCTTAAGTGGAAGACAATCCCTGCGTTGCAGTCAACCATCACTAGATTTAGAAACATCGGGCGACGTCTAGTATTATGCCTTCATGTATTGGATATCCTGAAGAATTTGTTTTGTATGAATTAGAAAGAGTCTCTGCATTAGAGTGTCTTGGCGACAAAATGGCTGATTTCCATCAATTCCCAACATGTAAACAAAATCGTCTCTGATAGCGGATTGAGGTAAAATAGCTGATTATTTAGCACATTTATTTAGTTAGTATTACAAAAAGTTGCGAAAAGACGAAGTAAGGGAAAAAGTTGCCTTTGATTTTTTGTTCGAGTAACACAATAATTTTGCAATCTACTAGTGATTTAATGAGCTAGCATCTCCTTACTCATTAAATCAATAGTACGAGATTTTTGGAATCCCTTACTAGTGATTTATTGAGCTTGCATGTCTCCAACTCATTAAATCACTAGTAAGAGAACCTTTGAATCCCTTACTAGTGATTTAATATGCTAGCATGCCTCTAAGTCATTAAATCACTAGTAAGAGCTTGGGATGTGTTGTCAATTGTTAACTCAGGTAAATGTGCTTAACACGTGTAGTGACTGAAATACTTTTCTGAACTAAATAAATGCGCTAAATATCTAAATAGCTAGAGCTAAGGAGAAGACTTTCTCAACTACCGCTTCCATATCCGAAGTAATGTGGGCACCATTGAGCGTCTTCTGATGTATCATATAACAATAGAGATGAATACAGCCGTTTGAGTCAATCTCTAAACGATTTGGTGGCCTGGGCTAGGAAATACTGCAAAGAAATGGCCATGGACTCAGCAAGGGATACGGACAATTGCATGCCCGTGTGGCATTCGATCTTCAATAATCTCGAAATTGCTCGGCGGAATTTGATCGAATTGGTATCAATCAGAGAGGAATTTAGCCGAGATTTTGGCTCCAATTCAATTCAAGACCGGGTCGGAACAGCAGGACAATTTCCTACAGCGGCTAGTCCTTTAAATCCTAACAGTCGTTTGAGAGCGTCTTAGCAATTTTTCAAAGGGTAGGCTGGCCGTTAAAGCTACAATCACTATTCAAGTTTTAAAACTCGGCTTGATTTACAGTGGGCAAAATTTGTTTCGAAGGTGATGACGTGTTCTGGTAAATAGATTAGTCCCATGAGAAAGATGTCACAAGACCATGGTAAGTTCTTAATTGTTACAAATGGAATGTTGTCCAGACCGGCCAAAAATAACCTATGTACAGAACTTGTTAGAGCCATGCCGTAAATTGATAAGACATGTCTCTGGGAGTAAAGAAAGGTAACTGTCTATCTGGATCCATCAACCTTCATTGAAGCAGTACTGGGGCGTTACCAACTTCTACCCACCTTTGACGCACTGCTCACGTCAAAATATGTACCACACACCTTCTATTTTTTGAAGAATTAGGAAGATAATTTGCCCGCACAGGTGGTACTGATATGTGAAATTTGGGGTCCTGGTCCATGGACGTCTGGACTATTTGTGCATGGAATATATATACCATAGTTTACAATGAAAACTGAAGCGCTGCCGATAGAGGTCTAGGTACTGTTAATTGAGGTCTACATTGTTTGTATTAAGGGACCTTGGTGGCAAAAGTAGACCTGTGATGTGTTCCAGCTATGCGAGACCCCTCACGACCCTACAACGGTGGGCACCACAAGCTCTGCTAGAGGTAGTATAATAAGAGACCTTTTAGCCTTGTAATCCAATGTTTAATTCACTGGAAGAGTAACGTTGTTTCAGGGCGCAGTGCATGCCGAATCGACCCTCGAAGCAGGGGTTGGACCCTCAAACGTCCTCCTGGCTAGTACACAATTTGTTGAAGAATCTGCTGTTCCAATTTCAAAACGTCCAATACAAATGTAATCCATGAAATACTCCAGATCTTGTTTAGGCTCCCTGCACGTACACAACATGAGGAGGTTTCCAATCTAGCTGTTCGCAGGTCGGTCATCATCGGTCAGTCCATAGAACGTGACCTTCAAAAGATTACTCGTAAAAGAATGTCGAATGACTTAGGTAGAACATTTCATACATACTAACAAAATTGGTTTTTGCTCATTTCCTAGCAAATTGTAATGATGAACTATTAGGAAATTGTCATCTCTCTGACTACCAACCCTATCGCTCATAGCATTCATGTTGAATCTGATTTCTTATTGATCATGAAGAAATTTACTGTCGTATTTATTTTGCTTCATTGGATGTATTATAGCTTCACTTTCTCTACTATTGTATTTATGATAGCTTTATTGTCTCATAATACGCTTGATCACGTGCTTCACAGTGTTTGTCCCTGGTAACGTACAACCTAATTTTGCCAACGATAGCTCTCTTTTTACGTTATCATGTTGAGTCTATTTTTCATTAATTCTGAACGAAGCTATTGTTGTATCTATCATATTTGGATTGTTTCCTAAGGCTACACCAAGTAATTTTTATGGATGACGTCCGCGCGCGCATTGATTTTGGTCTGTTCCCAGAAAAAAAAAAAAATTCCGCTTCCTTACACTATGACCAAAGAGTTCCTTTTTGATATAATATGTTTCTGCAGGCCTACAAAATCAATGGGATATGGAAAGGACAACAACTGCTGTTCAACTTCAACTGATTTATTCAAATTATTGCGGTTTTCATGATGAATAAAAGAATTCTTAGTTGTTAAGGCGTGTTCTCTCATTCAATTTGTGTCCTAAACATGTGTCGTCGACTATTATATTTCAAATCTAGGCATCTTGTTTTTTTCGGCCCTTCTTGGTTTTTTTTCGCGCTCTTGCATTAGATTTAGGGTCTCCAAAGGACGTCATCCATAAAAATTACTTGGTGTAGCCTAATACTCATTGCCAGCTGCGTCAAAGTGTCCTTGCATTGAAACCGTACAATACAGTTTTGCCAGATCTATTCTGAGATACAATAGACTTTAAAGGTAACCTTTGTTGTTATGCTTCCTCCTTTTCTTAACTTCATCATACTGAATCCGATTCCTTATTGATCCTGAAGAAAGCTACAGTTGTGTCAATCACTACTTAATGGTCTACCAATGCTACCGTTGTATCTATGCTAGCTTCATTGTCTCATGATGCTCATGGCCACCTGTGTCACGTTGCCCTTGAATTGGTACCGTACAATCCAAATTTTGCAACAATGGATCTATTTTGAGTATAGTCTTTGCTACAATGTTACTCATCTGATACCACAATATCAACTGCACTTTTTTGCAACTCGTTTTATCAATGACCTCTCTAAAGAAGATGTAATTTGTAGTTTCTTTTTTGTGCAATAGATCACTTTGTTTCTTACACTAAGTCCTGCCCATCGTAAAGATCGTGTTTTATAAATAAGAATAAAAGTTATCAAAATATATTTGATTTACTTCACTCTCATCACGTTTCTGTGGTATTTAGATAGCCGTGGTGGCTCAATGCTAAATATGACATTGCAGCGACTAATTTCAAGTGACTTTTTTTAACGATTTTGCTCAGTGCAAGACCAAGAGATATCTTTCTAACACTGACATGGATTGCTTACTCAGTGGTTACCATATATCGAGGAGTTTGATGCCAAACCTTGTGAACCATGATAGCTGTTGAAGGCTTACCTTGTTCGAATGTCATTTCTCTTCATATATTCTCTTCACTCTCTTCTCATGTAACCAACCTTTCTTACGGCTGACTGGTCTCTAGAAAACTTTGCAGTGGCCACTTAACCAGACATCCCTACTTTATAGCACGATGCTCTGGGCAGACCACTTGGAGTTTGGCTTATGGAGCTTTCGTTAAGTGGAAATTCCCGAGTGATAAGAGACTACATGAAGCATGTAGAACTGGCATAATTGGAACGGGAGTACCTTGGTGGGGTCTAGTGGAGAAATGTTCAAGGTTTATGAGACAAGGTCGATACTTTCCCAGTGTGCTCGTCGTAGTTCTGAACTGTAATATACATGCACAAGTAGGACCACCTCAGGTAAACAGGTCCTTTGGGATACGCTGTAAACAGCCAGAATTGATCGTAAGAAGACCTAGGCTCTTAGTAAGTTACAGAAGCCTTATAGTTTATACTTAACAAATTATCCTACGTGTGGTAAGACGTAGCATGTTCGCTGGGCAATTAGGCTGTATTGACGTCGCCTGCATACAGATAATTTTTATAGTGTTTGGGCCCTAGCATCTTGAAGGGTTTTAAGCTTTACGTAAGTTTCTTTAATCATTGTAAGATCTTGATAAGTTACTTAAGTCACTAAACGTAGGAAATAAATACATGTTAATAGTGTAGTAGGATGTGACATGCTGCCCGAGGGTTTGGACTTAGCTGAGCAATTTCAATGCATTGACGTGTTCTGCATGTGGATGACGTTTTAAGTGTTATAATCTCAGAAGTTCATCTTAAAGCATTGCAACATAGAATTCTGCCATTCATATGATGGGAAGTAGGTTCCCTGTAGTTATTAATT